>NC_090933.1:774572296-774875326 GCF_040938575.1 Ambystoma mexicanum | reverse complement strand
GATGCCAGCTGTTATTTTCCATATATTTTTAACCCTTTCTTGTGGTCCATATCGCTATGACCGCGGGTGGACCAGGACAGTGCCTTGGCCTCAAAATGGCCATTCCACAAGGTCCTCTGTTCTGTCCTTTGACCATCTTTTCCCTTTGCCTTCCCCACGTAGAGCAGATCCGGCGCGAAAAACTTATTTGGTCATGCAGCTCCCCGCGCAAAGCGACGCTTTCGCTGGCTTCTGCATGCCTTGTGTGTGTGCATCCAGGATGTGGGCTGTACTGTCTAGTTCCAATACACATCCTGGGTGCCAGAGACTCTGGTGTGCTAGGAATTACTGGGACCACCATGATTGGTCCACGTCTGGCATGGCTGTATGTGAGCAGGTCTCTCATTGGGTCCTCTTCATTTTGGCGTGAAGGAGATTCTGGATAAAATATGGAACCAAACACCCATACCAGGTTTCTCTCTTGAGTTCACACCAAACTTAGGATAGGAGCCAAGCCTCTGGAAACTACAAAGCAGAGTCGAGGAACCGCTGGTGACCCGCTGGAAAGTTTGGCACCCTGAGCCCGCTGTTGTCCCGCAGGACCCCCCGGTTTCTGATCAAACTTAGGTCTGCAAAGGTGCATCGACCCATTAGAGTAGTGGGACCAACTATTCTCGGCACCTCTGACTTAGCCTGAAAGCAAGCCTTCTTGGAAGTGTTCTTGGGTTAACTAGCAAACTGACTAGCTTGCATAGGACTTTTTCTCTGGAACTGCTGCGTCTTGAGTTGACACTTGAGAGTTTACAGATCGCAAGCACTTGTTATAAGGCACTCTCCTGCCGAGTTTCATACACCTAGGTGCCCGAGGTCTGGAATTGGGAGACTGCACCTGAAACCGAATGCACGCGGTCACCATGTCGCCCAGCCCTGGAGACGAATTTGGAGGGTTCCCTGCTGCTGTGCCGCCGTGTCCCCTGAGACGAGCTGAAATGAAATTGAGCTGATCCCTTCACCAGGAGAGGAGAAATTGCTGCTGTCCCACCACGGAATCATCTCTGGATCTCAGCTGCTGAAAGCGGCAGAACCGCCCAATTGCAGCATTTGAACCCTCAACCGAAGTGGACTCGACTGCCGAAGTCTGGTCCGGAGTGTGCCTTGGGTCGGTGAGTACTTGCAACCCTTACCGGTGGCCCCTGGCCCATTCATCCATTTTTACACATGAGTGTCCCCTGAGGGCCACTCACCTTTTATCAAGGTAGCCTGTGCTACCCTCCTATTCCCAACTCTTGGATCCTGTTCTGCCCTTTTGGGGAGACCCTCCTCAAATAGTGGGAACTTATTCTTTACTGCCTCATCCGCCTTCCTGAGCTGCTACAGCCCCTGCAAGAGACCCTGTTTTCGCTCTACCTCAGGATCGCGTGTCTCTACACCGATAGTACTTTTAAACGCTAGGCTCCACTCTTCTTAGAGACTGGACTACCTCTTAGTTAGGGTTTGAAAAGTGAAGGACTTCCTGAAGTATATTTGCACTGTCTGTTCCCTTTCTTTACAGGTTGTGGACCATTACTGTGTGCCATTCTTTTGGGCCCTTGTAACTGTATATATGTTTGATAGTATTGTTGTGTTGGTTTAAGTATTACTGCTGATCTTTGCTTGTGTTTGATTTAAAAAGCCTTTAATAAATGTATATGTATTTTTGATATACACCTGACAGAGTAATTTGTGTTGTTTGCTGTGTGTATTCATTGTGGTCTTTCGATCACCCTCACCCCTCCTGAGACTTAGTCTTGACCGCCGCCAATGCTAACTTGATTGGTCTGGCTTGTCCAGAAGAAACTAGGCTATCTTTCCTCAGCTGTACCTCAATGCATTAGTTTCGGATAAAGTGCTACCTTCTAGCCAAAACCAAAAATCTTACAACAGGAATAATCTATGGAACTCTGGGGAAAAAACATTTGGTTATGTCTGGGGTTTTAGGGGAAGTAAATAAAGTCTCCAGTAGATAGTGTGACAAATCCCTAGATGTCACTTTCCACTGAGGTTGCACCCTCCCCATAAGGCAAGGTAGGTGAGGCCGCTACCTGATAGTCCCCCTGGGGGTGGTACACAGCGATAGGATCTCAGGGGGAGAGACTCCCCCACTGGGAACAGGGACAGACATATAGGAAGAACGTGGTATGACCCCTTCCCAATTACCCTTCCTGAACCTACATTTGTGGTACACACTAAGAATATAAACACCCACCCACCCCATATACTTGTGTAGGGCCAGTGACCTAAGATCCACTGAGATGAGGGGTGGGGGGGTAGGAATGACCTAAGGATGACTTCCTTGAAAAGTACTGAGATAAATAAATACAGCATTAAGCATCCCCAAAAGGGAACATATATCCCAGGTCAGACAGGCAGCTCACTGGCTCCCGGTTAAAGAGCGCATCACTTTCAAAATCCTTACCATCACCCACAAATGCCTCACTCTCACAGACCTATCAGAGACTATTCTAAATCCACTTCTGCACAACCTAGTAGGACTCACTACACAAACCAACTTCACACCCCACGCATCCACAGGTCCAAAGCTGGCGGGTTAGGCTTCCCACACATTGCAGCCAAATTATGGAACGCTTTACCCACAGACATCAGACCAGAAAACTCGCTCCTTGCTTTCTGAAGAAAACTCAAAACCTCTCTCTTCACCTAATAATTTTGAATGCTCTGCTCCTTTTCCTGCCTGTAATCTGCAACTGTTTAAATCATCTGTAGCTAAGAAAACTGTCTGTACAAGCACCACGATGCCTCCGGGATGTTGCACGCTTTACAAATTCGAATAAATAAATAAAATAAATAAATGAGATGAGGAGGAGCTGCGGAACAATGAAGAGCCATGAGGAGATGGCATTCTAGTTGTCAGCTCCCATTCCAAATAAAGGGGAAGGAAGCACTTACTTGTGTGTTGGGTCCTCCCAGGAACCACGAGCGAGGAAGTGGTTCACT
Source organism: Ambystoma mexicanum (assembly GCF_040938575.1). Taxonomy (NCBI): domain Eukaryota; kingdom Metazoa; phylum Chordata; class Amphibia; order Caudata; family Ambystomatidae; genus Ambystoma; species Ambystoma mexicanum. Next base: position 774,872,353 of record NC_090933.1, on the reverse strand, counting down.
GGAGAACTGAGCAGAGACTGCTGGTCAGGACATGAACAGGGGAGCCGTGACATAGCTAGTTGGTCCAATGAGGAAGGACCGCATGAAAAACCAGCAAGTCAAAGGTCCAGGTGTGCGAGGCACCTGAATGGTGGTGTGCCCATGTGCAGAAGCGCACGCCGAGCGAAACTACATGCGTAGCTGCCGCAGCCCGCCAGAGAAGAAGGCCAAAGATCCAGGCATCCGAGGAGCCTGGGTAGTGCGTGCAAGTGCAGGCACGCATGCCGAGAGAAACGACATGCTGCGTAACCCCCAGAGCCTGCCAGAGAACGAGCGAAACCAGGGGAAGTGTAAGGAATAACCCTCCTGTCACTAAACCTCACACACACCCCTCCCATCTTTTACCGGGAATGCTGTGGCAACCCTATTGGTCCAGAAGATACGGTCCAAGTTAGGAAGATACCTCTTCCAAGATGGCAGGGTTGTACACATACTCCGTGTATAACCAGGAAGTGATCCTGGGGGGTTCTACATTAGGTTAACATTTCCTTCCGCGATTGTCTTTCAATTAACTTCATGTTCTAAATCAATTAGAAGTAACGAATGCTCGTTATGCCTTGTTCCATCCTCCTCCTTGCAGTGTCCAGTGGACAATCGGCACTGCTTTAGGAATCCTTTTTTTTTTTTTTTTGGACCACCTGAGTTCAGAGAAACCTTTGTCCTCATGATGTTTTCCAGCTCTGTTTAATTCCACACAGCTGCCGAATAGGACTTCCTGTTTGATAACAGTGTGTGCAGCGTGGTTACCGAGACACCTAAAGGACTACCGCAACTCATCTCGCAGAGACGAACTAAAGCAACTATAGGTCTTTAGAAGTGAAGCGTTTGTCTTGTATGTATACTGGTTTCCTTCGTGAGTCTGAACTGACGCAAATGTTTCATGTAAAGAACTCTGACCTCCTTTTGCTTCAAAGGTCCTCAATAATCCCTACTTGCTGGGTTGGACCAGAGTGCTACCCTTCCTTTTCCCTGATCGGCTCCCTTTGGAGTCAGCTTGGCACCACACTGCAGTTGCAGTTTGGCGTGGTTTCCCATACAATGTGGATTGCTATCCTACTCATGTAAGCCAAACTCTTCTATAGGGGGAAGCCTTAATAAAACAAAAGGAACCACGTTATCTAACTCTCTCTGTGGTCTTTCCCAGTGCTGCAGTGCTTCCATCCTTAAGTCCTGCTCGCCCGATCTTCCAGCACTCAAGATCCCAATTAATAACTCGGCGGGAGAAAGAGAGGGTTCAGCTATTTCTTTAAGATCAGAACTTCCGCTCTATCTTGCACCGTTGGCTTTCCTCAATCATTTCCGAAGGTCAGGTCAGTATCAAGGTTCATGACAGGAAGACCGAAGCCTGGAGATGCCCAGACCTACCGCATTAAGCTAGCAAGAACCCAACAGGTACCAGGGTTACTATGGCAGTTGGTGAGGGAGTCGTGGAGTACTCCAAACACATGAGCAGGGGCAAAGAGGGAAACCCTGGGAAAACAGCACACCCACGGGTCTGGGAGCCTCACCCAGAACAAAGAGCCAGAGAAATCCTCTTCTTCAGGGCAGTACCTGGCAGCAGAGTGAACCATGTCTGGCTGAAGTCAGCCATAGAGAAATTAGGGTGTGGGACCTGTGCCCACAAAAGAAATTCCATCCAGAGTAATCTTCTTTGTTGCAGTATCTGGCAGGAGACTGAACCACATCTGCCAAAACCACAGTATAAGAGAAGCCAGGGGAAGGGAGTCATTCCCCTTGGTATTGTGAACTGTGGTGAAACAAGTGTAAAAAAGGCCAGGATACCAGGAGAAGGGGGACGGTGGGGTCATTCTCCTGGTAGCCAAGACCAGGGGAAGGGAGTAATTCCTCATGATTGTGTTAAACTCTTAAATCAAGATACCAGAAGAAGGGAGTCTTTCTCCTGATTAGCAAAGTTGTAAAGACGTTCTGATACAGGCAGTTAGAAGAAAGGAAGTGTCTCTGCCAAGAAGAAGTTTTTGAACTTTTGCCCTTTTGTGTTGAAGTATAATTTTTACCCGGGGAAGGGAGCCATTCCCCTAAGAAGAAGCCAAAACTTGGAAACTAACTTCTATCCGAAGTCCAGCAGAAGGGAGTCCTTCTTCTGGACCAAGAAGGTCTACCTTATCTATAGTTTAGTTTTAAGTCTTAGTGACAGAAGTAGGGTTTTTGACACAGGACAGCAGACTATTGATTTACACAGACATTCTGACAGAACTCTTAGTGTTTTAGTTGAGGCAGGGAAACCCTTTGAAATGGGGAAAGTTAGACTTTCTCTTTATTTGTGTGACTAATAAGTCTATAACAATTACCATGCCACCTGTGTGAGGCTCCTCTTTTACCCTTACAATAGTTTTGGAGGACTTACTCCTTCATCACTGCTCCCCCTTGCTATTCTGCTACTCCTTTATCTGCTGTGTAGTGTCTTAAGCCTTGTATTGCCTGGTTTCGGTTAAGTTTCCCTCCGTGGATAGCCCAAAAGCCTGCTTTCTTCTTCAGACCTACTCTAATGGAAGACCCAAAAATGTGCTAGTAATATTGCCTGGAATACCAGTGTTTGCAGAAGGATTGTGATCTTTCATTTTAAGGTAGAATTCCTTTTTAAGAAAAACGCCTGAAATCCATGATCACCACGACAATGTGTAGCTATCTGCTCATAGCTCTGAAACAGGGAAGCCATGCCTCTAGGATCGATTCCTGCATTGTTGCTCACAATTTTATGTTGGGTGGTTTTCATGTAACACACTGTATGTCATTTACATGCCTTCTTGGTTTGTGCTCACTTTGGGCGATGCAGCATTGCTACTTCTCCATGGAACCTCCATTACATCACCCCAATTCAACCCAACTGTTCCAACAGCCATTAAAGAAGATATTGAGTTTGGTTAGTTGGCACAGTGTGATCAGGCTTTGCTCCTTCTGCGACTCCGGAGTGTTGGTGATTTGGGTTGTGCTCATTTGTAGTCCTGGCTGGGGCTCGGGTACATAGTGGCCTTCCCAACGTCTCCAGGTTTGCACCTTGAGGTCATATGAGTGACTGAGATTCGTGATTTGTGATTTGTCGGGAGATATTTCTGGTGCACACATCTGTGGAAATCTGATGTTATCTAGGTTTGTATGGTTGTTGCGCTGAACAGTCTTGTTAAGTGAGTCTGGTACCAGAAGGGCCTTCTCAAGTTCCTCCCTCTATGTGGTTTGTGGATGTCGGTAATGAGCATCAGTGAGAAAACCAACCAGTGCTCCGGAGTGGTGGCTTTTGTCCTGGCATGTGGAAGTGTGATGCAGTCTGTAAGGCATCCAGGCTTACTCCCCTACGTGCAGGACTTTTTTGTTTGAGCTTGCGTGTTAGTGTAGCGGAGCAGCTGCATGCATCTGCAGGAAATCTTACCCCCTTGCTTCCTATATGTTGGAAGTCGAAGACTGCGCTATGCTTGACACCAGCAGTTGTGCCAATTCCGCAGCGAGTGTTTGAGGAAAAAATATCCTCTGCGAAAACCCTATCAAATGTATCCCTGAAGAGACAACAATCTGAGGGAGGAACTCCATGAAGGAATATGAAAAAGAGTGAAAGAGAAGCCAGTGACGTCACAAGAGACAAGTGTGGCGCAATTAGAATACTGGCTGAAGAGAATGTATGGATCTTGCGGAAACTGATGATGAAGTTAAGAATCGAGTGAAGTTTCATATGCAGAAAAGATTGCATGCATGCCAAGTGCTATAGAAATGTGACTGCTCAATGATTGTACAGACTCTGAAATGCAAGTAGACAAAGTGATTATAAAAGCTGACTATACGTAGTGAATAGAATTTGGACATCAGTATCATGAATTTTAGTAATCTGAAACCCATGAAGAAGAAAGGCTGAGAATTGTGTTGCAGCACGAATAAGCTGACATCCTGCAAGAGCTTGGCAGGGCTGTCTGGCCTGGCATCAAAACGGAGTAGGCAAGGTCGGTTATCTATTCTTGAAAGTAATAAACGTTACAAGGATGAATCATCCCTTATCAAGGGCAAAGAAAGAACACCAAGAGTGCCAAGTTTTATTCATTTGAGACATTTAAATGATGCCGAATAGAACAGAATCATGGTCTCTTGTCACGTGAGCTAAGAATGGAAATATTTGAGCTTGGAGTCCTAGAACAACGATAGTGAAAGCCTGCACTCCCATATATTCCCACAGACAAAGATACTTTGCAAGACCAAGTTCAAAGACAATCTGTGTGGCAGAAGGCATCGGTGATGAGAGATGTTGGGCTTATTGGGTGGGGAGATAGTCAATTCCACTTCCTGGCACCTGGGTATGAATTTACGTGCTGCTAAGTGAACCATTCCAGACATGGCATGAGCATGCCAACCAATTCTAGAAGGCTGTATAATGAAGGTCCTTAAAGTTTGAGAGCTGATGATATACCGGGTACTTAACAGTGTTGAAGATGACATGTTTTAGAGGTAGGCAGAGAGTGGATCGGCAATCACAATCCCAGCCGTTACAGAAAGTATACTTAGATGTTCCCCTTGACCGTATCACAATCCCTCATAGGTTTTTCTTATTTGCCACATAGTTTGATGTTACTGCTGACGTATCTTTTGCATATAAGGATGTTTTTACCATAAATTCACTAGCATAAACCAAATCAGACTGTTGGACTTTGTTAAAACCTGCAGGAACAGGATCACATAAATCTGGCCTTCAAAGCCCTTTGCCTGTGGAATCCAGAATCGTTTCCAGAAACCTTTGCTCCATTCACAAAACTTATTCGAACAAAGGCCCCAGATATTTGCAGAAAATAACCTACCACCTTTTTCCGAGCAGATTGCAGAGGTTATCCTGTGCTCACCAGCTCAGACAGCGGTCTTCAAGTAAAGAGGCAGATCATTGAGAGTACTGTGTCAAAGACTTTGGAACTCTCTCAAACCTAACAGAATATGAGTATTTGCCATTCAGGAAACTACTAAAAATGGAAGTCTTCAAGCAAGCATTTTAATGATCCTGAGTGAAATTGAATAGGTACAAAGAAATGATGATTACAAAAACATTTCTGTTTTCCAGTTGAAAATGTTTTACTTGCTTATAAAAAAAATAGGAAGTAAAATACTCCCTCTTCAAAATCTTATTTGGAGCACTGCCTGCACCCGAGCAAGGGCTTCATGTGGCTGGTAAAATGGGGTCAGCACACTTGCAGTTCTCGCCCACGTTTCCAGCCACCCGATAGGCTCGCCCTTACAGGTGTGCAAATTATACTTTATTTAACCGACGTACTAACCAGCAGGAAAGGTGAATATACCACATCAATAGACAGAACGTTTTAGACATGTTAACTGTGCCCAGGAGAACAGGTTAACTGAGTTCTTCTTTTCTGTATTCGCCCCTTTTTTCTGTACTTTATACCTGCTCCTACTACTGCCAGTCCCTTTCTACCCATACCCATACATTCCTGCAGGGTATAAACAGCCATTGTGTGACAAATCAACTTCTGCGGGGCACCAGTGGTTATGGGATGAATATCGGTCTCTAAACCATCAATCAGCCCCACACCACTAGTACACCAGAAGGGATCCGAACAGACTGTAAACACAAGTCGTTTATAAACCTCCTGGCCCAATTTTGATAACGTGGACGGAACGACAGTCTCATCTCCTCAAGGTCGTGGATCGTTGGTTAGTGCAACACAGCGAAAATGCAATTATTACCCAATGATAAAATGGACTGTCCAGTCAAGGTTGTATACAAATATTTACTTTATTATTATTACAACAGACAGTTCTAGCATACTACAAAATACAACCCACCCTGTAAAGGAACACAGAGGACAGACAGTTTCACGAAGGAAAGGGATGCACGCTGGATACTGACAGGAGGGTAGTCGGTAAAACAATCCGTCTTAACTGTTAAAGGTTATTTGGTTTCAGCACCAAGGTAGCAAGGGGTCGTAAATGTCACTAGGGGCCTTCGGAGAAGGACCAGGGGGACACAACCACAATGTCCCTAATGCTTGAGAGATGATCTTGATGCTCCACAGCGTCAAGTCGGTTCCAGGATGCTTTGCAGCTCCAGCGACAGAGTTCAAGATGGGAGACAGCTATGGGTAACAGGCAGCAGGCAGTTCGGCAAGTGAGGCTGGACGGATGGCTGCAGGCTGACCTACACAGCGGCTCAGGGTCACGAATCGTTGTCGGTGTGCTGGTTGCTGGATCTGGAATGCTGGTCAAGGTTTATTGGACGGCTTTAGTGACTGCAGCGTGACACCAGTCAGTCTTCGAGGGCTCAACTGCCTCGGAAATGTCCTTAAAAGATGGGCGCTGGTTAATGCTTGTTGTGGCAGTCCTCCCTGCTTCTTTGCAGGGCTTGTGTCGTCCTTTAAGGTGGACGGCCCAAAGCTGACCAGAGTGTTTTCAGGCAACAGCCTTGTCCTTTGTTCAGAGATTCTCTGGCACTCCCCACCTAGGAAGCTTGCTGGCAGAACCTAGCAGGGCACACTGTGTGCTGGCTGGATACTGGTTCTGGAGCTGCTGGACGGGTCGTCTGAGTTCGGCATCTCCCTCTGTTCCCTGTGAGATGTTTAGGGGAGGGATCTTGCTTGCCTCTTGGAAATCCCAGCCTTCCTTCACTGGCAGAAGTTGTAAGGCAGACTGTACCTTCAGCCGGCGTCCAAAATATTCCTCCTTCTTACTCCTTTCAAAGTCGTCGGATGATCTGCCAAAAGACGGGCTCAATCCTCTTTTAAAGCCAAAGTGATTGGTGCAGGCTAAGCCTAACTTAATGTGCCAATCCTGGTCCCCACCAACAATCTTCTGTTATGCATGAGCTCATAAACAGAGTGCTTTGTAACAGGAAAGTGTAAGGGGTGGCAACATTCACTAATACATCCCACCCATCTTCCTGTGTGTTGTGGATCAGTGTCTCTCCGGTTAAATGAGCTCTCTGTGACTCCTGATCAAAGTGCAGGTCTCCCTTGAAGTTTGTGGTGAGAACAGACTGTTTCCATCGAATCATATACTACTTCCTTCTCAGAGAGGGTTCTCTGCAGGGGCTGCATACTTTAAACAGCTGTGCCAGACATGACATTCACTGCCCTTCATCAAGAGGGGTGGGAGTTAGCTTCAAGTTGACACACTGCATATCAAAGAGGTGTTAATTTCCTGTCCTTTGCGTTAATTCTGTGACCAGGCCTCTTTGCAGGCCTGCTTTCATTTAACTCTCATCAGTATGTGCTGTCACCACACATAACCTTGACAATAGAACAGGGCGGATCAATGGAGCCTTTGATATTTAATTAGGCTGGCCATGGCAGTAGGAAGGTGTTGCCTTCCCACTTCCTGTGATGCCTTGATGTACCTGTGGCTGTCACATTCCAGCTAAATGTGATGGGGGAGGTCTGCACCTGTAGGCTGTGTCCCCCCAGAGTACACCTGACTATGTTTGTTGTGTGGCAAGCATAGGAAAATGTGTGCGGATTAGCCCCATACATTTTCTGAGGTTGATCTTGTAACATTCTATTTCTTACAAAATTTCAAAAAAGCCCAGATGAACGCACACGTCCCATGGGGATGGTCGAATTCCTCATACCTTGAAGATTTAAATCTTCAGGGTGTGAGGAATTCGACCATCCGCATGGGGAGTGTGCGCTCTTCTAGACTTTTTTTGAAATTTTGTTGGCTCTTTTTGGAAGGATTTATTTTCTCTTTTTGGAAGGAATAGAACACTGTTATCTGAATGTTTTCATCGTTCATAAGAAGCCCAGCTTGGCGCTGCTTGGTACAATCCTCATGTTAAACCAGACTTTGATATTATGCCTTGATGGGCATTTTTGGTACATCTCTGTACACACGTACGTCCAATAGGCCATGGGCATTAGCGAGCATGTTTCCTCTCTGAATTATTATATAGATGGCATGAGCCATTGTAATGCTATGCGAAATGCGAGCTAAAACAACATGGAGCTGGTGCGCAGCCATCTTGGACACTCATCTCCCATCACTGTAATGACAGCCTATGTTTTTCGTGGGCTCAGCAGAGTAAACGCGCATCCTGGCAGCGAAGGCAAAGCAAGGTCATATAAATATTGTTGCTGAGTGGACTTGCTGTGGAGAATAGTTATTGTATTGTCTACTGAAGGACGAGCCAGAGAGGGAGTCGGAGCGCTCTGCATGTGGAGTGATGAGGGGTCCCGCGAGAATGCGAGGAGAGGGAAGCTGGGTTTTTCCATTCTTTGCCCCCTTCCACTTGTGATTTGCTGTTCGGCTGAGGACAGTCATAACTAAGAAGGGCGGGCACATCCCCCCCATAAAGAGAAGAGGTTTTTCCTCTGTGAAAAGCAGTTAGAATCTGTACCCCCTGGTGATGCAATCTCGCTGTGAGGGAGGACGCTCCGCTCTAGACCCCGTTATTACGAGTGATCTCTTTGCCTACCTGCTCTGGGACTAAGCAGTGTAGTATTGGCCAAGATGAAGGTGTCTTCTGCAACATTGATAACAGTGATGAACTCTTTTTTCTATGTTTCTGTATAACTGACTATATTTTTATTTTGTGTCTGATGTGTTCATATATAAGGTATGAATAAAGGGCATATAACAAGCCATTTACATTTTTTACCATAACTAATGGTCTAAGTGTGATTTCATGCCTGTCTGAGTCCAATAACTTGTTTTGCCAGGGTCCGGGGAAAGGTAAGTCCAAGGCTCTCACCACGTGCAAAAAAGCGAACGCAAAACAGCCATGTGAGACTTTGCGAGGGAATTACCGATTTCTTGCACACGCTGCAACCTGACGCACTTCTGGCACCATAGTCTGCCCTTGCACTAAGGCCTATGTAACAGTAATCTCTCTACTATGAAGACAGAGTATATAAAACCATTTGTGTGGAAAAGAAGAACAGTGCTGCAGTATTCTAACACTACGTGCTAGATATGTAACACATATTTTCCTTCCAGATCACGTCTACTAGTGGAGAAGATGGTCTGTGGAACAATTTCTTACACAAACCATTGTTTACCATGGACATTGCAGTTAGTGGAGAATACATTCTATCATTGGTTTAAAAAATGATCCCATTTAAAACAACTTTTTAAAATCAACAGTAGAGCACAAAGCCTGCTTTTAAGGGCATGTCGCGCTTCTCGGATAAGGGAGGCATTCTGCAAAAGGCCTCGCATGCTTCGCAACACACCAGTGATGCATGCTATTCCCCTTGCACACGACCGCCTGTTTTGGGGCGTGTTCTCTCATTTAAAGGCCTCTCTGCCTCTTTCTTATGCACTCTAAGAGCTTTGCAGTGGCTTCAATGATTCCAGTGTTAAGGTTAATGTGTATTTTCATTGTTCTTGCCAGGTCAGAGCCTGCCGGCTATCGGTTGATGCTTTTGCTCAACACATAATTGTCTTCTTTTTTGTCCATGGAGGGATTCTCCCTACGTTGTGCTGGTTATTAGTCCCTTTGACCTTTTCCTGTTACTTAGAAAGAACACTTATATCTAACACATATAGAAAACCTCTTAAACATTACAAAGGTAGTTTGTGCTGACCATGCTACAGGGGATCAACATATAAGTTGCAAGCTACTCACCACCACAATTCTATACATAAACACCGATCACTGTTTCTTATGGGCCAAGAGTCCAATATCAATTATGTGGTGAACTAGGAGGAGGAGTCAGACTAATATGTGACATGTTCAACTGTGTTTATTTAAATAATAAAAAACACCTGTCTAGCTCTAGCTCTATAGGGGAAATTCCCTACCTAACAAACTAAAACTAATGGTGTTCTTCAAATGTCCAAAAGAAATGGCCCTTTGTCCAAACCATACTTACTATCTGCCCCCCCATCACTTAGAAAAACGTACTATAAATATAGACCAGGGCAATAGCCTCCATCCTTGGGTTTTGCTCGGCCCAATACCTGGGATCTCTTTCCAGAGAAGGTTTTAGGTTCCTCAATTTCTCACAATGTCATCTTCCAGCCTGAATGGCCAGTGTTAAATCTTTATACTTTTTTGCCACATCCGCTTCTTTACATTGAAAAGGGGTCTCCTTAATACAATGGCGCCATTTCGGACTTGGTGTTTGATGATGTTCCTTTTTGGGGCTCGAGCATGTGAACCCTCCAGGTCCTCTCTGTTCCCAGTCCTGCTTGATATGTTGTACATTTCCTGGACTCTCCAAAGCCCGTTTGGCCCTCTAATAGGATTGCTTTAGCCAGGCCTCGGTCAGGCTTTGGCTGTATCCTGCGTTTAGGCTTTCCTGGCTCCCGTAATGCTTTTGGCTTTCCCAGCCATGGCTATCAATGTCTCTTTCCAGGGCTCCCCAAAGCATGTTGGTCCTCTGGTTGGCTTACTTTAGTGGGGCCTCAGTTGGGCATCTGCACGTTCGTGTTTTCCTGGCTGCTGTTACTAATTTTGCTTCCCCAGCCTTGGATACAGCGGTTTGCCCCTCTCAGCAGTGTAACCTCTTCGGGAGCTTTTGCTTCAATTGCTCTGTTCTACTTGGCAGCTGATGTACTTCTCTTGCAGAGATCAGGGATCTGATCCCTCCACTGCAGTCTGGTCTCGGATTCTGTTAACGGGTCCCAGGCCTACCACGGCTTCAGTGTGGTCACGCCACCAGGTGAGACGGTCTCTTCACTGCTCGTCTTCGGGTTAGTTGCCATCCAGGATGCCAGCCTCCTGGTGTCTTGCTAGCAATTATCTCTCTCTCCGACGTTACCACAGGCTCTGTGGTCAAGCATGGCTCCGCCCCTCAAGGATACCCTCCCATCAGAGGCTTGCCTCTGCGAAAGAGTCTATCTCCTCCATTCCTTGTTCTTTGTTGTTACCTACTAACGATAGCGATTCCTCACTGCAAGAACCTCATGTTTATCTTTGGTAAAATTCAGGGCTTACAAATATTGACGCCACGTGACATAGAATTTGTGGAACTGCCTACACTATACAGCTCTACAAACTGGTCCATTGTATCTTTTGTCTCTTTGATGGTGGTGGAAAAGGTTCTTCAAGCCGCTCTGAAACCCACATCCGATCCCTCTTGTCCGGCTAACTATCACCCAATTTCCATTACTCCCTTTTTGGGTAAGCTCCTGGAAAAGCTTGCCATCTCTCAGCTTAACCCTCATTCTGACTCAATTGGCTCTCTCCATGACCACCAATCTAGCTTCAGAGCTGCCAGAAGTACGGAAACTGCTCTCTTGAACATCCGTGAAGACCTGCTCTCCAACCTTGACTCTAACATTCCCTCTGTCCTCATCCTACTTGATCTCTCCTCTGCTTTGACATGGTCAACCATACCACTCTGGTAAATCGTCTCCGTCACAACCTGGGTATCATCGATCAGGCTCTGGTCTGGCTGACCTCTTTTCACTCTGATCGACCCTCCCAGGTACAACTTTGGTCCTTCCTATCCTCTATCTCCCTCTCTACCTGCGGTGTTCCCCAGGGGTCTAACCTCTCACCCTGGCTTTTCTTTTTTTTTTTTTTATAACTCTGTTTATTGAGTTTGAACAACACAACGAAGAAATAGACATTAATCATAGGCATACATCAGAAAAAGGAAACATGGCAGTATCAAAAGCGGGAGGGCCACCGTCCGGCCAAGGGGCCGTGAGACGGTTGTGAGACAGGGCAAATAAGTATTGGTGACCAAGCGGATTTCAGTGAGCATCAAGCCATTTACCCCATATCTTTTCAAATTTGCGGGGGCAACCCTGTGCGTTATAGATCCGGCGTTTTGAAGCTGCGCATCTGTCCAGTTCATTACTCCAGCGGTTCAGGCACGGTAGGTCTGCAGAGCCCCATTTAGCCGTATGCCCAGATATTTAAAGTCCCCGATACAGATATGGTATGGGCAGGTCTCAGGAATCGCAGATTCGCCACCCTGGATCGGGAAGTAAATGGTTTTGGCTTCATTCAACTTTAGGCCCGCAAAGTTTTGATACTCCCTAAGGATGAGGGAGACAGTCGGGCATGAAGTACTCGGGTTGCTAAGATATATGAGGAGGTCATCTGCGTAGAGCGAGAGGCGATCCTCTCCTCCACCCGGGCAGACGAATCCGGTCCAATTGGTGCTAGTCTGAGCTCTATTGCGAGTGGTTCGATGGCCAGGAGGAAGAGGAGCGGAGACAGCGGGCAGCCCTGCCTAGTGCCTCGACCCACAGGGAATGTTTTGGAGGACCTGCCGTTCACCCTTACCGTGGCCTCTGGGGATGCATCACCCTGGCTTTTCAATCAATACCTGGCAACTCTCGCCTACTGCATTTCCATTTTCTGCTCAAATTTCAAGTGCTATGCTGACGACACCCAACTCATTTTCAAGCTTCTCTCAGCCACCTCCTCTCCTTCCCTCATCTCTGACTGCCTAATTGCCATTCAAAATTGGTGTGCAGCAAATGATCTTTGTTTAAATTCCAAAAAGACTGAGATCCTCCTCATTGGTACAGCCCCTACATCCTTTTCCCCTCACTCTCTGACCGGCCTCCCTTGGCTGCCCTCCTGCCCCTACCAGCGAAGCTAAGAACCCCGGGGTCATCTTTGACTCCACACTTTCCTTCTCCGCACACATCTCTGATGTCACCAAAAAGTCACACTTCTTACTGGACCCCCTTAAAGGCACTCTTCCTTTCCTCTCCTTCCCTCACAAGCTCCTTGTCTCCCAAGCTGATTCTTTCTAGGTTGGACTACTGTAACAGCCTCTTTCTTAATCTGCCTGCCTCCACTCTCTGCCCTTTACAACTAATCCAGAACAGGACTGTGAGACTTTTCCTTGGCCCCAAGCCCTGGGATCGTAGCTCTCCAGCTCTGAAATCCCTTCATTGGCTCCCTGTGGTTTCAAGGATTAAATTTAAAACCCTTTGCATTGTCCACAAGGCTTTCTGGGGCATAGCTCCAAATTACCTTCAACTATCCCTCGGTAAATACCTCCCCTCTAGAGCCCTTTGCTCCTCTACCTCCAACTCCCTCAGGGTCAGTCGTTTTTCAAAGAAACAAGCTGGTGGTAGATCTTTGTCTTCTGCGGGGGCCTCCCTCTGGAACTGCCTACCTGCCACCTTGAAACTTGAGAAGAACCATCTACGGTTCCAGAAGCTCCTCAAGACCTTCCCCTTTGCCTCTGCCTTTGCCCCTCTTCTCCCCAGCTGATCTGCTTCCTCTCTCAGCAATGATTCACCTGGCCACCCTCTGCCCTTCAGGCCCAGGTACCTGCTCTCCCTGCCACCCTCCTGCACTGCCCCCTGGCCACCCCTTGCACTGGGGCCTGCATCTGTACCCATACAGGGCCACCCACTCTTTGTCTGCACTGATCAGTACTCCCTATCTGATTAACCTTGCACTTGGCCCTCACAGGCTGCACTACCACTGTTTTGTATCACTGTATTTATTTATTTACTTATTATTTATCTTGTCCTCTCTTATCCTCTGCACTTTCCAATTTCTCCCTTCCCCATGCACTTGCGCATTCTCAGTGTCACTGGGCCTAGTAAGATCGTTGTTTTTGTTCTCTCCCTTGTTCTCCTCCCTTTTCCTGGTCGCCCTCTGAAACACCTTTGTATGAGCACGATATAAATAAAATATCACATATAATATCATATCAAGTAGATATCCCTAATGGAGACGAGTCTTTGGCCGGCCCCAAGAAGATCGAGGCTCAAGGGCCATTTTACAACCAGTCCAAGAAGCAATTGTTTCGCCAGATTCAAACGCAGCGCAGTCAAAGCCATATCATAGCCATCTGAAATTGAATGCATGACAGTCTGTGCACAGAGTTCATCAGCATTGATGAATGGCTAATAGATCGGGATGTTCCATTCAATCATGGAATATGCCTGGCTAGAACTCCTTTGCCTCACATACAGATGGCATAGAGGCACTGTCTTCAGTGGACATATTTCTCCTACAAGAAACTCGGTTGAAGTTGGATTTTCTCCTTGATGGGTTCACTATCTTCACACTGGCAGCGACTTCCAACCTAAGAGGCAGTCCGAAGGGGAGGGGGGGGGGGGGGCTCTATATTGGTATACGTTTGGATGCAAAAATGAACAGTATGCCCAAGATAACATTGAACTTTATATCTGTTATTAACTTTCCCCAGGCTCCATCTCAATCTGTACGACCCCCCCAGACGCCCAGCTGACTACTTCCTTAAGAGATGGCATTAAAATCATTCTTGAGAGCTGGCATAGTATGCACCCAGGTGATGAAAACTTAGTGGGGGGGAACTTTAACGGCCAGCAGCATGTGGCTCTTTGTTTCTTCAGTGGCTGGTTTGCTGATGGCAATAGTGGGTAAGATAGCTCACTGGGTTGAGCGCTCGCTTCTGCACTGTGATTTGCAGGCTCGACTCCCGGCAAGATCAACTCAGCTTTTCATCCTGCTGAGGTTTATAAATAGTACCCAGGATCAGACTGGGACAAGAAATAGGCCTGGTCACCCAAAAAAAGTGGCCCACCCCTCGCCTCAAAAAAATGGCCCCCCCTCGCCACCCTTGACCTCTGATGACATCACCAGAAGTGATGTTATTTGATCCCACCCCAAAGTGACATCCCGGGAAGCGATGAAACACAACCTTTCACCCCTTGACAAAACAGGAAGTGGCATCAAATAGCAGTGTTCCTAAGTACACTATGAAAAATATGTTTATGATTTCACTAATGTGATATACATTTCATACAAGAATGGATCACCATATGTATCATTAATATCTGTGTGTATAGATCCAGATTGTCAAATTACTGTGAATCCAAGCAGACATCCAAGGCCAAATGATATTGATTAGCACTTACGCTTAAGCTCCTTTTTATAGAGCAAATATGCATACAATATCACCCAACCTGTGTTGGTACTTCTTTATCGACCTAAGAATGATAAAAAGCCTGAGATGGACTTGCTGTGATTTCAACCTGCAGATCACGCACACATCACAGCAGCGAGCGCTCAACCCACTGAGCTATCATATCGGCTATAGTAAAATGAGCAATTATTCTGTAGTGGATACCAATAAACTGTTAACTGAGATTTAACAGCAGACCAGTTAAGTTCATCTGAAGGTCTGGTGCAAAGGTGGCCGCATGTCAAGCCTGCATGCCTCTACTTTTAGGCTTCAAAGGTTGGCAAAATAGGGACAGCAGCACACTCACAGGACATCCTAATCTCTGAGTACTTGTTTCCTCATACATGAAAACAAACATCCTGAACAGGAAAACAAAGATGCTATTACTGCAACTTGCGAAAGACAAAATACATAGTCCGAAAGGGATGATTATTCTACTCTAAAATTTGTCGTTTATCACCAATATCACTAATACATATTTATCACTAATACAACAGCAGAGCCACTCTAGGGGGCACTGTGCCTCCTGGAGTGGCAGCACGGTGACAGCCGCCGGGCAGGCGGCGGCCCCGGTCCCTCAACTTTGAATGCTGCAGCAGCATGTGAATGATGCATGCATCATAATTTATGATGCACACATTATGCATGCAAATCAATCAACAAAGCAAGGTAACATGTGTTACTTTACTTTGATGAATTATGCCGTTGCAGGTGTTTTGAAGAAAAAAAAGGTGAAAAAAATATATACTTTTTTTTCCCCCAATTTTTATTTTCCCAAACCGGCCCCCAACTCCCACGGACTATTTCAGCCCAGCCACGGGCCGAATGGCCGAGGGGCCAATCCAACCCTAGTACCCAACACAGGTTGGGTGATATTGTATTTATATTTGTTATATATGAAGCGCTTAGGCATAAGTTCTATGTAATACCACATCATTATCATTTGGCCTTCGACGTCTGCTTGCATTCATACTCATTTGGTAATATGGGCCTATACGTGCTGATATTAATGATACATATGGTGATCCATTCTTGTATGAAATGTATGTCACTTTACAGTGATATCGTAACCATATTTTTCGTATTGTACTTAGAAACAATGCTTTGTGATGCCACTTTTGTCAAGGGGTGAAAGGTTGTGTTCCATCGTTTCCCATGATGTCACTTCGCGGTGGGGGGTCAAATGACATCACTTCCTGTGATGTCATCAGAGGTCAAGGGTATTGTGATGTCACTTCCATTATCCCTGGCATTTTGTTGAAATGACGTCCCTGCATGCATGTTTAAGGGATATGATATGATGGTTAAACAGAATTGAAAGGGAGTTTATAAAATCCATTTTAGGGCTACCCAGAACTGTCTCGTGGGGCCTTGAGAATGGAATTGGCAGTGGCATTGCTTGCTACCCAATGGAAGCTGAGATGTACCAAGCTTCTAATGAAGATCATTGCAGCCAAGATCAACACTTCGCCAAATAAATCATGGTCGCATATGGAAGCACGCAGAGCCCATAAACCTAGTAATGCGAATAACATGAGATTGACAAATATTGTCACTAAGTTCCTTGAGGATATTGGCCTGCTATTTGCTGACATTACCTCTCCTGGTCCCTTTTTTGGCTGATCTAAAGAAAAAAGTATTACTCTGGGACCGGGTGATGACATTAGATGCGTTATGCTCATGCAAGCGATACGTTGAGTTTGTTAAACAGGGGTTTGCCTGGTATGAACCTTGAAGTTATCTCACAAAATACGGTGGCTAATTACGCAGTTTTATTTTCTACTTGCCTGTTCGTGAGATCATTGGGACATGGGCACAGCAACCGCATGAAACAAGGCTCTGACGTATCTGTAAGGAGAAAGTGGAGTACGGTAGGCACATGCTAACGGGGTGCCCGCAGTTCATCTCTCATGTCAAGGGTTATGGAAGATTAAGCTCAGCCCACGGGAGCTTTCGATTTGACCAATTTTGGGTGACAATGCTAAGGAGGACAGAGTGAGATAAAAACTTGTACTGTACCTGCATTGCTACTATTGTTTTCTATATATCCATAGCACAGCCCCATTAATATTCTGATGAGATGCTCAAAAACTACAGATAACCGAAATGTTGGGCGTAATTGCTAGAAACATATTTTAAGCAAAAATATTTGTAAAGCGAATCCCAAATCATTATGAGCATACGAGGATAATGAACTTTGTGTGGGGTGCAGATTAAATTGAAAATCATGTTGGCCACCTTGATAATGGCAGAGCTAGACTTGAAGGGGAAGGGCTTTCTTTTCACTGTTCTAAAACAAGCAACAGTCAGTACCAGAATATTATGTTCCGATTGGCTGCTGGCCAGTGAATGAGTATCTGCCGGGGATTTGCACAGAAGTGCGGCCTTCCTGTACAAGCCCCTTTTAGAAATCTAGGATGGCAGGATCAAGGAAGGCCCTTCCCGAATGTGCCGCCCTGCTTCTTGCCCCACCCCAAGTTATCGTCTGGACTGCTGCCTGCCTCAGGAGGGAAGCAAAAAGCTTGCAGTACTGCCAGTCTACTTCCTGGGCTAGGGGGCTGGTTTACAAATGCAGAATTGTCTGAGGAAGAGGGCAATCCAAAAAAGGTATTGACTGTGGGAGTAGGGTCAGACCCTTGGCTTCACCTCAGGACCCACCCCTGCTCAATACCTTGCTGGAACTCCACTCTTCTCCAGCATGGGGTCTGGCATGGATTCACATGCTCATGAACATTCCCCGTCGTCAGGCTGGGAATCCTCGGTAAAGAAAAAATCAGTATCAGTTTCATTTCTGAACTGTCTTTCTTAGTAGTAACCAATCACTGGTCTCTGGGTCATACTGCCCCCAGCCAATGACTGCCCTCTCCCTAAGCCCCTCGCCTGGCAGCCATCCTCAGATTTTTACCGCACGTTCAATTGTTGGGAGACCTCGTGCTATAGCTCTCGAGCTTTTACTGCGTTTTTGCGCTTTTTTCAAAGAGATTCTCATTTTTCGGTTAAATCGAGCCTCAAGCTCCACTGTTCTACTTCTGATCAACGGGGACCCGTTTCAGAATTTTCTATGCCCCTAAAGGGTGAAGTTTTCATTGAGTTACGCTTCTTGGAGGGTTCCAGAAGATCTGAGGCCTACCATGGACATGGCCCAGGACAAGGGAAGCTCGACGCCCGGATCCAAGCTGTTCAGGAACTGCCCTGGATGCGGGTTACAGAATGTTTTCAAGGAGGACGAGCATTCGAGATGTCTCTTCTGCCTTCATGAGGACAAGACGCACGTGGAGGACTGTGCGTTCTGCAAGAACCTATCGGAACGGACCATGAGGGATCGTCGTACCCGCCTCGCCAGCTGGCTGGAGAAAGGCCCAGCAGGTGAGAAGAAGAAAAGGGCAGAGCGGTCTTCTAAGTCCTGTGAGGGCGCCCCGGCAATGGGGGCCCAACAGAAGGCTAAGCACCGCGAGTCCGCGGGCACTGGGAGCGCCGAACGGTCGGGCTCTTCGGCTGCCAGGCAGGGCGCGCCTTCCCCGGCACCATCAACCACGAGCCAACGCTCTGGTTCGGGGAAGAGGAAATCCGAGAACCCGGGTAAGCTTCTGGAGAGGCCCCGGTCGATCTCAAAGGATTCAGCTGAGGGGGAGCGAGGCGGTGACCCTCCCCCCAAGGTGAAACCTCAAGCGCGCCCAAGGTGGTGAAGGCCTTGATTCACCCGGCTAAGGCCTCTATCGAGGGAGTCGCGGCGACCCTGGCGAAGCCTGTGGAGGCTACACCAGTGGTGGCGACCTCGGGGCCCAGAGTTTCCCTGCCACCGCGGAGGGAATCCTCTTTCCAGCCCATCGACAAGACCCCTGTGAAGACCCCGGAGGAAAAAGAGCGGGGGGGGGGCGGTGGCCATTACGGACACGGATTCAGCCTCTGAGGAGGAGCTGGTGGAAACCGCGAAGAACCTCAACGAGAGGTTCGAGAAGGTACGGTCCCACGGGAGGGATCCCGAAGAGGTGGTCGAAGAAAGCGACGGTGGCCCCGACGAGGTCCCAGTGGAGGAGCAGCCTCCCCCCCCCCCCCCCGTCGCAGCCATTGCCCGAGCCTCAGGACAACTCGGCGGCCATTTTGATGGCAATCCAAACCTCATGCACGGAGATAAGGACGAGATTACCACGAACCCGGCGGACGATCCAGAACCGGGCCCGTCGGGAAGCCCTCCGAACAAGTGGAGGAGAGTTCATCCCTCCCCGCCCTTCATGCCCCCACGACCCGTGGAGCCCTCATCCCCCTCACCGGACCCCAGGGATGACACGGCGACGGATACGACAGGGACGGATGACGATGGAAGGTCCGTCCCGTCGTCACCACCATCACCACTCCCTCGGGCTTCCCCGCCCGACGAAATTGGCTCCTTTCACGCCATGATCGCCAGGGCATCCAAGCTCTTCCAGCTCTGCCCCGAGGAACAGAAGAAAGAGGGTTTCCTCTATCAACAGCGAGAGGCCAAGAGAAAGACGGTCCTTGCGGTACCGTTACTCGACGATATCTGGGACGAGGGACTTGCGATCCTGAAGAACCCGTCCACGACGCCTGCCAAGAGGGACAGGTACGAGAAGAAGTACCGGGTCCCCGACGCCGCCCCTTTGTACCTCAGGGCTCAACCTACGCTAGATTCGGTCGTCTCAGCGGCAGCCAAGAAGAAGGCGGCGGCGGGGGCGACGGCCTCAACCTCTACTTCCCCACCTGATGGCGAGGGTACGAAATTGGACGCCATGGGGCGACGGGTCATCTCGTCGTCGGCGGCGACGGCAATTAAGGTGGCCAACGCCTTAGCGATTGTGGCCCGTTACGACAGGGAGCTGTGGTGCAAGATAGCTCCCCTACTGGACTTCCTACCAGAGGACAAGAGGGCGGAGGCCCTGGAGATTCTGCAGGAAGCTGAGGTGGCTTCGGACCACACCATAAAGGTGGCAACGGACATTGCCGACACCGGTTTTCGCCAGTTAGGCAACTGTTTGCCTTCGACGTGGCTGGCTCAAGGTGATAGACTTCCGTCAGGACGTGCAGACCAGGGTTTTGGACATGCCTTTCGACGGCAACAACCTGTTTGGGAAAATGGTGGATGAGTCGCTGCAGGCCATCAAGGCTGGCACAGAGACGGCCCGAGCCCTGGGAGTCCTTCAGCAACGACAGCCCTTTCGGAGAGCCGGAGGCAGACAGGGGGCCTCCAAGGGATCAGGCGGTGGCTCCTCTACGTACCGCCAGGCGGCCCGCTCCTCGTCCCAGGAGGCTTACGGGCGTCGATTGAACCGGCCGTAGCGTCGGGCTCCCACCGAAGCACCCCGGTGGGAGGCCGGCTGGCGAAGTTCGTCAGCGTGTGGGAGTCCCTCTCCACCGACCGTTGGGTGCTGGATGCCCTGGCCCACGGGCACACACTCGAATTCCAAAAGAAGTGTCCCCGCATTCCTCCCGTGGCCAGGAAGGAAAATCACGTCCCTCAACTGCTGTTGAAGGTAAAGGCGATACTCAAGAAAGGTGCCATCGAGCTCGTCCCCAAGAGGCTCCGGGGCTCCGGAGTATACTCAAGATACTTCCTTGTCAGAAAGAAGAGAGGCGGTTGGCGCCCCATCCTGGACCTACGTCGGTTGAACAAATACATCAAGGCACAGAAGTTCAGGATGGTCACTCTCCAGCACGTGCTGGGACAGCTGGAGGAGGGCGACTTCCGATCGTTGTTGGACTTTGAGGATGCTTACTTCCACATCCCCATCCTAAAAGGACACCGAAAGTTCCTCAGATTCGTAGTCCAAGGACGCCACTACCAATTCAGAGCTCTGCCATTCGGATTGAAGTCAGCACCCAGGGTGTTCACCAAGTGCCTAGCACCAGTGGCGGCGCGGCTGCACCTGCAGGGGATCCATGTCTACCCCTACCTGGACGACTGGCTCATCCTTGCAAGGACAAGAGAACTCGCCGTCGAGCACACGGCGGAGACCGTCCGCTTACTCACGGAGCTGGGGTTCTCCATCAACTACCCGAAATCCCATTTGGTTCCGTCGCAGGTGGCACTGTTTCTGGGAGCGAAGCTCGATACAGTGGAACGATTGGCGTCTCCTTCGGAGGAAAGGACGAAGGCCATCTTAGGCAAGGTGCAGCGCCTGCTAGCCACGCACGTGGCCAGGGCGAGATCCATCAAGTCCCTCCTCGGTATGATGTCCTCTTGCATCTATCTAGTGCGCCTGTGCAGGCTATGGATGCGTCCTCTATAGGAGTTCCTCGACGCCCGCTGAATGCAAGCGGCGGGCAGCTTCGAAGACAAGATCCCACTCAATGAGGTTTTCCGTCGGGCGATCCAGTGGTGGGGCACCCGTGCACACCTCACGGCGGGCACGGACTTCCAGACCCCGGCACATCAGGAGAGGTGACGACGGACGCCTCCCTGGAGGGATGGAGTGCACACACCGGAGATCTCCACGCAAGAGGCCTCTCCACATCAACATCTTGGAGCTCTGCGCCGTGTTCTGGGTGCTCAAGTCGTTCCTCCCGACCCTCAAGGGCAAGGTCGTGAGGATCTTCACCGACAACATCGCCACGATGTTCTACATCCGGAAGCAGGGAGGCACCAGATCCCCAGCCCTATTCAAGGAGGCCCAGGATCTGTGGCACTGGGCCGTCGACCCAGGGGATGTTTCTGGTTCCCTTCCATCTGGCAGGAATAAAAAACACCATCGCCGACTCACTCAGCAGGGAGCTGCGCTCGTGCCACGAGTGGGAACTAGGCCAGGATCAAGTGGATCGGCTCTTCCCACGATCGGGCGAACCCCAGATCGACCTGTTCGCGACGAACTCCAAGTGCCAGAGGTTCGTCAGCAGGTTCCCCCAGCCAAGGAGCATGGGCGATGCTTTCTCTTTGCCCTGGGATGGCCTGTTCCTGTATGCGTTTCCTCCGTTGTCGCTGCTGCTTCGACTCATCAGCCAGCTCAAGAGGTCCCAGTGCAGGATGATCCTCGTCGCACCGGCGTGGCCGAGACAGATCTGGTTCCCGGACCTTCTGGACCTCTCAGCGTCCCCACCAGTCAAGCTGTCGACGGACGCAGATCTTCTCTCCAGAGAGGGAGGCGCCATTCTTCATCACGACCCGGAGTCCTGAACTTGCAGGCCTGGCTCCTGCAGCACTAGAGTTTGGAGGGTACAATATCCCGGCTGACTACAGGGACGTTCTTGCAAAGGCCAGGGCGTCCTCAACTCTCAAGTGCTACGGACATAAGTGGAAGAGGTTCTCTGTCTGGTGCCATGCACAGAAGATCAACCCTCTACGGATTACGGCACCTCAAATGCTACCATACCTACTGTCGCTGGCCAAAGCTGGACTAGCTCACGCTTCCATCAAGATACATCTGGCAGCGATCTCCCGATACACCAGAACTGCTGGACGGCCGTCCTTGTGGTTTCATCGACTGGTGAAGGAATTTATGAAGGGACTGTTCCGATCGTTCCCGCCGGTGAAGGCTCCAGCTCCGGCGTGGGAGCTCAACGTGGTGCTGACCAGGCTCATGGGGCCACCATTCGTGCCTTTGCATTCGGCTCCGTTGAAGTTCCTGTCGTGGAAGACAGCGTTCCTTGTGGCCATCACCTCCGCACGACGCATGGGAGAGATTCAGGCCCTATCCTGCAAGCCTCCATACTTGACTTTTTACGATACGAGGGTGGTGCTGAGGACGCACCCCTCTTTCATGCCCAAGGTGCCGTCGGACTTCCATCTTAACGAGCCCTTGGTGTTGCCAGTTTTCTTTCCGTCGCCTTCGTCGCCGGCCGAGAGGACTTTGCACTCGCTGAATGTAGATAGAGCGCTTAAGTTCTACGTGGACCGAACAAACGGCACAGCTGTTTGTGAACTTTGGACCTGTGAACCAAGGGAAGGCTCTCTCGAAGGCTTCCATTTCCAAATGGCTCTCCGGCTACATCATGCACTGTCATCGGTTGGCCAACTGACCGTTGCCCTGCCGTCCGAGAGCCCATTCGACCAGAGCGATCGCTGCTGCTACGGCGTTCTTGTCTGGTGTGCCCCTGCTGGACATCTGCATGGCTGCTACGTGGAGGTCGACTCACATCTTAACGAGATTCTACTGCCTCGACCGGGATTCCAGGGAGGAGTCCAGAGTCGGCCAAGCGATGCTGCGCAACCTGTTCGCCTGAAGGTGGGCCTGGTGAGGAGGTAAGAGTTGCTTAATGTTGAGTTTTACGTAATGCTTAATGTTGAGCCTTTTGCCACCTCCCGTGGTTGTGCATGTGTGTACTGCTATGTATTCTTATATCCATGAGCATGTGAATCCATGCCAGACCCCATGCTGGAGAAGGAACAAGTTACTTACCTGTAACTGTTGTTCTCCAGCATGGGTCTGGCATGGATTCACATGCAAACCCTCCCTCCTTCCCCTCTGCGGCTCTTGACTTGGTCATACTGCCACTTTACGTGCTACCGAATCTGAGGATGGCTGCCAGGGGAGGGGCTTAGGGAGAGGGCAGTCATTGGCTGGGGGCAGTATGATCCAGAGACCATTGATTGGTTACTACTAAAGAAAGACAGTTCAGAAACGAAACTGATACTGATTTTTTCTTTAGCGAGGATTTTCAGCCTGACGACGGGGAATATTCAAGAGCATGTGAATCCATGCCAGACCCATGCTGGAGAGCAACAGTTACAGGTAAGTAACTTGTTCCGTCATACAAAATTGCTTAGTTTGACACCAAATGCACGACTTGACCTTTATTAGTTTGAAATATCCGAAAAACTGAGGATATTCTTGAAAATTGCGTCGTTATCTTGAAAACGTGTTTCCAGGGGCAGAAAATAAACATTCTGCTAGTTTGACCTTTGTTGACCCAATCGAGAAATGATCCGCGAGTCTGTTTTTAGGTGTTGACAACAATGCACAGTCTATCCATAGGAATTAATCACTATTTTAAAAAAACGATCTGCACGTTCTTACAGTTGTTGATAAAATCATACCATTCATCCATATTGTGGACTACTTCTTGGTATTGAGTTAAAGGAGGGTTCACTTATTAATTTCTTCACCTGACCAAAACCAAAATAAGAATATTCAATATTTTAGTATTATTAGTATTGTAGTATGTCCAGCATCCAGAAAAGTGCATTTTAGAGAAGGGTTCCATGTATTTGGCATATTATTTTAATCCCTATCCCCCATAACAGGCAACTTTAAAACTATTGCTTAAGAGCACAGTAAAGTGTTCGATCTCGGTGGCAGTGGCTTTTGGGACCTTTAAAGGTGTATCACCAAGTGTAACTAACTACACTGCTGAAACACAGCTCTTGTTAATGTTATTGATAAAGGTATTAGTACCGCACACCGTCACCACGGGAGTGGTCCCCAGGCACTCTGGTGGATCTGAAAACAGGAGTGTGGGGGGCTAGTGGGGTGTAGTGAGAATAGGACAGTGTGATGTCCTGTTGGCAGCTTCTGTTCGGCTTGCACGGTTCACTGAGCTTGAGTGTTATGTGTTGTTTATGTGATGTTGCCATGTGGTGAAGTACGTGCGGATTGCTGTTCAGAGAAGTGGTCATGTGGGTTTCTGTATGAGAAGTATATGTGGAAAGTAGAGATTTTAGAGTTGGGTTACTTCTATCTAGATGTGACGCAAGCCAAAATACACCGTCTGTCCAGACGTGATGCATGCTAAACTACACAGTTCTATCTAGATGTGACACAAGCTAAACTGCATGCTAAAATACACTGTTCTATCTAGACAGTTCTATCCAAATGTGACGCACGCTAAACTACACAGTTCTATCTAGATGTGACGCATGCCAAACATCACAATTATTACTAGACATCATGTAAGGCTAATCTCACAGTTCTATTACAAATCTGTCTAGGAGTGACAAATGTTAATGTTAAAGGTATTTGCACCGTCACCAACGGAATTGGTTCCCAGCTGCTCAGGCGGATCGGCAAACAAGATGGTTGGGGGGTGGGGTTAGTCGGGTGGAGAGCGAGTAGGAAAGTGGGAGGGTGATATCCTGTTGGCAGCTTGAGTTTGGTTTTCACAATGCGCCGAGCTTGGGTGCGAATATTGGATCGATGTGAGGCCTTGTGTGCTGTTGGTGTGGCTTATGTGTTGGTTGTTTGTTGTTGGGATGTGGTGAAGTCCGTGCGGTATGCTGTGCAAGAGGGTGGTTGTGTGGATTTTTGGGTGAAATAAGTATGCAGAAGTTTGAGCTTTTGGGTTATTTACTAACCCCGGTTCCTTTCCTGTCAATTCCTTGTCGGTGATCCATTACTGCCTGTGTTTACTTTGCATGCCAAGATATTATTGACGTATCATCCTTCCCCTTCCATCCTGATCTCTCTGTCCTTGCTCGTTCTGTGGTATGATTCTAGCTTTCTAGCTTTTAGTTGCCTGTGTTTACTTTGCATGCCAAGATATTATTGACGTATCATCCTTCCCCTTCCATCCTGATCTCTCTGTCCTTGCTCGTTCTGTGGTATGATTCTAGCTTTCTAGCTTTTAGTTGCCTGTGTTTACTTTGCAGGCCAGGATATTATTGGTTTTTGGGTGAGATAAGTATGCATAGGGTTGAGCTTATTGGGTTAGTGGGTTATTTACTTTCTCCGGATTCCCTTCCTGTCTATTCCTTGTCGGTGATTCATTGCTGCATGTGTTTACATTGCAGGCCACAATATTATTGACACATCCTTCCCCTTCCATCCTGATCCCTCCCTGTTCGTTCTTTAGTAATCTGGGAAAGGTGGGGCAGTTGCTTATCCCAGACAATTATTAACATCATAGTACAACTGCGGGATATGACCATCATAGCGTGGGCTATTTTAGAAATATGTTATCAGAGGGGTGGGGTCAGTTTAGTGGGGTGTAGTGTGTATCACTGCAACATTTCTGCTGTGTGAGTCTTACTGCTGTAGGTTAACCCCATAAACTCAAGAGTTTTTTTGTGCACAAAGCAGAGATTAGTTGACTGCAGCATCCCACCACTCTCCAAAAACTACTCCGCAGCCCCGGCACTGACTCGGGTTCCCTCTCTACCCCGCTAATAAGCACTGAGTTGATTACTCCTGTGCCTACAAGTGGAGGCTGAACGCGCACTCGAGGAGCCGTCAAGCTAGTTGAGAAGTGTAGAGCCCGGTGATC
The DNA here is from genome assembly GCF_040938575.1 of Ambystoma mexicanum. Taxonomy (NCBI): domain Eukaryota; kingdom Metazoa; phylum Chordata; class Amphibia; order Caudata; family Ambystomatidae; genus Ambystoma; species Ambystoma mexicanum. The sequence continues at coordinate 774,846,359 of NC_090933.1, read as the reverse complement.
AGTTGCAAGCTGTGAAAGGAATGTATTTAGGGACATGAGAAGTCATCCTCTGCTCATGCAGGACTTCCTGAGCCTCACATTGGAGAGCTAAGGCTGTCCAAATGTGTATTTGGTTTGAGATTTGCAGACATTTTACTGTTGGGATGAATGTTGTGAAAATTGAAATGAACACCACGCCCTGTGTGCATTAAATGCTGAGAAGAGTTGCATGCTTGGACCATTACCACAGACATATTATTCAAATCTACAAATCTGTGATCATTCTTATTTTCCAACATGTTTTTGGATTTTATGCAAAGCAGTCAGGAACACACATCAGTGCTATTTGCCCCTACACGGCTTTCTTATAGGTATTTACTGAATGAGGGTGATTTGGTCACTGATTGAATTGTTTATATGCTGAGTGAGTGGTTTATTTACAGACAGTGATTTATTTTCAAACTGAGTCAGAGATGGATGGATTTACAATATGCAGACTGGGAGCAAACCGCATCACCTGCGACCATGCTCAGTGACCCAAAATACATGTTTGGGGCAGGTACCCTCTGCCCCCTTGGGGCACGTCCAGGGACCTTAGGCCATGCCTAGCACTAAGACGATGCCCCCTGTGAGATCATCATCCTGGGCCCCAAGGAAACTCTCTTTAAATTGAACACTAAATACACTCCCTTCACCATCGAACACACTAACATACCAGTCTCAACATCTGTAAAGACCCTTGGAGTCCACTTAGACTCCACACTCTCAATGACAAGACAGGTCAGCGCCATCTCCTCCACCTCTGCTTACACCATCAAACTCTTAACCGCCATAAAGCCCTTTCTAACCCCCTCAAAACTGCCTATCCATAGCCAGAGCCACAATAAGAGCCAGAATCGACTACTGCAACGCCTTCCTGGCAGGCACCTCCACAAAAAACATCAACAGGCTCCAAATAATGCAAAACAATGCGCTCAGCGCAGCCCTAGGCATTCCAAAAAGGGACCACATATCCCTGATCATACACGATGCCCACTGGCTCCCTATTAAGGAAAGGATCAACTTCAAAATTGTCACCTTCGCACACAAATGCATCAATCTCTCTGCCCCATCCTACCGATGAGAAACCATATCCAAAAACACCTCTGCCCGCCCTACTAGAAGCCACCTTCCTAACCAACTCTGTGTACCTTACATAAAAAGAGCCAATGCCGGCTGCATTGGCTTCCGTCACATAGCACCCAAACTTTGGAATGTCCTACCGAATGTACTCGGAGCAGATCCTACCCTGTTCACCTTTCGCAAATCTCTCAAAACCACACTATTCATATAACCATCACCACACCATCGCTTGGCCTATCCGATAATTGCACTGTACTTACCACAGTCCAGGCACGATGTAACCCTATTGAACTGTAATTTCAAACATATGTAACCCTAAGATGAATCTGTAATGTAACTGTTTAATGTAACCACATTGCATTCTTTTGTAACCAGCAATGCATATCTGTAACAGCGCCACAATGCCGTTGGACTGATATGCGGTTTAAAAAAAATACGAATAAATAAATGTGCACCCTCGATTTTTCAAACCCAATTTAAGCAGTACATTTCATAAATCTCAGAGTGAAATGTTTAGAAGGATTGGTTAGTGATAACAATTTGGCCTTATGGCCTGGTACTGCAGGCAATATCAGGGATAATGGCCCTAGAAACTTGACGCATGTTCCTGAGCCAAGGGCTGTTAGGATACGATAGTTCTGCTCTGTGTATTTAAAAGCTATAATTAAACTGCTTAAATGCCCAAATGGAAATGTTGGTAGATCTAATCAAAGGTTATTTTATTCACAGAATTGTTTATTTCTTTGATTCGGTGAGTATATCAAAGTTATACCATTATCCGTTTCCTCTGAATTTTGTAAATATATATTTGATAAAAGGAGAGTTCATCTTAAATATGGTATGGCTGATTTTTGTTACAGCTCATCCTAACATCAAAGCAGGAACTATGTTGGCCTTTCAATATATCGCAGACACACGTATTGTGCGCATATAGTCAGTCTCTCTCCATCTCTTCGTCACCCCTCTCCCTCGTCTCCCTTCCTTCCAATTCCTTCACCTTCCCTCCCCCTCGAGGCTGCCCGTCTGAACGGCTTAATTTTGTGAACGTTCAAATCCACTCAAGTCCCGAGGCTCTGAACATTCCAATGTTTACAACCTCAAACAAGCAACGTTGAAAGGTTTTAACCAATAGGCAAGTGCATACACGCATCTCTACTATAAGGCCCACTTAATACATTTCGGAGGTTTCTTTTAATGTTCGATGTGTAGGTCTATATAGAATGCCAAGATTGCTCTGTACAACACATAGCAACATCAAGTTTATGTGCACGTCTCCGCCTTCACAGTTTCCCCCTTCTGTGAGAGAAAAGTTCCCAAGCGCTCCTTCCCACCCCGAGAGCACTATAGACTGCTTGTACTGTCAATACTTCCCTCCACCGCTTTGTTCAGTACAAGAAAGCGCCCTGTCCTTTTATTGAGCGGGGGCGGTAGAATTTCACCCTCCATTTAAAACGCAGATAAAGCATTGTTTGGAGAAGTTTGTTTGAAAAAGTGGTTTAAATTCAATGAATTGTCACCTAGGCCATGTGTGTGCGTGCCAGCAATTCGATACTGTGGGAACTCTCCAAGCCACCTTCAGAGACGGTGAGAAAGGCGACTCACAGCCGCACAATTAGGGCGACGCTGAGGACTGCCATGACAGTGCGGTCTTGGGTTCACTAGCCTTCCAAACTGTCTCTCTAGATCATAAATGAGTTTGGCAAACCGAAGAGCGTCTAGCGTCTTATTATTTTATGTGAGGTTTTATACATACGTTTTAGTAGAAAATGCCACGCACGGCCGGAAATAAACGTTTTGCTCTGCATACAGTTGGTTTGCAATTCAGACCTTCATTAAACGTTTTTCAGTATTACATTGAAAGATGCAGTAAATTAATTAGAGCAAGTTGTACTGCCTGCATTACAAGACATTTTAAAATCTTCTATAATAAATGAGGTAAAAGCCACAGAACATTTAGCAGATTATTGGGTATTCAGAAAATGCAGAAATTATGCACAACTTTAAAAATAGGACCTAAACACATGGAAACAAAGTAAAACATTCCACCTGTTAAAAAGTGTTGGTATTTAGAGACTCAACATATGGAATGTATGTGACTAACATACCCAATGGGGCCTACTGTGCAAAATGGAAAAAAAATACAAAGATCCTCCACCCTAATGCAAACTCATCTCCCAAACTCATACCATGATGGCCTGCCCTTCCACTCGCCCCAACTCTAATGCCACACCCTCACAATCCTAACCCCCTAAACCTGCCATGACATCCCCACAATCCTTCCCCCTCCTTTAATAACATAACACCCATGGTGGCATCCCACCTCATCCCAAACCCGGACACACACATGAAAGGAGGCAAATTGGCTAAATGGTCAAAAAGGCCAACCCCTCTGCCACCTTCCATCAGAATTTCTCCTTGCCTTCTTCAAACACATTGGCACTCTGTGTCTTTGCCTACAACTCCTCACAAGCCTCCTGGCCCCTTAACTCTTTCTTCGCTAACTTCAACCTTCTCGTTGAGCTCCCTTACAATTAATTCATCTATTGCTCTCAAGGGAGATTTAGCCTTCCGAAAATAATTTCCTCCCAACAAATCATGCTTGGCTCTCTTCTGTCTAACCATTCTTTGGTCACCGTTTACAAATTACCTCCTCACACAAGATGCAACCCTCTTGACATAGTATTTGTCTCTTCTTCCCTTACCACTACACCCATACTATTGACCCTCCCACTCTTGTTCTATGTGAATACACATACTCCTTTTTAGAGGTCATCGGTTTGGTCGACTTACTTTGATCAACCTATTGACCTTTTTTCCTGTTACAGGAGGTACCCCCATGCCACCTACCCTCCACTCATCCTTGCACTATGCAATCCCCTAGCCTCCCACACTCAACGCAAATATATGTAAAATTAAGCCAACCAAACTGATGACCTTTAAAAAGTAGTCTGAAATCACTGCACACACCCTCCAACCACTCTCCTACACTTCAACATCTTTATTCCTCCCTTTCTCTCCATTCTAGTCACCTGTCGTATTTCTAAGCATAAATGTTATCTCGTTTCATCGGCTTTCTACATGGCAGAGGTCACATCCTCCCTTGCTCTTTCTCAGCCTCAGGGCTCCTTCATTGAGCCGTGCTTTAATGATTTTAACTTGGCCCTGAACTCTCCATTTGACATCCATTTCCCAACAAGCCCTTGCCTGTAACCCTGGATCACCCTGGAGATTCACCAGCTTAAGACCAACATGCACCTAAACCTCCTGAATGGGCACAAATCTCTCTCTTCCCCCCCTCCGCTACTTTCTGCCAGCAAAGATGCCATCTCAACACTGACTAAGGTTCTTGACGGATGGAAGTCCAGCTGTTTTACCAACTCAATTTCCTTCCTCCGCTCTTGCCCAGTCTAAAACTGCTGTATGCTCAGAGCCAAACTGTCCACCCCCCCGCACTATGAGCTATGTCCTTCTCCCTCTTTGATGACTGCTGTGGTGGTCAGACGTAGGAGTCAGACATACTGAGGACCCGTTACCTTTCTTTTAATGAAAATTAAAAAAACATATCTTTCCCTATTACTAACATGATCACCATGTCTATCTAAATTAACTAAAGGTGCTTGTCTGTCATCAGGAAGTCAAAAGTAATCACCCTCAGTCCTAAACCTAACTCTACCTGACCCCACCACTAATGTGAACAACTCAAAATAGGGCAAAAGAATGTTTCTTCTCCTGGTCTTGTTCCCCTTCTTGCCTGCTTCTTAGCGGCTGTCTCTTCGGGTCTTGCTTTTATCTCGTGGGGTTTTGATACACAAATGTCTCTCAAGCATATATGTTTCTTAACGTTATCTTCCCCGATAGTCTCTTGAAATCTCCTTCATGAGCTCTTGTAGCTCTTGCCAAAGACTTGTGAGTCTTGTACTCTCTTGAATATTAGGTTTACGACAGTTTTCCTTGAGATACTCTCACATTCTTGCCTTACCTTGTATCTGTTATTTTCTTGAGGTCCAACCTTCCCTAGTCTTTGTATGACATTATCCAAATTATAAATACCTCTTCTGGGTTCTCTTTCTTGGAACATCTCTTCCTCTATCTTTTTCACTTGCCAGTTTTATCTCAAATTGTTCATTACACAATTTTATGCTGTTTTCTCCAATTTTCACATCTTAAGTCCTAGGTTAATTTCCCTTCCTCCCATGGTATTCATTTCCAGTCTCTTTCTGTTTCCTGCATGGTATTATTAGATCCCTGGTTTATGGGTTTTCCATAGAGCTGGGCGATGCCCATTTAGCGCTCTTACCTGATCCCCCTCTCAGGCCAGTGCTTGCCCAAAGCAATGGCAAGCCACGAGCCCCACTGGTTGCTCGCCCACTCAACACGCTCGCGTCTGCCTTTATTTCCGCAGACTGACCCAAACTTACCCTGCCCTGGAGAGCATGTCCTCCTCCAGCACTCTTCTGGCTTTCTGCATCCAAAACCTGTTAACCTCTTCTGCCACGGCTTCTCTCAGTGCAGCTTTTTTTTACCATGGCTGCACTGTGCTGCTGTGATGCCGCGGACCACAGTCTGTCCTTTTTTCTTAGGTCATTCATGTTGTTGAAAACCTTTAAGTAGTGACTTAAAAGCAACTTTATTGTTTTGCACGTCAAGATAGTAGATACATCATGGATATAAACATATTTTTAAATGGGCGCTTTGTGTCGCTCACTTTAACTAGCACAGATCTGCAAGGTAACTGGTGCTTTGCGAGATCTTTGAGATGGAAATAGTCATGCATATGAAAGGCTCTGACAGCCACTGATAAAAGAAATGTGTTTGCAACCTGAGCATTTTAAAAAAAAGAAAACTTTATTTATTGAGCTTGATCTAACAATAGAAGAACAAGCAATAAATGATCATTGGCAATTACAATTTTGTCATAAACAGTTGGTATGCGGTATCAACAATCGGGCAAAGGGACCATCTCACCAAACAACGTCTGAAGCCCATATGTAATACAACAATTAATGCCTCTGATTCAGGCGGAAACATCGCCTGGAGTGGAAAGTGCAGTCGATCCAACATCATCATTGTCTGAAATAGAGGACATGTACAAGCGGAACTGGGACCAGATATTCCTGGGTTTGGACATCACAGGTTGCTGGATCGCCCAGGCCTCCTACGTGTCCGAGGCCCAGGTCACAGCACTGAGCCATTGTGAGTGCGTAGGCGCCCAGGGCTGGAGCCAGCATAGTAGGATTCAACGTGCTGCGAGGAGCATACAGAGCCCCGCCAATTTTTTGGAATCACAACCAAGACCCGGTAATTCATGAAAGAGACACTTTAGCGGGGATGGGGGTAATATTGTGGTCGAGGACATTAGACATGGTGCAACAGATCTCCTCCCAGAATTGTGTCCAGCTTGGGCAGGAGCATATCGTATGTATATATGCTGCATCTTCGGAATCAACACCCAACCTGACCATTTTAACAACCTACAGAGCCACGGACGCTTTTGTGTGTCTGCCTAGCTGAGACCTGGGAAACTGGCAATGCTTGAAGGTCCGGCCTGAGCAAATTGTATATTTGGGGAAAGAAAAAGCATCAAGGATGCGTTTCTTGGGCCTTAGAACTAAACGTACGTTCCGGAAAGAAAAAAAACTAGTTGTACAGCACCATTGATTTATACTACACTTCCATCTCTGAATGTCAGTGAATTGCTGCCCACTCTCCCACTTTTTGCAAGCACTAAGGCTTCATTAACACTGTCCATGAAAATGAAAAGGAGGGCTCAAAATACATGTCCTGCAAACGTACTTAGTAACAGTTAAGGTCACCATCCCTTTATTTATGAACTCCATACTGAAGAATAACAGGGAGTGTCCTAGTTCTATACCATTGTTGGTAAGATAGCTCAGCATGTTGAACGCTCGCTGCTGCGATCTGTGTGACATACAGGTTCTCATCCCAGTAAGACTAACTCAGCCTTTCATCCTACTGAGGTAGATAAATGTGTACGGACTTTGGTACACATTTATCGACATGCAAATATGCTATATGTACAGCGCTTTGGAGAAAGCGTTTTGTGCAGCCATTTCCTGTGCTTGGCCCGTGGTGGGCTCCTAATGCCAGGCCTGACCCTCAGGCACGGCCCTACCCATGAAATCTCTGGCTCCCCCACTTCTAGTTTTCCAAATCTCCAATTAGCTGGTCTAATTGGTAATATCTCAGCCTTAGGACTGGGCAAGTTTCTCTTCATATACCACCAGTCTTCCTCTATTTCCCCAACCAGTTTATTTGTTACTTGCTTTGTCAGGTTTTTACAATTCTCTTTTGACAGTCTTGTATTTAGTATCTTCTCCTTATGACTGGGGCAAGTTTCTCCATGCATATAATGTTGCCCTGGCAGCCTCCCATACGCCCTGTTCTCCCTGGTACCTCTGTGTATGTACGGGAATCTTGCAGGACTTGGCACTCGCACGGGTAATCCTTTTCGGTATCTGACTTCTTGTTCCTCAGCCTCTCATTACTCATATATGCCGGCATTCCGTTCTCAGCCTCCCGTCTGACTACTACTATCACCGTATATGGGTGCTGGCGATGGTGAGCTGCTCGCGCTCCCAGCAGTGATGTCTCGGCGTTGGTTGCCCGGGAGTTCTGCCCTCCACGATAGTCGTAGTCATATCACCTCCTGGTACAGGGTTCCTATGTCCCACTTGACAGCGATTTCTCCATTGTTGTATGCGCCGTGCCTCTGGCGTCCTGCGCTAGTGTTCTTCACTTCCTCGTGCGGGATAAATTAACCCACTCACCTGCAGTGGTGCAAGAAACAGCAAAATGGCCATGCACACTCCTGTGTGTGCCAGGATCTCTAAACTGCGTTTTTGCAACAACCAGAAAATGGCTGCATCACCCTGCCACACACATTTCAGGTGGGCTGGAACAGAGTACTCACTGCAGGAATGTGCCAGTGTGCTCTGCAACTTTTAACATGGAGTGACGTGAAAGAGGCAGCATTACTTTGCTGAAAACCCAAAATGCCTCTTTAAAATGACCTCTTTCAACCTTTAAAAGTGCTGCTTGGCACTAAACTCATCCAGTCCTTATGAACCACTGTGATTAAAAAGGCCCTGCAATGTCCAGGATCATCCATTGTGTCACAGTGGAACCGGGCCTCATTTGAATGACAGCACCTGTCAAAAGTATCTTTGAAAATCAACCAGGGGCCTTTTCATTTTACACAGGAAACGAGTCTATTTTCTTTGTAAAAGTATCTAAATCAGCTGTTCAGAGAAAGACTCTAAATAGATAGATGCCTGTGTGAATGTATCCATGCTGCAAAACAACTCCAGCACTCAAGAAAACAACTATAGCTGAATAAAGTGTGCATTTGCTGGAGATGAAAACCGAATTTAAAGAAATGGTAAAATGTGACTGAAGAGAGAAAATGCCTATGTAAAAGTAAATTGTTGTGTGAAGGCCTGATTACTTAGCAATGTAAAAGGATTTGTTGCTGGTAAAAGTACACCTATAAACTGTTTTGATTCCACAGGTTTAAGTCAAGATGTAAAATGAGAAAATAAAAGCTAAAACTCATCGCCTAAGTTGGCAAGCTAGAAATAAACCTGCTCTGCCAGTTGCAAGCCTTGAGAAAGGGTGACCCCGCATAAACTTCTGGCACAGGAAAGCGCTAATTGCCAGCTTGAAAGACTTTGAATGTACCAGGACAAAGAAACTTTACAAGCTCATCAGACGTTCGTCTTTGTTCCAGGCAGGGACAATAGCATGCTGAGACTCTCACCTGTCAAGTGTGAGGGGCAATAAAACCTCCAATCAAGAGAGAGGGCCCTCACCCTGCTTCAAAGGAAGTGACTATTGACAGCAGTTGGGGGGGGGGGGAAGAAATAAAACTGATCAAGTGACACTGGACTTCCTTTTGGTTTTAAAGGTTATTTTGTAACTGAACTTTAAAGGTGTTTAACTTTGCAGCAAGAATTAGAAAAATATGAAAAGTTTGTAGTTCTAAATCTAATGTTATGCTCTTTCTTTGAAAACCTGGTAGAACTCATTACTGCATAAGGAACAGAAGTTATAAAAAATGACAGATTACGGGAAAAGTATTGATGTTGCGAACATAACCTTTTATACATACATACCTGGGGTAAATGAGCATCTGTGTACAAAATTGGGGGAATTTTAGGCCAAATCTTTCATGTTTAAAATTAACAAAATGTGTCAGCAAGGGAAACCAGGTCCCACAGACTTGGGGTTTGGATTGAAATATGACGCACAAAATATGTAACCTGTGCATCTGATTTTCTCAGAGGTTGCAACTGCATAAATGTGTTTGTGGCAAAATTTGATTTAGGTTCCAATAGCTAGGGGAGGTTTCTAGACATTGTAAAAATCGCCCCATAAACATGAGATCTTTTTGCTGTGATCCAATCAGCGAAGAGCTAGAAGGAGACTTCTACCTTGCCCAATCCTGTTATTAGAGGCGGGAGTAGTAAGCCTTCCCTGGTTTTATATACTTTAGTGATGTCATCTGGCATGATAAATAAGGGCCCCTGACAGCACACAGGACACACACTGATTCCTGACTTTCTTCCTGAATTCCTTTGTGGCGTCCGGTTCCTGATTTCTTCATCTGGTTTATTCCTGATTCCAGATTTTCATTACAAAGCCAAGGCCTATGCATTGCTGACCCCATATTCAGCTAGGCCTCAAATTCTAAAAAAAAAAAAAAAATCCCAAAAACCCAAGGGAAGCATCCTGATCCAGCCTGGCTTGCTGCCACTCACTGCATGCCTCTGCTATCCTACCTTGATGATCTGTAGTATCCAGTAACCAGAAGCGCTACCCGGTGTCCAGTCGATGCTCACTGATTTTGTCCGGCTGTCCTGTGTTAGACCAGATCCGTGTGGTGACCACAAGCATTGACAGTCCAAAATCCTAAATTAAAGTGGACTGTAACTATTCATAGGAATCATAGAAAACCATAGCATACCTTGCCTCTCCTTGTCCTACCCCAATCTCTAAACCATCCCATCCTTACCTTAATAACTTGTAACATTGTTATAATCCTTATTGCAATCCTGTCCTTGATTTATATTGCTAAGCGCAAATTCTTTAGTCATTTTTATCTTGTGTAAATCCTAAACTACCAATCCTATTTCGAGTGATCCAACTGGTTCCGCCAGGGCGGGCACTGGGGATCTGGGGTTGAAGTCATGAATCAACTCTAGAGCTTATTGTGTCCCTCTTTGGTATTCTAGCCGGACTGCTCTAGTATAGAACCTATTCTTGTCCAAACTGAGTTTCTTTTCTGTTTTCACTACCCGATTTTTCTAAAAACGCCACTTATTCTACATTGCATATCTCCCTCAGTTTAATAGCTAGAGACCTCATTTCAATTCTTGATTATACCTAAGACCTAAAGCTACACCCCAGCCCCGAAACCGCACTCAAAATTAGTATTTCACCCATTTTTATTAAAAACCATTTGGGTAATTTTAGGAGGGAATCGACATTTTTGCAAAGTTTTACACGTGTTATTTTTATTCTAAATTATTTTCAACCTTCCATTCAAATTCGAATTGTGTATTTTTGCTCAAACTCTTGCTTATGACTGCTAGTATCTTTCCAATGCTGCTCCCATAGAAATTTGTACCGATTTAGGGATTTTTGCACACTTTCAGTATTTTATTTGGCCATTTTTGAGTGTCAGTTTATCATTGTAAGGTTTCAAATCAGTTTTTCTCTCTTGTTTGAGGGAAGGTTGGATTCGAATTTTGTTTATTGTTCCTCATTCCCGATTACCTGCTGCTTCCTTATATCTCTTTAGAATTGATTATTTGTGGGTTGAGGAATTTTGCAGGGGGAAATTCTAAATTGAGTGCCATCTTTCCAAAAATTCAAACTGTTCCTATTTCTCTGGTGTTTTCTATTTTGTGTTGCTAAAGAGTGAATTTAAGTGCATTACATACCTTCTTATTTGTTATTGTCACCACATTGGTGATTGCTGCCCCATATATTAAAAAGTATGTTTGATTTGAATTTTAAATAAATAAATATTACCTTTACCAGCCACCCCGATTCCTGGTCCATCGTGACCCGGCGTATTTGAAAAGGGGTGTGATGAGTGGTGTACCTCTCAAATATTGAACCTACATATATAACAAAATAAGCATTTCGGTTGTGCACTGCATACTAGGCTGAGACAAGGGTGTATCGCCTGATTGAAATACTTAACACTCTAAAGTCGCAGGCTCTGGGGCTTTTCTCTGCTCTGCCACTCTCCAAGGCGTGTTGTAAATGGGGCTTCCGCTGCATAAGATTCTCTCTCTCCTCCTCCTTCCTCCGTCCCAGTTAAATATACATCTCTTCTTACAGAGACATCTTTTCATTTTTCATATTAGTTTGGTTCAGCATTGCCTTCAGCCAAATATAAAGATGTCACATCGCAATCTCTGCCATGTATGCAGCTATGGTATGTGGTCTAGAGAGTTCCTTACAGGAATGGGAGTTCTTATCCCCAAAGGGGGAGTCTCTTCAAGTGAGTTCCCACTTGCCTCGATCTTAGGGAGAGTTGCAGAGCAGGCGCACCTCCCTTGCCCCTTGGGGAGAAGGGAAGAATAGCTGCGATTTGTCACACGGCTCTCTACTCCTGAAAATCTCCAAGAACCAGGACACCCTCACTGCCCTCTTTTGCCTCTTCTCCTGTCCTTCACCCCTCTCGACAACGTCACTCGAAGAACCGGCTCCCATATTTTGAACCGCCAACAAGTCTTGTGCACCAGCTTACTACTTTCCCCCACAACCCATCCAAGATATTGCGCTATTTTCCTGCTCCTTATCTGCCTCCGATTCGACCTCTCCATATTTACTCGATTGTTTCAAGGTAGTTGCTGTTCTACCTATTTTCAAGAAACCATCTGCCGATCCCAATAGACTGGTGAACTATCAGCCAATATCTCATCTCCTCCACTAAACTCCGGTTTGGGTACTCAACAGGATAACCAGTGACTCTGAAAATAACAGACTTATCGACCCCCTTTAGTCTAGGTTCCATAACTGGCACTCCACAGGAACCACCCTGGCCCATGTCTCCAACGTATAACCTCTTATTCTTCCCCCATCCTCTTGGACCTTTTCTCTCCCTTCGATTCCTCTCTCCTTTGAGTCCTTTTTAAAAATTACTTTATTTGAATTCTCTTGATGAAAACACATACAGTTGCAACACAGTGATTCTTGTGACAATGATAACATAAGGTTTATCGTCATTGCATCGAAATGACAATGCATCGAAAAAGATGCATCGAAAATAAAAGCATCGAAATTCTATGTTTTACATTAAAAGTACATATCCATCGAAACTTTTCCATCAAATGGATATGTAATTTTAAATGTAAAAATAGCATTTCAATGCATTTATTTTCTACATTAAAACGTTAAGTGGAGCTGTCCAGTGCTGGAATTTCGGCACTGGCCAGCTCCTTTTAATGTAATGTTTTAATGTTTTTTTTTGTATATGGGGGGTACCCCCCAAGCCCCACGCCCACCCCCCTCAACCCTAACCCTTAACCTAACCCTAGCCCCAACCCTAACCCTTAATCTAACCCTAATCTTAGACCAACCCCAACCCTAACCCTAGTGTTAACAAAATATTTTCGAAATTACCTTTGAATTGTAGTCCATGGAAGGGCATTTCGATGGAAATGCTTTTCGTTGCTTATAAATCGATGGTAAAGCATTAGATGGAATGGTTTTCGATGGATTGGCAAGATACCATAACATAGCACTTATAATGCAGGTACCTGTACTAGATGGCGTCGACAGCAGCTTCTGGAGATGACACAATTCCAATCCCTTCGTAGTGGCGAAGGTCCAACCAAATATCCTTCGGTCTGCATTTAACATGCACTAATGTCCCATACAATTCCTCTGTCATTCGCCCACATGAGATCACTCAACCAGTCCTTTCCTGCAGGGGCAGCTTGTCGTTTCCAGCCCAACAAAATCTGTCTCCTGGCTAAAAGGAGTCCCAGATACAAGAATCTGCATTCCTCTTCGGCCATCGGTTCAGTAATGCCCATTATAATTACCTTTGGTGGGAATAACACTGAAGGGCCAGATACAGCTTTCAAGTTATCATACACTCCTTCCCAGAAAGGTTGCAACTGCGGACATGCATAGAACATGTGTAACACATCTTTCTCATTGCTGTTACACCTTGAGCACCCGTTTGCAAACAGATTGAGCCTGGCGGGTTGTAGTGTAGCTTGTTAAGTATCATAAAGTGGATCAACCTAAACTTGGAGTTAAAGGAGACTTTTGTTGTTAGCCTGCATAGGGCAGCCCATTGTCTATTTGCAAATCTGGCTCCCACTTTGCACCGACAACCGGACCCCTATGCCTTACTGAGCATAAGAATCGAGTGTAGAGAACTGATATCCTTTATGTATGCTGTAAGGAACTCATGGTGGCAACAGTAAAGACAGACACGAGTGATCACAGTTCAAGGGTGTTTATTGAACTTTATAATGGGTGAGGTGTAAACGCCTAATCTAAACCTTAATCTAAGATGGGAGCAAGCTACGACCATCAAATAAATAATAAAGCAGTCATGGCAGCATCTTGTGAAATAAAAGGGGCCTATAAGTTACAAAAAAGGGTGTGGGATAATGTTCACCAGAAAAGAAAGAAGCGTTCACAAAATGATAAGTCAGGATGGTATGGCTGGGTCTCTCTTCCCCACGTTTTTAGCACAGGAAAAGGCAGGACTTCTTGAGCACAGCACACTCCTGGACCTCTCCAGCATGAGGCTCACAATTTCAGTTCACCGATACCAGAACCTTCACTTGCCTTAGAAGATCTGCTGGACCAAAAACAACAAACAAACAAAAGTTCCTTCAGTATTCTTGCACCTCTGGGTGACTGCTTCTCGTTCCTAGGATGTCCCTCCACCTGGCTCGGATCCTCTTTACAACATTGGGCCTTCCTCTGTCGGGTTCACTATGGCCTCTCAAATATCGCTCGTAACCTTCAGGAGCTTTAATGTCTTTTAAAAAAGAAAAAGACTGACAATTTTCAACCCGGTGCACTCTCGTTGACGCACTGTTCCCCGGTGTATTATTCTTCACCCCCTACTTGTGGAACCAAACAAACAGTTCTGTCAGTAATCTTCTACCTTGAGCGATTGCTCTTTGCCCCTTGGATCTTCCTCTGTCGGGCTCGGATCCTTCTTGCAAAATGTGTCTCCCTCAGTCGGGTTCACACTTGCCTTATTTCACAGTTCACAATCTTCTCCGAAAGTGGGGAATCCTTCCCCTAGCTTTCTCTCAACCATGAGTTGTACAAAGGATTTGATGTGACCTTTGTAGGACCACTCTGACATATCATGTCGCTCTTTCCTAGGGCCTTCTAGTACTTGCAGTTCTCATCACGCAAGGGGCCAGCGAGAGTCCTTCGACTGAGCACTCCTACGGCGCCTGACCACTCTACAGCTGGCTTTTCTCTGGGCCTTCACAAAAGTTTGCATACACACAAGTTCTTTGTTTCCGGTTCCTACGTTCATCAAATGTTGCCAGTTGCAACCTTGGGCTCAACACACATCGGTTTGCTATCCGCTTCCTCCAACTTGCCGGCTGTGTTGAACCTGCTGTCTGGTCTTGCCTCTGTAGTCAAGGAAGATACCACGGTAGCCCGCATGCCTCCCCGCTTGTTCTATCAATGTGAGAGGCCCCTGTGTACCATTGACATCTGCTCCTCCACACGCCAGCTGTAACTCCCGGTCTTATGATTTAACTTTCAGAGGCTTTGCGGTTTTGATATTGAAATTTTAATTCTATCGCGCTCGTACACAAGTGTTTTAGAGTGCGACAAGGCAAGGTAGGGGAACAGGGGAGAACAAAACCGCAATTTTACTAGGCCCAGTGCCCTTGAGAATGCGCAAGTGTATGGGAGAGGAGGAGGGGAAAAGTGCATGGAAGGGGGGAGAAGTAGAAAGTGCAAAGCAGAGGAGAAACAGATAATGAATAAAGAATAAAGGCAACAAACGGTGGTAATGCAGCCAGCAATTTGCAAGTGCTAGGTTTAAGGCAGCAGACAGGGTAGGTCTGATAAGTGCAGGAAGAAAAAGGGGAGGCTGTATGGGTACAGAAACAGACCCCAGTGCAAGGGGTGGCCCGGAGGCAGTGTGGGAGGCTGGCAGGGTGAGCAGGTACCTGGTCCCGGAGGACAGACGGTGGCCAGGTGCATGGTGCCAAGAAAGAACAGATCAGCAGGGGAGAGGGGGAGTGAAAGCAGCAGAAAACAGGAAGGTCTTGAGGTGCTTCCGAAACTAGAGATGGTTTTCCTCAGGTTTTAGAGTGGCAGGGAGGCAGAGATCTACCCCCAGCTCGTTTCTTTGAAAAACGACTGACCCTGAGGGAGTTGGAGGTAGAGGAGTGAAGAGCTCGAGAGGGGAGGTATTTGCAGAGGGATAGCTGAAGGTATTTTGTACCCAGACCCCGGAAAGCCTTGTGAACAATGCAGAGGGTTTTGAATGTAATCCTTGCATCCACTGGGAGCCAATGGAGAGATTTCAGAGCTGGAGAGATGCAATCCCAGTGCTTGAGGCCAAGGACAAGTCTTGCAGTCCTGTTCTGGATTAGTTGCAGAGGGCAGAGAGTAGAGGCAGGTAGATTTAGAAAGAGGCTGTTACAATAGTCCAACCTAGAGAGAACCAGAGCTTGGGATACCATGAGCTTCTGGGGGAAGGAGAGGGAAGGCAGACGACCTCTGAGGAGGTGCAGTAGGAAGTTTGACTTTTTAGAGACCTAAGAGACGTGGGTGGAGAAGGAAAGGGTGGAGTCAAAGATGACCCGAGGTTCTTAGCCTCGCAGGTGGGGGTAGGAGGAGGGCCAAGGGAAGCTGGCCAGAGACTGGGGGGAAAGGATGGTGAAGGTGTGCCGATGAGGAGGATCTCCGTCTTGCTGGCATTCAGACAAAGATCATTGCACACCAATCTTGAATGACAGTTAGGCAATCAGAGATGAGGGAGGGAGAGGAGGTGGCCAAGGGCAGCCTGAAAATGAGTTGTCATCAGCGTAGCGCTGGAAATTTGAGCAGAAAATGGCAATTCAGTGGGCGAGAGTTGTCAGGTATTTGTTGAAAAGCCAGGGCGAGAGGTTAGACCCCTCGGGAACATCACAGGTAGAGAGGAAGATAGATGATAGGAAGGACCCAAGTTGGACCTTGGAGGGTCAATCAGAGAGGAAAGAGGTCAGCCAGGCCAGAGCCTGATCAGTGATACCCAGGTTTTCACAGAGACGGTTGAGGAGGATGGTATGGTTGACCGTGTCGAAGGCAGAAGAGAGATCGAGGAGGATGAGGACAGAGGGAATGTCGAGGTTCGAGAGCAGATCTTTTTTGAGTTGAAAAGAGCAAGAGTATCTCCCCTTTGTCCTTCCAGGTCTCGCCGCCATCCAGGTCTCACCGCCTTTCCCCTGTGTTTGAACTGCTGGTTCGGTTTAGCTGCCTCCTTGTGCATTTGCCCTTGCTAGTCGTGTGCTTTTGTGCTCTGCCTTTTATCCTTGTGGGGAAAGGAAAGGGCAGTCAGGTGTGTGTGGTTACTGTCAATTGCTTGCTTGACTATGCCTGACCCTTGTGTTGGGACATGTCAGAAAATATCCAGAGGTATTTCTTTTAGCTTTGTACCAATGTTTTATATTCGGGAAGTGGAATGAATAGGGGTGATTATGGGAACTGTAGTGGCTAATAAAAGCAGATTGGGAATTCGGAAAATAATAGAGGGACTGGAAGAATTATTTTTGGGATTGCAGGTGTTACATTTTCTAATGGTGTTCTTCTCTCTGGGCATTCTTCCCTGATCTTTCCACTCCGCTCGCGGACGAGAGGAGGAAGACCCTTGGTTTTTCGACAGTGCACTGCTGCCCACTGCTGCTTCATGTATATATGATTCTCCAAGACTAATTTCGGGTTCTCTAGGGTAATTTGGCCACTGCATCCTAAATGCTGTTCTCATTCACCAGTAGTTCCAATTATTAGACTAGAGACTCCCCCCAACCTGGTTCTTGAAGTCTTCCCATTCGATAACTCTACCCTGCGCATACATACACCCCAGTTTGTTGACACTGACTGCACTCTAACTCCTTGAAATAGAGCGGTCCATTGTCGGAGTCAGACAGATATGCCCCCAGAGAGGAACCCCCCTGTCATAAGGGTACTCCAGTCCCCTGAGTCGCTGTAACCTACCCCACGCCTGTTGCGCAGACGCTAGCGGGTCCATGGGTCCAACCGACTTATATTTAGTGCCGTACATCAATGTGTGGAGTGCCACTGCACTCTGCAACTTATTCTAGCTCTACGTGTGGGGGGGGGGGGGAGAGAGCGTATCTCCCAGTAGGAGGCATGCAATCCATGCTCAGCAAAATAATAGACCTCAAAGTGAGGGGCTCTAAGGCCTCTCTCCTCCTAGGGCCTAGTTAGTGAAAGCCAACCCATTTAAACCCCCCTACTGCCCCATGTAAAGGATGAGCAAAGTGACTGCAGCTCTCTAAAGAACGCCCCAGCTGCCACAACCGGGATATTGCTAAAGAGGTACAGCAATTTCGGGGAACCAACATTTTCACTATGTATAGGCGCCCATCAACGACATCGGGACCTTCCCCCAATGCTTCATTTTGGGATCTAGTTGCTTCATGTAGGTAGTGTAACTTAGCACCATAGTCTCTTTTGCAGACCTGTGGACATTGATTCCTAGATACTTGAATGAATCTAGGACCACCCGTAGCCCGTGCCACCCCATACATCCCTGCGTGACATCTGTCTGTGGGAACACCTCTGATTAATCCCTGTTGAGGTGTAGTCCCGAATAGCTGCCAAAATCTTCCATCGTTTGGAGCACCCCTCTTTCTGACCTATCCAAGTCTCTGCTATACAACAGAATATCGTCTGCGTAGAATATTACTGTCGGAGGACTGGCCAACATCAGTCCACTCCGAGAGTGACGCAAACAAATTAAGTCAGCTAGGTGTTCTATTACGAGTGCGAACAGAAGGGGGGGGACAGAGGACAAACCTGACTGGTGATACCCCTCAGCGATATGGCCGCAGATAGCATTGCATTCGTATTTACTCTTGCTGTTGGATCAGTATACAGCAAGCACACCCATGTCACAAAGCTGGACCAAAGCCAATATTTTCTAACCCTGCAAATAAGAAAGGCCAGTACACTGTATCAAAGGTCTTCTGCATATCGAAGGATGTGGTGACCGCTGGTGAATCAGGGGGCACTTGTGCCAACACATTATAAAATCAATGGAGATTCAAGGCCGTTTCTATACCAGGTATAATCCCTGGGTGGTCATTTTAGATGAGGTATGGCATCAATGGCTGTAGTCTGTTTGCTATGGCTTTGGTGAATATCTTGAAGTCAACTTTTATCAGTGACAGAGGACGGTACGATGCACATGAACCTGCATCCTTGCCAGGTTTCAACATCATTGTGATCACAGCTTCACACACCGCCTCTGGTAGTACCCTGTAACTAAGTGCCTCCTCCCAAACCTGTAGCAAATACAGCACTAGAATTTTGCTGAACTCTTCATAAAATTCAGCCCATCGACCATCCGGCTGAGGTGTCATGCTAGACGGGAGCTCTTTGATTGCCCCCCTGAGTTCCTCTTCTGACAAGGGACCCTCAAGGGCTCCTGAGACCTCCCTGGATAGTAGTGAGGTGGGGATAGCGTCAAGGTATCTCCTAATTTTGGTGTCAATCATCTCACCCATTGAACAATAGAGTTGCTCATAAAAAGAGCAGAACTAGTACACCGAAGTTACACGTTTTCCAGATGATCCATCAATATGTGATTGGGCCTCTGCTCCTCCTCTGCATATTAGCATACCCAAGAAAAGTCCAGGCATTCCGCCTGCCTGTATCGACGCGCCGCCGTGGGTCTGTCGAAGAATCTGACTTCCCTTTGAGCAAGATCACAAAAGGAGTCTAGCTCTCTTTTAATCTCAGAGAGCACCTTGGAGGAAGTATCTCTGACTGAGTGATCTTGGAGCTCTTTCAATCGTGCCTGAACCTTGGCCATGTCTCACCTAATCTCCTTCAGCACCCCGTACTCGGATGGCATTGCTATGCCCCTCACATATGCTTTAAACGCCTGCCATAGCACCGCCACTGAAGAGACAGACCCATCAATCTGTGAAAAGAAGACCCGCAGGGTCACGCAGTGCCTTAGGTTTGAAACTCCATGGGATTCTAGGGCAGCCCACCACCAACCAGTGTATCAAAGGTAAAGAGGCATGATCCGAGAAGGTCCTATGGAGCATAGTGCATTCTACTACCTCTGTCAAAAGACAGTCTGACAGGTACCACAGATCTATATGCGAGTGCATGTTATGAACAGGGGTTTAATAGGAGAACTCACACTTAGTCCCGTGTGTTAGCCACCACACATCAGTCATGCATAAGTCTCTAACCTCAGACTTAATCATGTGCGCTGCCCTTGACAACTCGCAGGCATCAGTGGTCGACATATCTAAAACCACATCCATGATTGTATTAAACTCCTCCCCACAAAAGGGCGGCCCCAGAGAACCTACCCAATTGATCAATGTCTCATAAAAACCAGGGCCATCTACATTGGGGTGTAGCAGTTCAGTAAAACAACCTCCTCCCTACATAACATCTCATTTACTAGCAAATATCTCCCGTTCTCATCCACTATGGATTCCTTACATGGGAAAGACAGTGATTTGTGAATCAGAATCACCACCCCCACGCTCTAGTGGAATATGATTAAAAGTAGCCCTGACCTCACCAAGATTGGGCAGCCCGTTGGGCCACAGACTCCATGATATGAGTCTCCTGCAAAAAAATAATTTCTGTGCCCAATCAATTGGCCAGAGCAAAGATTTTCCGGGATTTGACACAGTTGAGAAGCCGCCAAACATTCATTAACTTAATCCGGGTTAGTCCAGCCATCCTCCGCCCTGAAATTCTATTTCCAGATATGTAGATGTTCTAATACCTGCACCGGTGTGGCCATTGCATTGCGTTCTCAGTCTTGCCCATCATATTTCTCACAAGCATTTTCAAATTTAAACCCCCTCCAATTCCCATCCAACCTCTCTCCCTCCTCCCCCACTGCCCACCTACAACCTGCAGTGTAACGAGAAACCCTACCACCCCCTAGCGGAGCAGAGGACTGTAAGCATGTCAGTGTCCAAGCAGGATTTCTGTGCCAGATGGCAGAGCAATGAGGCTAAGCAGCCATCTTGATAGGCTGCTCCACAGCGCCCCCTCCTCCTAGTCCATTATCACCTATATAATGGTAGTCTGTTCATTGGACTCACATGGATTGCCTCCTACCTCTCTGATTGAATGTTCCCCATTTCCTGCTACACTAAAATCTTTACCACTGCCTAGGTTCTAGTCCCCCCTCTAATGCCCAAGGCTCTCTCCTCACCTCAGCCCTTTTCTTTTCACCCTCTAGAGCACTTGTCTCGGCAAGCTCATATCTTCCACTAGGTTGTCCTACCACCTCATTGGGTGGGAAAGCGTCGAGTGTAAAAGGCAGCTTCTGTTGCTTGCAGTGGCTCAAAGCAGTGACCAGAGCTGGTTTTGGATTTTTGGTTGCAGCGGGGTCCCCACGCAAGTTCTCCAGGGATAAAATGGAGCCTTGTTCTGCAATTTCCAAACAGGAAGGTTTCCAGAGAGCACTCACATGGGCTGTCGCCTCCAGTGAGTAGGTTTCTGGGTACCAATGGTCTCAGCTTTGTGATTACTCTATGGGAGAGGACTTTGGAGCAGACTGCATCACCAGCAAAGTTCCACAGGAAATCCTTGTTCAGCATTACAAAATGATTCAATTAAGTGGGTGTGATCCACACCATAGATGGTAAGACTATCACAGCTGATTGGGTCACTTCTAGCCTTTTGTTAGGGCCCCAATCATGGGTGCTTTGTGCACAGCCTTTTTCCTGGTGATGTCATACTGATTAGTGCTGCGGGAAGTGGGCACAAGAGATGGGATGGCCTAAGAAATAGCAAGCTAACAGAACCCTGCTCTTGTTGGACTTTTTCCTCGTGGGCCGCTCTAATCCCACTCTCCCACTAAGTGCTCTGCTTTAGAAGGGACTCCAGTAATGAACATCCTGGCAGGAGCTGACCATAGTACTGGCAGGGCTTTCCTTGAAGCATTGGTTCCCAGCTAAGCTCATGGGGCAATTTCCTGCCTTCTAGATGAGTTTCCTGGATTGGGCACCATGGTCTGTTTTGGCTGGATCTCAGACAGCTGCATACAAATGGGCTCTGGCAGGGGAATGAGTCACTAGACACAAAGTTGATCATAAAATGACAAAGTATTTTGGCTTTTAGAATTGTGTATGCCCATAGTCTACCATATCGGTTGTAGGTCATTTGGTCGAAAACCAAATGATCGAATGCCATTTGATCGAGAGTCAAATGGTCGAAAAAATTGTCGATTATTTTTTTTATGGGGGGGTTCCCCTCAACCCCCCTTTTTCTATATTATTTTTTTTTACCAAACAAAACTAAAAAAACATATAAATAAAAAAATTCGACCATTTTTTTTTCAACCATTTGACTTTCGATCAAATGGTCATTCGATCTTTTATTTTCGACCATTTGACCGGACACCCACCATATCAACTAGATATGACTAATATTTGTTTATTAACCAAACTGCCACCAGGTCCTGGGGGTACACAGTTGTGTATAATTTGGAACAGGGTATGCCCACGGTTTAGGGCAGACCGTGTTGTTGAACCTTGGGTTCCAGCAGGCTGTTTTGAGGAATGAACATGGGAACAGCTCTCATGTTGCAAAACTAAAGGGCAGCTGCTGTTTGTCAGTAAACAGTCTCAACAAAGTTACATGTTGGCTCTATATTTAGCAGGGAACATTATGAAAGTGAGGTCTGATTAGTATAGCTCAATTTCAGAGAAATGATGTTGGTAATTCTTTTATAGTTAAAATAAAAAAAACACTCAGGCTAGTCTGCTCTCACAGATGGCATTCTGTCACAGTAACATGTCAGAGGAATGAGTTATATATAGCTGTATTTCGTATTTTTTTTCATTAATAGAATTGCTTCAAGAATTGTATGTTGTGCATGCCTCCCACCCGCATCCCTTTTTCATAGTCTGTTCTGTCCACATACACCGGAATTGCATTGGGGTGATGGGAAGGCAGGAGGAGACTAAGTAAAACAAAATCTTTCTGTACTCGAAACAGAAAAATACCACATCCTGCCTTATCCTCTTGTGTCTTGCCCATCCTCTCCACAGCAGCCAACAGGAAGAAATATGCTCAGCGCCCTGACTCCCTTCTCCAAATCCCTTTTGCTAGCCTAATCCCCTCTTCTCCAACTCCAGCATTAAATAGCTGACATCCCGACACCCTTCCCCCACCTCCCTCAGTTGTGGAATTACCAATCACTAGGAAAAAAGACTACCACCTGCTATCATCGCTCACAATTTGAACACGGGTCTATCACGCTGCTGGAGCCATGATTCTGACATTTTGACAGCCTGCATCCCTTCCCTGCCAAAGGCGAAAAGCAGCCTTTGACAGCATAGGAGCCGCAGCACTGACCAGATTTAAGAATCATGGCTCCCACACTCACATGGGAGCCGTGGATTGCTCTTCTTGGGCAGTGAGCTTCTGCTGCTTCCCTTTGGGTCCCAAGATACCACGGGGAGAGGTGGAGAGGAATTCCATATACCCCTGCCGTGAAGTCATAATAGTGGAGTACGTAATCTGTAATCCTTTTTCCCAACATCACAGTAAGATGTGACATTTCAAAAACAAAATAGTTGATATTGGTCATGAATGGAAGCCATGTACAACTAGGAGGTTATGGCTTGCAAAATATTAAAGTTTAGCCACTGTATTCTCTTAGAGTACCTGTACTGCAGTCCATTGTACAAACACTTGCACTTTCAACATGAATAATATAGCACGACCATTCATCAAACCTAATGGGTCACCTCTATAAACATCAGGCTCAGCAACATGTATGATATTCATAGTCATGCAATGCACTACAGTGAACCAATGCGGTTATTAAGTTGTTCACATACTTGATATCACTGAAGATTGTGTAACAATAACAAGGTTGAAACAATTATATTCACCATTGCAAATTTGAAATATTGTAACGTCCGCGTTTAAAAAGTACATATATATGCAATTTGGCATTAGTTTTACAAAATCGAAAGATGAAGCCAAACTATATAAGAGGTCGTAGCAAGAGAATTGATACACTACTTCTTGTAAAGCAATATTTAATGTACGCTAAGCTTCACAGCAAGAGGCTGCTTTCCATGCTCATCAGTTTCTGATTGGTGGAATGAAAAAAGGAATTGACAGACCTGTATAGTATTGCTGTGACAATTTTATCATCCAAACACAAGTCTTCTTAGAAGAACGAGGGAGTCCACAAAAAGGTTGTCTGCCTACAAATCGACACGTACAGTGAGATTACGCAAAAGTTTGATTGCAACAAAAGGGTAAAGAATGCACAATTGCTGTCTAGCACAGGAGCAGCATGTTCTCATCAGGACACATCTGCCAAGTAGCTCCTAAATATGCAAACCGCCGCTTGCGCCAGGGTCTGGGACCTGACCTTGTCAAGAGTGGATTGGGGTCCCACCCAACCTTGCCTACCAGGGTGTTTGACAGAGCCAGTTGAGCCCAAGAGGAGGGGTGAGGGAGTCTGGGGGTGCGGGGACCCCAGTTTAGGACCCTTTAACAGTGTCTGGCTGCAACTTTCAAGTACCACTTGGTATCACCCCATTCCTCCGTGCCATGTTCTGGCCAGTGTTGTTTTTCATCTCTTCCAGGACTGCAGAGCGCAGAAGTTCTTGTGGAGGAGGAGGGGCTGCGCGACCCACAAGCGAGAGAGCCTGCGGTGAACAGAGGGGCTGCGGAGCAGGACACGCATTAAACCGCCCACTCCAAACCACAGGAGTAGAGAGGAGGGAGCATCAGAAAACGAGGGAGAAAGCAGTAGACTGAAGAACATCAGATGGTCAGAAAGAGAAAAAGAGATGGAGATAAATGGGAGATTGGGAAGTAGAGGAGAGCTGAAAGTAGAAGGAAGGGAAAGGAAGAAGAGACCATAAGGGCGTGGAGAACAAGGGCATGAAAGACCTGGGCAAGTGAACGCTACCACTTCTTCAGATCTTTTGTTTGTTGTGGGACCCTGGTTAGGATCCACCTAGAAATTCCTACAGGGAGCCAGATGGGTAAGGCAATTGCCTTCAGGCCTTCCCAAGTAACTAGCCAGATTATACATAGGGGGTTACCTAATGAAGACTTTGGGATTCAGTGATTAAAAACCTTTGAACCATCTTCGAGAGCTAAGTGTTCTTGAGTCCATATGTGACATGCTGAAGATGAGATTGCATTACATGCTCTAATTAATTTAGTATTGAGTGGAGACATTCACATGGAAACCCATGAATTTACTCAAACATTGCTGTGGATTGACAAGTGGTTGCAGTCTGCAGCGAGGAGACTACAGTAACATGATATTGTTGTGGCGGCGGTATTGTGAGCAAGCTATAGTCTCCACCTCTACAAGTAACACAGGCCAAGCGAAGCAGACTATAACTGTATCTGTTGTAGTGGCGGGTATGGCACAGAGCAGATCACCGCACTAAGCAGTTTTTAGAATGAACATTGCCGTGCCACAAAGTTGGAAACACAAATGTTTTATGTTTAAAGGGCGGAGGAGTGACTGGAGTGCTTCTTTGAGCCAGCTTCATGTAGAGGTTCCTTCATGATTGAAAGCAGATACGATTGAAGCATTCAGTGACTCTAGGGGTGATCTGTGAGCTAGTCTGAAGTGGCTGGTGACTGTGGATTGTCCTGTTGAGCCGGAGCTTTCACATGTAAATTTGAATTGATTTGCTTCAGGAAGCCGGTGACTGCTGGATTGCTCTCTGATCTGGTCCTGCTCTGTTTACAATATGTTTGCATTGCGATAAGTGTAATATAATTAAGGGATCCACATTTGGGTCAATTTTTGTTGCAAAATTGAAGTCTGATTTTCAGTTTTTTTATTATTACATTTTTCTTTATTCAATTATTTGACAGTGCAATTGGAAATTTAAAGGATAGTTCCGGGACTTTTTTTTTATTGTCCCTACGGGTCGGCCATGTGTTTGTAAGCATAAATCGGTAGATCGTAGGAAACTTTCCTATGGACCTTACCCGACTTTTCGCCCATTATCGCACTCGAAATCAGCCTCCATTTTGTGATAATCCTATCATTCCGCCGCATCGACCTGGCTCACCTGCCTTTGCGGCACTAAATCAAATCCCCCGCCCCTGAAACAGACTTTATCAAAACATTGATATTCCCCGCCTCTATCCGTGACGTGACTGAGCTGCGTAGGCAAACGCGCCCAGGCGTCTTCTACGCGACTCCACACAGACCCCGGAAATCAACACAGATCAGCTCACAATACAGCGCACCACAATTCGGAATATGAAACTGTACTTTGAAATCAAACCGCAAGATTGTAAATGTGGTAAAGTACATTTATTTGACATCAAATGTTTAGAGAATATTCAGCGATTTGCATTTTTATTTGCTCATGTTCCAAAAAGTTCGTATTGAGGAACGCGATGGTCCTTTGCTGTACACAGGGTCTTAGAGCATCTCACAATACAGCACCACAATTCGGAATGTGAAACCGTGGTTTAAAAGCAAACGGCAAGATTGTACATTTGGCAAAGTACGTTTATTGGACATCAAATGTTTAGAGAATATTCAGCGATTTGCATTTTTCTTTGCTCTCGATCCAAATTAGTTTGTCTTGAGGGAAGCGATGTTCGTGTGCAGTACACAGGGTGTTGGTTTACGATAAAAATAAGCTCTTCTGTCGCACTGATAATCGCATGGCTGTTCCAACAACGAGGCACTAGGCCACCACAACGGTAGGTATGTTGCATCTAACCGTTAGTACCGCGTAAGGGCATACTTGTACTTGGCGATCGTCCCATAAAATGGTCAGGGTGGTAACGTTGTTCACGCGGAGAAGCAACTGGCGGCTGTAGAAGCCGTCCGCCGGTGTCTGGTACTCGTGACACAGACAGTAGTGAATGATGTACCTAAAAACATAAAAAATGAAATTAGTCTCACCATCAGATCCTTATTAAAATTATTCATTTCATAGCGAGGACAGCGCTACTGGGTGTACACAAGTGTTTAAAGGCGTGGCGAGGCATGGAGGGGGGGGAGTGGAGTACAAGGTAAGTAGCATAAAATAATAAATAAATAGGGCCAGCTGGTGGCAAGTGCAAGGTAAGTGCAGAACAAAGTGCTGGGAAGGGGGGGCTGTAGGATACTGAGACAGTCCCCCAGTGCAGGGGTTGACAGGGAGGCAGTGCAGGTGGAGAGTGGAAGGGCCCAGGACCGAGGTCGCAGACAGTGGACCAGTTGTAGCAGGGGAGAGGGAGAGAGAAAGCAGAAGCAAAGAGGAAGGTTTTGAGGTGCTTCAGTAAAAGAAGATGGTTCTCCTCCAGATAGTGCGCGGTAGAAAACACTATGCCACATAGAACGAACAAGTACAACTGAACCCGTCTTTAAAGCCACTGTATAGTAATGAAATTGCGGTATAAACTCATCAAAAGTTACTTACATTATATTTGCATTTTCCATTGTGTCTCTGTGTAGGGCAGACCCGAAACACCACTCCTTCTTTGCCGACGTTACTTCTTCTAATGAACGTGGCTCATCGTTTCGTTTCTGAAATTTTATTCATTATCTTTTCTTAGTCTTTCAGGATGGTCCCGGCCTGTCAAGGTCAAATCACAATAGAACCTTATATTGGGTCGTGGGCCTTTCCGCCACCCGAGCAAAACATCAAAGCAGCTGACCTTCACTTTGAGCGAGCACACATTTCTAGTTAGCTCCAGTTAGTGTAAGGGCATCTTGTCTGCGTGCCTTTTTTTTTATTGTCCCTATGGGTCGGCCATGTGTTTGTAATACGGAAACATTCTATAATTTTTGTAAAAATGATTTATATAACTGTTTGGTTTAATTGCAATGGGCCTGCAACATGAGGAGACTCGAGAGAACAGACAATCGAATTACAATCATTTAAACCGTGATGTGTATTTCTCAATGAGCTCTGCTTTAGGTGGACATGGAACAGAGGCAATGTTGGGTGGCAATGCAGTTGTCCCCTGCATAGGTTCGTTCACCACTCCATGTATGTGCCTATCGAGGACATCTACGATAAGTCTCTCAATAAACTCATATTGCATATCCTCAAACACTGGTTTGATCACCCATTGTTTACTTCTTTTAGTGAAGGCCTTATTGTAGCGAAGCGTCCCTAAAGTTCCGGTCGTCCTACTTTGTTGACGGCCAACATTATGGTTATGTGCCAAGACCGCTAGAAGAGTCCGATTTATCATGCCTTCCATGCCAAAATGCAATCTTTTGGGCCTGTACTTTAGGCACATATTGTGGAACACCTCCAAATCTCCTGTGTGGCAGAATTCCGTGAGTCCCCTCAAATCTCTTGTTATAGTTTTATCAAATACAATCTTTTCAATGGCCTTGTGAGTGGGTGATGAAGGAATCAACCACTTCTTCTTCCGTGCCTCCTCTGTGGACAAATGGCCATGTTCACATTTGTGGAAATGCTCATTTGTCGACCATCGATGTACGTTGCTACAGTGCAACATTACTGACCGCCATTTTTCCAGTAGAATTTCCAACGACCCTTCACATGTTTTTGAGCTCCACCAAAGATGGTTGCTGATTGACTTGGACCACTGTGAAATACCTTGCATATCTTTTTTTTTTCCTGCAGCCGACAATTTTTTATTGATTGATTTTGCAAGATGCCAAACGTCAAATTGGTGATTTATATTTTTGTACTGTTCTCTCATTGTCTTGGCAATTGAAACGTGTCTGTCCGTGGCTATCGGGTCGATCACCATTCCCCGCGATTGTAGTTCTTGCAATGATGCTACAAAGCCAACTTTCTCCATGGCCACTGAGGATGTACTTTGCGACACCTGCACGACCACCGAACTCACAATTTTCTTACTTTCCATGTCCTGAAAGTGGTAGGTGCAGTACTTGGCTGAAAATCCTGGACTGTCGCATTGTCCATCACCGGCTAGCCTGAAGCGTTTGCCCGCGAATGTACTTTCCATTGACATTTTTTCCATTCTCCAAGCTTCGCTGATGGCTGGAAATAGATAATCGGTTTGGTATTTGTAGAACTGACTTTTCGCAATGAAATGGATTCCCACAAACTGAAAGAAATACTGTAACTTTTTAAAACTTGAACCACTAAAAAGTGCGGCCGCTGCACAAAGTAGATTGCCTGCTGGCAGTTGCCCCAGCATGGGTTGTGCAGACCATGCGAACGGATGATATTGTGTACAGGTGGCATGTATTTTAAGGTTAGTGCCTCGAATTGCACGAGTCACATTAATCAATGGCTCCCCACATACTTGCCCACCAACCCAATGCCCACATTTCATCATCATAATAATATCCATCAAACAGCTATCGAATACAATGAATTTGGCCTCTTTCCTTATACTGTCACTCTGCATCCCAGCTGGTTCGGCCTGTAACGTTGAGGACATGTCACTCGCATGAAAGGTACAATCTCTGATATCGTCTTCCGCTATGCTGAGTGATATTGATGGTGTTTCATTGTCGTCCACTTCATTCTCTTCCATTGCAACATCTGTTCCTTGTCCGGAGATGGGAGAAAAAAACAATGTCTTCAACTTTCGCGTGCTCTTATTTTTTGCGGGTGTGGATTCTGTGAATTGATCTACGACTGCATCCAAACTACCAGGAGGACATTCACTATCAATGGCTGGTGGTGGTATAGCTCCGTTGTCAATCACTTCATATTCTTCCCATTGGCACGATGCATCTCCAGTCTCAAGTCCCTGCCAAAAGGTTTGACAAGCAACATCTCTCGTTCGCTTCACTGTCTGTGTAGATCTAGTTCTTACACCCACTCGCAACTAGAGGACAGATTAGAAAAGGGATGTTCAGTTTAAACACAACTTACAGTATTGAACTATTGACAGTGAAAGACAACATAATATAGTGAACAGGACACTAACCTTCTTTTGCTTTCTTTTCTTTGAAACTTTCTTTCCTCGAACTTCAACATCTGGACGCTGTTGCTCCGACTCGTGTGTGCATGTCTCCACTTCCTCTCGCGCTGCAACGACTATACTTTCATGATAAGCACATCCATCACTCACTGAGGCTCCATCGACTCGCTGAAACATAGAACTTTCATTAGTATGTATAATAATATTGAAAACACAAAATGTACTTGGGGACCAATACCCATACGTACATCTCAATAGCAAAACACGAATGAACGCATTGTATAGAACATTCAAACGACAATAGTTCACGCATTGTTGATCTAGTTAGATTGAACTGTCAAGATCCATACCTCGGGCTCCGCATAGACTTCCATTGATGATATTATTGAAGATGACGCTTCAGCAACTCCCTGAAACACAGTAATTGCATTAGTATGGTTTTCTATTTTGTTTAAAAGAACATAAACTTTCTGCAGGCGTCAACGGCTCATCTAAATAGACCTGCACAAATGATCAGTTGTCTAAAATAAATAATGGATATCTAAATATGATTCGATTTGCTCCATCGTTGGAAGTGTCACCACCCAGAGATCTGCATCAACTACTAGGGGTGATGTTCTTGTTGAAGAAGCTCCGTCAGCTCCCTGAAACATAGTACTTGCGTTAATAAAGAAGGAAGTATAGCGGATGTAATCACGTCATTTGATCTCGCATGATTGATCTGTCAGTATCCATACCTCGAAATGCATAAGAACATCAAGGGACGCTGTAACTGCGGTGCACACTTCTGCAAGCTGTTGCGCCGACCCGTAACTGCATGCTCCCCCTTCCTCTTGGACTAATGCTCCATCGACTCCCTGAAACATAGGACTTTCATTAGTAATGAACACAATATTGAAAAAAGAAGACACATAGGAGGGCGACGACAGAAGGACATACCAATGGCTAAAAACGAAAGAAACATTGTGTGTAACAATCACGCTACAAGAATGCAAGATCTGATGATCTCCATCGATGGAACTGTCCGGAAACGTACCTCGAGCATCTGAGTGACATCTACGGTTGTCGTCAATGCGTTGGACTCCTCAGCATCTCCCTGAAAGACAGTACTTGCATTATTTTGGATAACAATAATTATAACTGAAAACAAAGACTAGAGGACGAGTACTGTGGTGTACCATTAGGTAAAATAATTACACGATCAATTAAAACTATTGATTTACATGCCTAAAACAAGTCAGTGTCAGAATAGCTAAGTAAGATTACCCGATAGGCGCTTGAAGTGGCTGATGACTGCAATAACGACACGGATGGAGAATCTTCAGCCTTCATATTGAGTGGATACATAAATGGGGAAATTATTGTTAGCTAATGCTACACACTACCGCAATGCCGAGAGATAAATACGTAAACTTGACTCACCAGTGGAGGGATGTGGACGAATAGAGTGGGAATAGCGGTTGAGAGCAATTTTCGCCTCGCTCGCGGTGTTTTCGTCCTTATTAGCAATGATGTGGAGTACATGTCTGGGCTAAAGTGCCTGCTGCAGATGCGGTATCGATCACCCCTCTTGTCCGCAAAGACTTCTAGGACTCTACTTTCTATCTCAGAGGCTGGATATCCGCAATATCGGACCCATTCTCTTATCTGATCTATTGTCTTAGGGAAAACATGCATTATAGTACCTTCAGATTTGTTATGGGTCTTCGAAGGGCAACCGCCAATGGAACAGGCAGGCATTATGGAAAGTTCTGAAAAGTAAAGATCAACAATTCTCTATGAATACCAATGTGTTAAAACATTAAATGACACATAAAAGGTTCAATGCAAGGTCCGTTTTGGTTCTTGGAACTATACATGTTATTCACATGCGGATAAGTATTTCAATAACTTTCAAAAAATAGAAAAAGTAATTTGACTAAACTCAGAACATGTGACTAGTTCCTTGCATGTACTGTCGTGAACGAAAAGAAAACATGGATGCAATTTGATGACTACTAGCAAATAGATATAAATTAAAAAATTGGACGCAAAATGATTATGGTACATGGACTTACCTTGACGAACAAACAGTTAGATGCAGGGATCAGAGTAGTTTCTTGTCGTAGAACAGGGAGCAGTTCACAGGTTGCAAACTGACGAGTTTGCTCAAAGTGGTCACGGAAGTTCACAGAGACGAAGAGCAGATAACCAGCACCTTCACGGGTTGACTAGCAAAGCGCAAAGAAGTTCTCATTAGAAATATGAAGTGGGTTATAAAGAATTCGAAACAGGGGTGTGTTTGTGAATGAATGACGTGTATATGTCGTGGCATTATGCGGTCTGCAGGGGGCCGTCCAGCGTGAGGGGGGATGCTTGGCAGGAGACACGGGGTCTGGAGGTAGACATGGGAACAACAACCCATGCTCTATAGACCACTTTGAAGTGTACATGGTCTTTGGCACCTCTTGGCCTTTATCGCTCCCTGACAGCTCCACTTGCCAGCACAAGTACCCCGGTGCGAACTGCCTTTGATAGGGCGGGGGGTGGATCGGGGCGGTGGTCGTGCAGACAAGACACAGGAAGACTCGTGAATGGAGACACACTTATGTGGATTGCAGGGGGCCGTCCAGCGTGAGGGGGGATGCTTGGCAGGAGACACGGGGTCTGGAGGTAGACATGGGAACAACAACCCATGCTCTATAGACCACTTTGAAGTGTACATGGTCTTTGGCACCTCTTGGCCTTTATCGCTCCCTGACAGCTCCACTTGCCAGCACAAGTACCCCGGTGCGAACTGCCTTTGATAGGGCGGGGGGTGGATCGGGGCGGTGGTCGTGCAGACAAGACCCGTTTGCCGCAGGGCCTCACCAAGGAGAGGCCATCTAACTGAATGTAAGAGGATGGCTGCAGGATCTACTACATGGAATGCAGGGGGGTGAGTTTATAAATACCTCACCCTCCCAGGAGAATATACACTAGATTCATTTAAAAAATCAAAACAACCATTGTTAAAATATATGTTGGGCTTTATTTTAGATTTTAATTAAACATAAATAATAAACATTACACATTGTAAAGTTGAGGTTGCAGCACATCGAGGGAAAATCCGCGGTATTGTCCACTGTCACTGGGGAAATGTTGTCTAATGGCAAGTACCGCACAGGCAGGTATTACTCTCCGAACGCGGTGTCCGAGCCTCCCGTGAAGCCACCAAGTGAAGCAACGATAGGCCACCAGCCTGTACCACCTGTGAAAAAAAAAGATGCAAACTGTATTAAACTGACCAAACTTTCTTATCAATGTCGATTCAGGTAACACATGTCATTTTTCTTAGAAAAAAATTATATCTAGAAAATGCACTATATGGAACAAATTTACATGCGTTCGAATGATATGTAAATGTAATTTTATATGTGGGAGACGACCATGAAATAGTGGTGGCATCACTGACATCACAAACAGAGTATACTTACTCGTTACTCGGATTACGCGGACGAACAGTGCCGCGAAGTTCGTGCATAAGCACCATCATCATCCTCAACACGGTCCGTGAGAGGCAGGCTTCCCTGAACTCTGGCAGCTCGGTGATGCATTGCGGACTTTGCTCGCCTTCCTGCAGACTTTGCTCGCTTTCCGAAATGTAGGCCAAGCACCCGGAATTTTCACGGCAGCAGCAGTTCTCCTCCTCAGTTGGCATTAGCTCGCACCGATTGCACGTGCACCAGGTGGAGACGCCGTCCATGCGACATGGTCCAGGCTCTTCATCCGTTGACTGGTCCTCCCAACTGCCGTCCGAATCCCCATCGTTTTCGCGTGCTTGACTTTCCAGTAGTTCTTCCTCGGTGTACTCGGGCTCGTACATATACGGCATTATTGTGGCCATTGTGCGGTAAAGATAGTAAAATAATTTACAGAGATGGTACAGGTGTTCACACGGGCTACAAGCGGCGAAGGTAGCTGACCAGAGCACTGAAACGAGTCACAGAATACTCAAAGTAACACAGAGAGAGGAATGGAATCGAAAATCTGCTGCTGTGTGTTGTGAAACGGTCTGTTTATACTTATTGGGGAAAGAGGCGTCCTGCCATTTCCATGGCAACACGTCAATAGCTGAGGCGCAGCGATTGTTGACACGAGACGTGCTTGAAATGGGCAGTACGCGTCTGCTGATGTCAGGCTCAGGGGCGGGGGATTTGATTTAGTGCCGCAAAGGCAGGTGAACCAGGTCGATGCGGCGGAATGATAGGATTATCACAAAATGGAGGCTGATTTCGAGTGCGATAATGGGCGAAAAGTCGGGTAAGGTCCATAGGAAAGTTTCCTACGATCTACCGATTTATGCTTACAAACACATGGCCGACCCGTAGGGACAATAAAAAAAAAGTCCCGGAACTATCCTTTAAGGCTGTGTACTTGTATAGGCGGCGTGGTTTAAAAATGCAGGGAGAGAAGCGTTCTAATTTAAGGAGTGAAAGTGTAACACCCTTAGATACTGAGGTGGCTCAGCATGTAAGAAGTGAGCAAATGAGCACAAAGCAAAGTGATCAGGCCAACATTACAACATTCCTTCCTCAAGTGCAAACCAAAACATACAGCCAGGCAGTTCACACGGCGGTGAAGGTAGACATGGATAATGCTATTGACAGTCTTGATATATCTGGGCCTGTTTTAAGAGAACTGGAAAGACGTGTTCGCTTATCCGTGATGGAGGTGTGTATTAGCACAGAAGACAAAATACAAGCATTAGAATGTCCCTCCACCAGATTGTGTCACTCTGAATTTGTTTGAATCCCCTGACGATCCAAGGAGTGAGGAGCTACACTCTGGAGGGGGATACAATGTGCCACTCTAATATGAAAGATGAAATGTTGCCAAAAGTAGATGACAACTCTCATACACACACGAACGTTGGCAGCTGGTCTGCTCTTCCCTTTCAGTGAAATTATACTTCTGAAACAACCTCCTATGGAAGAGGGCAGTAGCCCCCTGAGTGCTTTAAATTTAGTGTTGCAATCGTTTATCGCCAGTGCTTTAAGTGGGCCGGGGCCTGCCGGGGCCGGGCCCCGCCAGTCTCCAAAAAGTGGGGCTGAGCCGGGGCCCTGCCGGGGCCCCCGGTCCCACCACGCCATGGCAGGACGCTTTATCCCGCCACGGCCGCAGCCGCAACGGGAGATGCGCCCGCCAGTGTAACGTTAGGCAAGTGGACAGAAGTGCCAGCCAGCCACAGCGTCGCTGAGGCTGGCTGGCACTTCCGTCAGTCACTGTAACTTCCCTGATGACCCCCCCCATCTGAGGGGTCATCAGGGAAGTTACAGTTCCTTTGTTGGCCATCGCCAGGTCACTGACCCTCTGTGAACCCGCAGGCTCCATGATTTAATATGTAGATTAAATCACGGAGCCCGCGGGTTCCCAGAGGGTGAAAGACGCCTTGGGCTCTGTGATCTCTGCTCAGAGCAGCGATCACTGAGCCCGAGGTGCCTGTCTCCTTTGGCAAATCTTTATAAAAGATGCCTTGAAATGTGTACGTTTCAAGCCATCTTTTATAAACGTAGAAATATTTCTACGTTTATAACAGACGGCTTGAAACGTACACAATTCAAGGCATCTTTTATAAAGCTTTGTCGACGGACAAAACCACCTTGGGTTTTGTCCGTCCTCAACGCTTTATAAAAGATGGCTTGTACGTTTCAAGCCATCTTTTATGAACACAGAAATATGTTACAAATGTCTATGTTTATAAAAGGTGGCTTGAAAAGTACACAAACCGTAGTATGGTAAGCACACAAGTGTGCGCAATTTACTATGGTTTGTACACTTTCAAGCCACCTTTTATAAACATAGAAATATGTAACATTGCAATGTTTATAAAAGAAGGCTTGAAAAATACACAAACCATACTAGTACGCATACAAATATATAAATGCTCTACTACATTTATATATTTGTTTGCGCACCCTACTATGTTTTGTGCACTTTTAGGCCACGCCCACAGCGGATGCCACGCCCCAAATGAGGGCCCCCCCTCAATTTCTTACCCCACTTAAAGCACTGTTTATCGCATTATACGACACAGTAGTATTAGAGGTAAGAGCCAACACTTCCACCCTACAAAAGTTAAAAACATTATTGATGACGAGTATAGTTGTTGCTAATAGTTCCAAGTCTGACAGTTAAGGAAAAAGATGTCTCAGTATTTCGGAGTCATGACCTGGAAGGGAAGAAAGAAGTTCTGGAAAACACTGGAACAGAACTAAGAATTAAAACACAAAATGGTGAGAAAGCGGCGAAAAAGACTAAAAATATGAAAAGTCAAGCCAGAAAGGGTAATACAGGGTCAAGAAAATTCTTAAACATCTTAGTTGTTGTGAAGGATAGAGAAAACATGGCAACATCAGTGGGGCGGTAGTGTCATCTGATGCCGAAGTTATTGTTATTAATGACACACAGAAATTTAGTAAGCCTAATACAGGGAACTCTCAGGAAGAGTGTCTCAAGTATTAGTGAAGTAATGAGAAGACAAAAGGATGACCAGGTATTCATAGATAATGATGGAATTTAAATGATTTAAAGGACGTGAATGTGGGTAAATCCCTTTGGGGGGAATGGTTTAGCAAGAAAGGCTTGAAACAATGGTTTTGTGCTGTAAGAGACATTGATTAACGTATTTGAAGTTGATTTAACCTCTCTTGATTAAAGAGAATGAGGCAAAAACATGAGACTTTGTCTATCAGTAAGACAGTAATATTTGGTGATAGTTCTAAGAGTCAGGTTTCTGATGTGGTATGTCAAGAACTAGACACATTGGAACTCCTTTTCGAATCAATTATACAAGGAGAAAAATACACCTACTTGAATCATTCTAAAATTCTATCTGTCTTCTCTATTATACCAGAATTGAATGCCATTTCCTCAACTGACAATGAGTTTGTACATCTGTTTGATAAACATGTGAAGGGTAAATGTGTTGTACATTTTTACTCCAAATGAGTTGAAAAACTTGTCTGGAAGCATCAAACGGAACTCTTAAAAAGGGGTGCAGATTGTTATAGGAAACAACAAGGGTGACAGTGTTGGCATAGAAAATGTAGGGAGTGTGAACATATTGGAAGTAGGCAAGTGATGTTTGATTAGGAACATGGGAGTTGGGCCTGGATTGCCTCGTAACTTAAATCCCCCTCAACCAGTCATCCAGGCTTCAGTAAATAATTAATTAAAAGCATTGTGTTGGAATTCTCAAGGCCATAACAGCTTTTTAAATTTGTCCGAGTAAGATTTTCTCAGAGTATGATATTTTACTACTGCAGGAAACATGGTTATGTGACTCATCAGTCGTGGACGGTTTTATTGTTCATGATGAATGCGCTAAGAGTTAGGCCTTTTAGGGGGATTCTAACCACAGTAAAGAATATTAGAGGACGGACAAGTAAGAGAATACGAACATCATCCGAGGCCATGTTGAATACAATAGTCAGTGACAATTTAGCGGATGTGCCTAGGCAGTTTCTCTTGATAAACATATACTTTAATCCCACTTGTGTAAATGTTGATGAAGTTATTAGTGAAATAGAGATTCTGCTAATGGATTGTACTCCGCGTGGTGATCAACAACTGATAAAAATTCTGGTGATTTTAATAGTGTATGCCCTTGTGTAGGGGTAGGTCTTGATGAATTGGGTAATGGTTCGGGAATTTATTTAGGGCAAAATAAAAGCATCCATGGGAAGAAAGGAAGCGATGGATTGAGTTGGGGTAGCTTTTTGGCTAGTTCGGGTTTCTGCCAATTAAACTCCCTTTTTTCGATTCTGAGATGAAACCCCTTCCTCCTTCAAAATCTCCTTCCTTGAAACCCCTTCCTCCTTCAAAATGTTGCTTCAAAATCTACCCCGGATTACATTTTTATGATGAACATAATGAACAAAATATTAATTTCAGCATCACTAAAACAGAAAGGAGTGTCATGCCATCCTGACTACTTCCTTTCTAATGGCCAATGACGTTCCTGAAGCTGTTATAACTAAATGTGTTAGCTTAGTATATAATGCTCTGATTACTTACCGGTAATCTTCATTACTCCTAGTCCTACTCTTCCTCGTCACAGTACTTACTTCATGAGGCACCTGCCTCCGACACAGGACCTTCTTCTATTTCTTTAAATCTCTATAACTCCTCCCCCACATCCATGTCACTCAGTTTCATATTACCAAGCCGGAGCATGGGACCTTCCCCGGAGGGAGGGTGAGGAGGGTCGTCAGTACTGTGACGAGGAAGAGTAGGACTAGGAGTAATGAAGATTACCGGTAAGTAATCAGAGCATTACCTCCACGTCCACTCTTCCTCGTCCCAGTACTTACTTCATGAGGTATACCAAAGCAGCAACGGGGAAAAGGTCCCAATGAGACACAGAGCCAAAAACAGTGCAGCAAAACACACCCACAATAACTCTTAAATCACATCCCCACAGACAAAACTCCAACCACGAAGGAACCAACCCCCGAGTGGGAGAAACTCAACCCATAGCGGTTGATGAAAATGCCTAGACCAGCCAAGGCGGCAGCCATACAAATCTCTTGCAGAGAAAAAACCCTCCTTGCATCGGCCCAGGAAGCCGCCAAACCCCTGGCAGACCGCCCCTGATTGTGCGCAGGCACAGGCAGGCCAGAAGCCACTTAGGCCCTAGAGATCACAACCCGGAACCACCGGAAAATGGAAACCACAGATACGTTATGCCCAGCCCCAGCCGGACCACAAGCAATCAGAAGACTATCAGATTGGTGGAAAAAGCAAACCAAGCCAAATACTCCAACGCGTCCCGCCGGACATCAATGTTAAGCCGAGCCACCTCCTCAGGCGTCTTGGATCATGAAAGAAGTCAGGGAGAACCAGATCCTGAGAGGTGTGAAAACCGAGAGACAACTGAAGGGAGAAACATCGGACCACACCCCGGCACCACCGAGTCTGACAGCACCCTCAGGAAAGGAGCGTGACATAAGAGAGCCCCAATCTCCCCAAGCCTACGGGCAGAAGTGAGGGCAATAAGAAAAGCAGATTTCAGTGTAAGAAGTTTGATATCAATCTCGGAAATGGGCTCAAAAGGAGGCCCGTGAAGGAACCGTAATACAAGAGGGAGATCCCAAGAGGAAAGCCCTTTATCAGCACAAGGACGGGAAGAAGAAAAACCCTGGATCAATTTCCCCACCAACACCTCCCCTTCCAAGTGACCGTCAGAGTTCCCCAAAAGTAATTTCATGGAGGCCCACTGAGAGCGAAGCCTGGAAAAACTGCCAGGCCCCTGTCAAAACCCCTCCTGGAGGAACCGAAGGATAGCAGAGGCCAGAACGCAGGGGAGGGATCCCAGACCGCCCATACCAGTCTCAGTAATGGCCCCAGTGTCTGCCTAACACCTTCAGAGTGGAGGGTCTAAGAGCAACCATTTGGACCCAACTACAGGATCTGAGAACCCCTGAGATATCAACCTAGACTGAGCAATAGCCACACCGCCCATTGCATCTGGTGGAATTCCAACCGCAGATCCCCTTGAAGGGGACACGGCCACCTCGGAACCAGCCAAGGTTCCTAGGACCGAAGCTCCAACAGAGAGGGGAGCCAACTCCGGCGGGACCAGAACGGAGCTAACAACAACACAGTCACCCTGGTTACTCTGATGCGCCAAACCACCCGGGGCAGAAGGGGAATAGGCGGAAAAGCATAAAGGAAAACTCCAAGGCCACTGTACAGAGAGGGCGTCCATCCCCCAATCCCCTCAGCCTGAAACCTAGAGCAGAAGAGGGGAACTTCTGCTGAGGCCGGGGATGCAAACAGGTCTAGAACCAGGGACCCTAATCTGACACAGGTCACCGCAAAGACCTGGGCCAACAGGACCAGTTCCGCAGAGGAGTGAAAACCAGCGTCTGAGAAGATCCGCTTGAACATTGTCCACCCTTCTGATACGTGAGGCCACCAGAGACACCAGATGAGTCCTCCCAGGTGCCTATCAGCGCTGCCAGAGCATTCAAGGAGTGGCCGGAAGCCCTTTTGCAGTTGACATATGCCAAGGCCGTCGTATTGTCCGATCGGACCAAAAACCGCCGACCGTCCAGCAACTCCTCGAAGTACACCAGAGCTTGGGCAATGGCACAACTCTGGATGATCGCCGGCTCTCCCCAGATCTCACAACCCTTGAGCTGAGAGGACCCCCAATGTAGACCCTTTCTGCTGGTGTTGGTAGTAGGAGAGGCCACAGGAGGAAGGACCATGCACACCTCAGCCTGTAGACCTGAAACCCCCCGCCACCATAGCAGGGACACTCGCAGCGCTGGGGACACTGAAAACAAAACTACGAAAGCTGAGATGTCAGGAGCCAGTGGGAGAGAGTATAAGACACCAGGAGACGTAACCGAAGACGGGCTCAAGGAACTGGAAAGCATGCAAGACGCCACGTGCCCCGTAACTTCAGCAACAGGCGAGCCGAGATATACTGCCTTCTGAGAACCCAGCCCAGAACAGCCAGCAAGCGCCCCCTCTGCACAACATCCAGAGTACGCTCTCCCCAGACATCCGGACAAGCAGTGCAGGGTCTTGAGACCCATAAGCAGGTGACACATCCTAGAAGGCATAGGGACCAGGAACACCCGCAAGTAGAAAACTTGACCCTGAACAGGGAGAGGAACGGGCAAGACGGTAACCCACAACAACCGTTCGGAGAGAACGGATCCCATGGCCAACTACTTGGACCGTGAGCTGGGTACCAAAGTCCTAACCATGCAAACCTGGACAGGAGGAGACAGGAACGGCAACTGATACCCCCTCCAGAAGGAGCCCATTACCCAGGAAGCTTAACCCCACCGGTCCCATACACCTCCGAGAAGATAGAGACGAAGAGCCAGGGAAAACCGCCAGTCACTGCACTTGCACCAGAGGGAAATCACAGGACGTTGAAACAGGCCTGCGCCACAATATAACAGCATGCTTGTCAGCCCACAAAAAGATCTGACCTATCAAAAGGGAGATACTGGACAGCCCAGAAGTCCAGCAGACTATGGCCCCCTCAGCTGACAGAGGAGCCACCAGGCTGGCGTTAAAAGGGCAGAGTACTGTCACAAAGCGGGGCAAAGCAATCCATCCCGGATAGCCAACATCAAAGGCAACCCCCTACCTGAGGTATGCCTATACTGGAAAACCCACTGAAGTGACATCCCCCTCCACCGGCACCAGGGGCTCCGAGAACCCCTCTAAGCACAGACATGTGCCACCATGTGCCCTATCACTTCCCACAAGTCTGAGAGGAGGCGTGAAAGCAACACGTCGGCACCGGAGGACCTAGGCCCTAAAAGAAGAGACACTGGGAACCCCATGCATGGCCGTTACTTCCATGATGCATTTTCCATAATCCCATGCCGGACAAGGGAAAAGCAAATCAACTCCTTCGACTTTCCCTCGCGCAGTTTAGAGGAAGAGGACAGGACAAGGAGTCTGCGTCCATAGCTAGCACAGACCCAAACACACCACTAACACGCCACATGACTGAGAGGTGGCTTGAGCCCTGTATCCAGTAGCTGGTAGCCCCATGCTCTAGATCGTTCCAATGCGTCGGTCTAGGAAGGTTGAAGGACCGAGTCAGCACCGCTGATACTCGAACCCGAAGTGTAGACTATGCCAGGCCGGTACCCTTCCGGCCGCTTGCAGACGTGTCCAAATCTGCGCCGTATTCACAGGCAGCACGCAAGGAATGCAGCCAACATCCGGTGCATCCTGGGCTGTGTGTGTCTGAGGAGCGGGTGGTATGTGACATGCCTGTGACAGTACAGAGCCCCCACACTTTCAAATACTCTGTCACAGACACCCCACGACAAGAAGCAGAGAAGCCTCACAACAAAAAGGGAAGGCTAGCCCATACTGCCAAGTGCTTGCCATCATTTCCAATAAAGATGTGCACACAAAGCACGAGGAAAACGGCATGTTGAAGGAGTCAAGATGGCCATACCAGCAGGAGAGGGGAAAAATATCAAGCACAGTCCTCCCCTCTCCTTACCTTCCCCCAGATAATGCAGCTAACATCCGGTGCATCAGGGCCGTGTGTCTCTGAGGAGCAGGTGGTATGTGACATGCCTGCGACAGAACAGAGCCCCCGCACTCCCAAAGACTCTCTGCCACTGTCACCCCACGACAAGAAGCAGAGAGGCCTCACAACAAAAGGGAAGGCTAGCCCATACTGCCAAGTCGAATCAAGACGGCCAAAACAGGAGGAGAGGGGAAAAACATCAAGCCCAGTCCTCCCCTCTCCTTACCTTACCTTACCTTCCCGGGGCCGTGCAGGACCCGGGACACAATGCTCACGCTGCGGTCCGGAGCCCAGCAAAGCACCGAGCGAGGCAATCCAGCTCAACTGTGACCCCAAGCCCCGCAGGGGGCCCAGGAGCAGCGCCACACCTGAGGGAGCCGAGGGCCCCGCCACACAGCACCCCCCAGGGGGCCAGCAATCGGTGCTCCCTGGTGCCCCGCACCGGGAAGAAAAAGTCCAACCTGCCGGAGGCAGGAAAAATTAAACTGAGTGACATGGATGTGGGGGAGGAGTTATAGAGATTTAAAGAAATAGAAGAAGGTCCTGTGTCGGAGGCAGGTGCCTCATGAAGTAAGTACTGGGACGAGGAAGAGTGGACGTGGAGGTAATGTGTCTGGCAATAGGGAGTCACAATTCAGTAAAAATAGTTAAAAGTTAAATTCCGTGCCTAGAAACACTTGTGTACAGGTGTGTTATAAATGCCTTATCATATCATATAAGAAGCTAAGTAAATGGTGGAACACAATTTCTGAGGATGAAAGGAATTGCTGTTGTTCCCCTAACATGTTCTCACAGACCATGGACACATTAAAGACGCAGACCACTTTGATACAGTACTAGAAGAAGCAACATTTTGTTAAAGCTAAGAATTTTCGTTCTGATAAGGCCAATAGTGAGAAGAAATGTAAGATGAGGGCCAATGTTAAAGTAATTAAAGGTCTGGAAAGTTGGGAAATAGTTAAGGACATGTAATTAACGTAGTAGAGAGGATTGCACTGAGTCACGTTTTCATTTAGTAATGGATTGTAAGAAAATGTCGGAGAATAGGCTAAAATGTCTAGGTCCTTTTGTTCATTCTGATTCGCCCTGATACATTCTGGTTTCACCATCACTGTCCTGGGGCCAATGCTGAATTTGACTTTTATGGGCTTCATAAAAAAAAGTTATACCTTGTGGTTAAGTATAGGACATGGCAGGGCATAGGTTAGATCTAAACGTTTACCATCTTGTTTTAACGTACCTTGCAATTGGGGTTATAAGCAGAAACTAAGATTGGACCTTGCAGTTAAAAGTAAAACGTGACAGGGTATATGTTTGGTCCATTCAACATGCATGTACAGAAATAATCAGATAACTGACTTTGTTTCCTTCTAACAAAGTAATGGATTTGCGCTGTGAAATAGTTTGAAATGGGTTGGCCATTACCATGGCGAAACGTTTGTCTGATCTTACTTCTGATGTCCTTGGGTTGTTAACATTACGTCTGTGCTACTCGGATGTCCTAGGGTTAAATCCCACCTGTGTGAGAATGGTTACAGAGAATTTTATTTGCCATCATTTCTCGTAAATAAACAAAATCTCATTGTCTGCACAGTCCGTGCTTATAAATTTGGTATATGCATCCAAAAGAAATTTTAACTCACACATCAGCTTTCATACCGGAAAGTGCTTTCCTTATTATCCAACTAGTCCCTATCACGCGTACTATCACAAATACTATTGTTTCATGTGGAATAGTTTTCACATTCGCATTCATTGCGTCTGGAATGCGATGATGTTAGAAATCATATTGGTGTTTGGCTCAGCTCGCTCGTACGGCTCGCAACGTGTAATTGATGCATGCTACTCATGTTGCGCGGAATACTCTTATACCGGCAACATTTCAGCTTGAGTGCAAGAATAAAGACATCGCTAGTGATATTGCTCTCATGCATGTGTTAGGGCTTACCTGCAAAGTGTCTGGTTTTTAGTCTCTCGTTGATTCTAACGCTGGAACCAGCAAGCTAGTTCCTGTTTTGAAACATTACCCTGGCAACGCATTTGTCCTTCGTTGATTTCTGCAGTAATCTAAAAACTGGCGGCCATGTTTTAGTGTGAACCTATATTTCACTTACTGGAAATGAGATCTGGAATCAGAACATTAACAAGCCCTCTAGATTTCAGTTTTATGAATTTGAGCTATGTGCGTTTACGAAATAGTAATGTGGTTAGTTACCTGGTCCTGGTTAACAAGATATTATTTTGCTAAGGCAATATTACCCTAGTATGATGGGGAAACAATTGTACAGTTCCATATCCAAGCAATACTATTCATGTCTAAGAAATACTGTTAATGCCATGTTTGCAACTTGAATTATCTATGCACAACATATTTTTTGCACAACATTAATTGGTACTCCACAGTTTAACTTCAGCTTGCATGTGTTTAGAAATGCATGCTCCAACTACGGCAGGTTTACATTGAATTTGCACTTTTACAACCTTTTATCTGCAATATGTATGTTTGACATATGTATACAAACTTGGGGAGATTTTCTAACCGCACTCTCTATCAACATGGGCTACAACCAAAAATAAAAAAGCATACGAAACAATGCTTTATATAAAAAAAATCAAACTAAACTGGCCTCGAACAATATTTCTTGTGGCGCAGTAATGGATGCGTGTGG
The DNA here is from genome assembly GCF_040938575.1 of Ambystoma mexicanum. Taxonomy (NCBI): domain Eukaryota; kingdom Metazoa; phylum Chordata; class Amphibia; order Caudata; family Ambystomatidae; genus Ambystoma; species Ambystoma mexicanum. The sequence continues at coordinate 774,802,424 of NC_090933.1, read as the reverse complement.
AATTTTCTATGTATGTTTGACATATTTTATAAAATAGCATATTCCTAACCCAAAAAACAGTGTTACTGTCAACATGATATTATAAAAATGATGCCATCTCGTTATCAGAGTTCAGGCTCCGACCCACTGTTCTGAATAAACAAATATGTTTGGCCGCCTCTTGTCGCAATTTATTTTCCTGGTTGCCTCCTCTTCTATTTAGGGTGACTTTCTTAAGGCCGTTAAGTCTCAAGTCTTTTTTGTTATGCATTTGATGAATTCTCTGCCAGTGGTCGGCTAGGGGTAGTCTTTTGTCATGATTACCAATACCCGATATATGCTCTCGAATCCTTGTTCGCAGTTCACGAATCATGCTTCCAATGTAAGTCAGCTTACATATACATATCATAGCGTATATCACATATTTTGAGCGGCAATTGATGTGTTCTTTTATTTGAATGTATATTCCATAGGAGTCCTTGAATGTTTCAGTACTTGTGGTGGCATATTGACACATGGAACAAGTCCCACATTTCCACAACCCTTAGTTGGAGGGTTAGAGCCACATTGTGTGCGTCTTCACTTGAGTTTCTGGTTATAATGATGGGCACAACTCCTTTTTCAATGTATTTTCTTTTGTGTAGATGATAGATGGGTAGTCTTTGATGAACTTCCCTAAATGAGGGTCTAATTTGAGAAGGTACCAGCTTTTCTTTAGCGCTCTCCTGATCTGGTTGTTATTGTCACAAAAACTTGTAATAAAGTTTACTGTTATGTTTTTTAGGGTCTCTTTCTGACCTCCAAAGTAACTCTTCTAGCGGTTTGTGTTGCTTTAGTTCTTGCCTCCTGAATGCATTTATACTCTGTTTGAAAACCTTTTGGTTAGTAGGTCACATTCCACATTGAAATTGGTTGTGTCTCCACAGTTTCTTCTTATAAATTCACCTTTCGGTATGTTTCTTACAGCCGTGTTATGATGGCAGCTTGAGGCAAAAAGTGTCGAATTCACCTCTGTTTCTTTACGAAATGTCATAGTCCTTACTTGGTTTGCTGTTACGTAAATGGTTAGATCAAGAAAATTAATCTCTGAAGGACTGCTGTTTCCAGTAAACTCAATTTCTAGGTATTTATGGTTCACAAGTTCTCTGAATTCTTCCAGTTCTTGTAGGGGACCATTCCAGACTAGGAGAACTTCGTCGATGTAGCGTGTCCACCGAACTACATGATCTTGGTAGGCATTCGTTGTGTATATGCACTTTTCTTCGAACATGCCCATGACCAAATTAGCTAATGCCGGGGCGTATTTCACGCCCATGGCCACTCCTCTTTTTTGTTTGTAATAGTTTGTATCAAAAGAAAGACGTTGTTTTCTAATGTAGCCATATGTAGCCATTAGCATTTCTTTAAGCATACACACGTATGGGTAGTGTGATACAGATTCGCCTTTAAAGAAAGTCAATTGTGTCCAACGCCAGGTCATGTCTTATGGACATATATAAGGCTTTTACATCCCATGTGGCCAAAAAATATGTTTGTTTCCATTCAATCTGTTCCACTATTTTGATTGCTGAAGTAGTATCCTTAAGGTATGCCTTTACCTGTTGAACTTTAGGTCATAAGATATTGTCTATATACTCTGCTAGTGGCTCAGTGGCCCAGCCTATACCACTCAAAATTGGTCTTCCTTCTGGTATCTCCAAAAAAGGCTTGTGTACTTTCGGCAGAAAGTATATTGTCGGAATGATTGGTTTTGGGATGAAGAGGTATCTATTCTCATTGTCTGTAATTAAACCTTTTTATGCCAATTGTCGATCATGTTTTTCAAGTCTTGTATAATGTCGGTCTTGGGGTTAGTGATTAGCAGCTCGTAGCAGTTTGGTGTGTTCAGGTGATTCATGGCCATTTGGATGTAATCTGAGCAGTTCATAACGATGATGTTGCCACCTGTATTGGTTTCTTTTATCACTATACTGAGATCTTGCTTCAATGCTTCAAGTGCCTTTAGTTCATGAGGTGTGAGGTTGTGGTTATGTTTCCTGGTTGCCCTTGTTTTGTGCCTGTGTTGATCTGTGATCTGATATAGGTCTTGGGTTACTGACTTGTAAAATGCATGGATCATGTTGTCTGGTGGAAGTTGAGGTATAAACGTAGATTTAGGTTTAAGTTCTTCGACTGACGTGCTCATGGGTTTGATTCTGAGTTCCTGCAATTTTTGATGAATTGGGAAGTCATCGGTTTCTTACAGTGTTCTGAGGAGGTGTATGTTTTCCAAATCATCAATTGTTACTTCACTTGGAGTGATTGGATCAGGTTCATCTCGGTGTTGTCACTTGTGTTGCAAAAAATGTTTTAGTTTCCTAACAAATTTAAATAAGTCAATATGAACTTGTGTTGGTTGAAAATCTGTTGGTGGAGCGAATGAAAGCCCCCTGTTCAGCACACTGATTTCATCTGATGTCAAGGTTCGAATTGACAAATTCATTGCAAGATCTTTTACTTGGTCTTCTTCATGGCTTCACGAGCCCCTGCTCGTGTGAGTCTCTGACAGTCTTCTAAGGCGTCTGGGTTTCCTGAGTCTTCCAGACCCCCTCCTTCCTCTCCTCCGGGCAAAGTGTGTTTGCTGGTTGGTTGAGTCGGTAACTGAAAACAGACTTGTTTTTTTTTTTAATATATTTCTATTGATTTTATACACGCATCATATAACTTGTGGCATATGAGATGAGAGTGCTGCGAGCAGCGTTACAGTGCTTATAAGTACGTGTAATAAACAGAAAGAAAATAAACAACAACAATAGGTCAGAGAAATGTTCGTGGGGAAGGCCAGGAGGTGCGAAGATAGTAGCTCTTAGTTGGGTGAAGGTGAGCAGGGGGATTGTTCATGGTTCAGGCTTGTGTAGGGGGTGGAAGAAGGGTTCCACAGAGGCCTGGGCTTTCATTGTTTTGTCTCTGGGCTTTCGAGCAGGGGAGGAACTCCCCCGGTCAACACCTCTGTTGTGCCCCTCCACCCTTATTTTTCAGTCAGCTTTATCCATCCATCGTAGAGCGGGTGGTTGTCGGGCCAGGCCTGGGTATTTCTGAGTATAGTCCAGGAAAGGGGCCCACGTCTGGAAGAATTTGTCTCTATTCCCAAACCAGAGGGCAGTTATTTTTTCCGCTGCAATTATGTACCAACATTTCGTCCACCACATTTGTACTGCCGGGCCCTCCGGATTTTCCCAAAGCCTAGCCACAGAAATCTTTGCAGCCGTCAGCAGGTGGGCGCATAGTTCAGCTGTGTGACCTGATAGAGGGAATTGGACCTCGCCGCTTGATCCTAGTAGGACAATACCCGGGTCCCATGGGATTGGCAGGCCTGTGATCTTGTTGATTTGATCTAACACAGATTTCCAAAATTGGGTGGTCTTGGGGCATGTCCAGAACAGATGGTATAGTGTGCCTTTGTCTGGGCATCCTCTCCAGCACGTCGATGGGATTGACGGATTGCATTTATTGAGCGTTTCTGGGGTCCGGTACCACCTGTAACATACCTTGAATGCCCCCTCCTTGTTGGATACACATTTTGAGCTTCTATGTGCGCTCGTCCAGATGTGGTCCCACTCCTCCGGTTCAATGGGCCTCCCAATGTCTTTCTCCCATTTGAGCATGTACGGCTCCTTCTGGGTCGGGTCCGTTCTGTCGAGGATCTTGTAGAGGGTTGATATTTTGCCCTTTGGGGGGGGATACTGTGAGGGTGTGTTCCAGGGCTGTGAGGTCTCTGCTTCCGAGGTGCTTCATGTCCCTGTTCGAGAGCCAGTGACGAAGCTGGGTGTATCTGAACCTCTCGTTTTCCGGAACGTTCAATTTCATCTTGCAGGCCTCGAAATCCAGGGGGTTTCCCTCCTCATAAAAGTCTTGCACCCTCTCCAGTCCTCCTTTGAATTCCGGGTTCCTCCAGACCGGGGTGAGTGGGCCTGTTATGCTGCGGACTTTCCACACCCGCGCCGCCTTCCTCCAGCTCGCCACCGTGTTTTCGGTTGCCGACAGAGGCCCCCTGCCCTTGCGTTCGCTTGGGCGTTTCATGTGTGGTAGAGAGTTTATCGGGGCTGGGCTCCAGGCCTCTTCCAGCTCCAGCCAGCGGAGTTTTCGGGTGGAGGGCAGCCAGGCGAATGCAAACGAGAGCTGTGCAGCCAGGATATATCTGGCAACATCGGGCGCTCCCAACCCTCCCAACGCCCGTTCTCGGAGAATGAGTTTCCTTGGGATTCTTGGCTGTTTACCTTCCCAAATATACCTCAATGTTTTTTTGCAACTTCTGGACAGCTTGTTTTGGGATGGTGGTGGGTAAGGCTGAGCACTGTTAAAGTAGTCTAGGAATAAGGTTCATGTTCAGGGCCGTGATTCTCCCGAACCAGGAGATCTTGTTTCTGCCATCGTATCAGGTCGCTCTTGAATTCTTAGAGAAGCGCCGGAAAGTTGGCTTTGTATAGTCTGCTGGGTGTACATGGCAGCTGGACCCCTAGGTATGGTAGTTGCTTTTTCGCCCAGGGTATAAGATATTCTTTTTCCAAGTCTGTAGTTAGAGATCGAGGCAGGTTAATGCTCAGTGCTGTCGACATGGATAGGTTGACCTTGAATCCCGATGCTTCCCCAAATTCCATCAATTCCCTCCATAGGGCCTTCATGTTATGTTTTGTTACCTGGACTTATAAAGCGCACGGTCGCCCAAGGGCATCATGGCGCTGGTGGGGGAACTACGAACAAGAAAATCAGTAAGAGCCAGAGAGCTAGAATAAAGTGGTTTTCAGGGCTTTCCTGAAGGCCAGATGGTTCGAGGTAGACTTGAGTAGCAGTGGGAGGGTGTTCCACAGCCTGGCCGCAGCAATGGAAAAAGCTCTGCCACCGAGTCTTTCCCGGTTTTACCTGGGAACCACAAGTAGGTTGGTGGTCGAGGAGGGGAGATTGCATTCCGGGATATAACGGAAAAATTTGGTTTGAAGAAATTCAGCTCCTAGACCCTGGATTGCCCGGTGGACAATACACAGGGACTTGAACTTAACTCGCTGAGCCACTGGAAGCCAGTGGAGTTGGCGAAGCACTGGCGAGATATGTGCTCCATAGGGAGAGCCTGTGGCTAGTCTAGCTGCCAGATTCTGCATGCGTTGGAGTCGCTGGAGAAGGCCCACAGGCTGAGAGAGGTACAGGGAGTTGCAATAGTCCAACCGTGAAAGGACTAATGCAGCCACCACGGGAGGGCGCATAACTTCCGGGATCATAGGGAGGACCCTCTTAAGTACCCTAATCTGGTGGTGAACGGATTGACAGACTGCTGAAACCTGGTTTGACATGGAAAGAGAGGTGGAAAGAATGACCCCTAAATTCTTTACTTTGTCCACTGGACAGGGCAGGGGGCCCAAAGACGTAGGCCAGAAAGCGGGGGTCCATAGTGGGGAGCTGGGAGGGCAGCCCACCAACATCACCTCTGTTTTATCGCCGTTGAGCTTGAGCCAATTTTGGTCCATCCAGACACCGACTTTCATGGATTCCCTTGGCTTGGTCAGCGTGAGGAGGACTTCATCGGCATAAAGGGTGGCTTTATATGTTTGGGCCTTGATTGTCAGGCCTTGGATCTCTGCATTTTGTCGTACCCTGTTCGTGAATGGCTCCATGGAGAGGGCGAAGACTAGGGGGGACAGAGGACATCCTTGCCTTGTGCCTCTTGAGATGTTGATTGTGTCGAACCTGGACCCATTGATTCTTAGTCTGGTGGAGGGATGCTGATAGTTTGCTAGTGTCCATTTTATGAAATTCGGACCAAAGTCGGAATGTTGTAATGTTTTTTGGATGTAACCCCAATCGAGCATGTCAAACGCTTTGAGCGTCGAGGGATAGTACCATTAGTTCCAGCCCCTTCCTGCTGGCTGATTCGATGATGTTTATGGTTCTCCTTATATTATCATGGGTGCTACGGCCAGGAATGAATCCCGTATGGTCCGGGTGGATAATGGCTGGAAGCAGGGGAGCCAGCCTGGTCGCAAGGGTTTTGGTGAACATTTTTGCGTCATAGTTCAGGAGGGTGATGGGTTTGTAGGAGGCACAGTGACTCTGGTCCCTTTCAGGTTTCAGTAGTAACACGGTTAATGACTCTTCCATTGAGGGGGTGGTCGTTCCCGATAATAGGAACGAATTGAAGAGGGCCGCCAGTTGGGGTGCGAGTATGTATGAACATTTCTTGTAAAATTGTGCCGTAAGCCCATCTGGACCTGGGGTTGAGTTCTTCAGTCCTGCTATGGCCTCGCTCACTTCTTCTGCCAAGATATGGGCTTCTAGAGCCCTGAGTTGCGGGTGTAGGCCGTCCAGGTGTGCTCCTGCTAGGTATTTGGCTTGTGCGGGTGCAGCCGTGGGGTAACCCGACATGATGTGCACATAGTAGAACTGTTTGGTATATGTTAGTGCTCTGGCTGCCTTGTCTGCTAAGTGCATTTCTAGGGAGCGTTTTGCTTTTTGGAGCACGCGGTTCGCTTTCCTATTCTGGCCTTGTTTGAGGATGTGTTCCGCTTCTGTCACTTCCGCCTCAAGTGCATCTTGTTACAGCTTGGTCCGAGCCGGGCGGTACAGTCGTTTGCCGTGCCCCTAATGACGGGCTTCATGGCATCCCAGATCATGGCAATTGATGTGTCTTCGGTGGTATTCTCCCTAAAGTAGTTCTTGAGGGCTTCTGCCATTTCCGTTCTGATCGCAATGTCTGTCAAGATCTGGTCTTGTAGTTTCCATTGCCGCTGAGGCGGCTCGGGGAAGCTCTCTACCCTCATATTCATTGTGACTGGTGCGTGGTCCGAAAGGGCTCTGTGTCCAGTTTGGATGGACTCGACGCAAGGGATGAGAGCGCTGGAGAGTAGCAGTAGGTCGATTCTAGAATGCCCCAGGTGGGCGTGGGAGAAGAAAGTGTGATCCCTTGGCCCCATGTTGGCCCATCTCCATGCATCTATAGTGTTGGTTTCCCTCAGGAATTCTGCCATGGCGAGAGCCTTACCAAAGTCCTCCTTGGATGGAGGGAGCGTTTTGTCCAGGTTTGGTTCTGGAGTCCAGTTGAAATCACCTCCTATGAGCAGCCAACCTTCAGTGAAGGAGAGGAGTATGGGGAGCAGGTTGCGAAGGAATGGGCTTTGCGCTGTTTGGGCAGTATATGGCTGCTATAGTGATGGGAAGCTCAACTATTAGTCCTTTCAGCAGAAGATACCATCCCTCTTGATGGTAACGTTTGTTAAGGGTAAGTCTCGGCTTAACAGGATGGCAACCCCTCTCTTCTTAAGACCAGCAGAGGCAAAGTACCGTTTTGTGTAGCGTTGAAAGGCTATGCGGCGCTCGTCCATCCTGAGGAGGTGTGTCTCCTGCAAGCATACAATGCCGGGTGCCAGTTGGACGAGCCTGTGCTCCACGGATTTCCTTTTCCGAGGGGCATTCAGACCCTGGACGTTCCATGTCAAGATCGAGAGCTCCCTATTCGGCCGGGCCATTTGTGGTTAGGTTGGATAGCTGATTTACACTGCATTTTACTGTTTGCAAAGCTGGAGACCCCCCCCTCTCCGGTGGTACAAATTGCAGTTGTTATGGTGGTTCCTTGCAAAGGGATGAGCCCCTTTTCATCTCGTCTTGATGCCCGATTCCCCCCTGCTTCCAGCCCTCTCCTCAACTCCAGCTCCCCCTCTCCCTCTGACCAAGATGAACCAACAAAAAAACAAACTAGAACAAAACTTGACACCTCCCTCCTCCAGGCCCAAAACTTGACACCTCCCAGCCGTCCCGGAAAGAACGGTGGTGGCGGTTTTACTACCACCGTTCTTTCTGGACCGGCAGGGTCGTAATGAGGCCCAATGCCTCTGTATATTCCCACACCAATGTGACATTGAGGTTTCGTTAGAAACCACTACAAGTGAATTTGGTCGCTGAGGTCCTATGGTTGATATCCACCAAAAAGTTCCTCAGTATTTCAATTTAAAAGCGCAAGCTGCATTTGCACCTTCATTTATAGTATTGAAAGAAGAAAAATAAGCAAAACTATTTGTCCATCCCCCTCAAAACTGGACAAATACTCCCTTTAAACCACGGTGGACCTTGCTGGCCTCAGCAGCTAATGGTTCCATCACTTAACATCTTTTCGTAGGCAAGATCCATAAATGAGCTTTAGCTACCCAATTTCAAGCATGCATCAATGCCAGTGGCCTCCTTCAAACCTGACAATCAGGTATTGGATGTAGTCGGTCTACCAATTGGATGGTGGCTGTATACTATGTACCCTGCAACCTCGACTTTGAACGTCTCTGCCACCTAGTAATCTTTGACCGCCCTCGGTTTTATGTCCCAGTAGACCATCAACCCTTCAGCAACATGGTGCACAATCACATGAATATGAGAAGAATGTCATCTGCTGAATTATCTCCAACTTGAAGAAATACCCAGTTCGTCCATATGGGTACCTCTGGAGGTCATCGCCTTTATCCACTACCTGCAGACGTCCCTGTGTTGGAAGGAAAATCCTATTTTTTAGCACCCGGGTTCCCGCTTTGGGAACCTAGGGTGCTAATGGCCTTCATCCCCCATTTCAGAGGCTGGAATGGGGGGGGATAATAGTTCAGAGACCTTGTTATCCACCCTCGCTTCGCTTGGGATGATAACTTGGGCTGCTGGGCCAGTATCCACCATTCCAGTCCCTGGAACAGAGGATGAATGCCACAATATTCCCATTAGCATAACACAAAATGCAAATGGAAATGTTGGAAAATCTTATTTAGTCTATGTACTTTACTGAGAAATATAAAGTAGATGGAGTCTATACAATTTTTTTTTTTTAGTTCTTTTTTTTAACTGTGGAAGGTGGTTCCTGAAGGAATATGTCGTTTGTTGTTTTGGATGTATTTTTTTTGGCAGGAGAGCTGAGAACGAAAGGTGGGGAGGGAAATGGGCGAAGAGCAACCAAACACTAATATGGAGGGGTAGGTGGACAAGGGAAAATGTTGCGCGTGTGTTATTTCTAAGTTAGGGGGCACTGTTTCTCATTTTCCTTGATTACAGCAGTGGTGGTGGCTCTTGGGGAGGAGGGATGGCATTAGCTGATGCCATTTTAAGATAAATAGCAGTTTTGCTAAAAGTTTGTACTGTGTACTAGATTGTTAATGGATAATGAGTAGGAATATGTGTTGGAGCTGTGCAAGGGAAATTTTGAAGTTGGAAGTTCCTAGATCAGTAGAAAATGCAGTTCCGAACTGTCCGCCAAGCAGAGATCTTATCGTGAAGTGCGGACGGGTTCTCAGACAAGTCATCATGCGGCGCGCCAGCGTATGGTCATGTGGCACTGTCCGGAAGGTCCGCTAAGTCAGATGTTCGTAGACGTCTACGGATGCAAAACTAGTTGAAATAGTTGCAAGAAGTGTTCAAAATTATTCCAGATGGTGAGAAATGGCAGAGTTTTAAGGTGAAACTTTGGAAATTGGACACAAATATTGCGTTATTGGGTAAGTATGATATTAGTAAGTTGTAGGAAAATAGCATGCACTGGTAAAAACCTATGAAATTCAATGAAAAAAACTTTGTTAAACGGACGTTATGGTTAAGTTGCACTAATAAAAACCTATGAAATTCAAAGAAAAAACTTTGTTAAACAGACGTTATGGTTCCAAGCAAAACTGAAAAACCCCTGAAATTCCCCAGTTATGGTAAGCTAAGCAACCGTAACTCGCGCCACCACCGTGCACTGCTAAGACTAACACCCAGGACATCAAAGATGACATCACAAATGTCATCACACGTGAAATACATTTTGATGAAAAGTCTCTACAAGGAGTTGTGTTTATATTGTTGATAACAAGATGTCAGTAGTGATCGGGAGACCTATCATGAACTACTTAATCTATTAAAGAATGTACTAATCTAATATCATTTTATTGGAGTGTTGCTGTTAATACAGAAACCTAATCATATATAAACATAGGCAATGACTGCAGCATGCACCATAGAAGTAGTACACCATTTATAATATTGTAATTCTGGATAGTACAATAAGGAATTCTCCCTTGTCAGAGTTTTGAGTAATGTTAAACATGTAATAACTAGCTAACAATTCAAGATTTACAGCACTTGTGCTGGTACGAACAATACATATGAAGCACCACAATGCATACGAATCAGAGGCACATACAGGGAAACTAAAGTAAGGAAGAAAGAAACTGCATCATCAGAAAATGTTAATGACATTAAAGTTTATCTTCATGTATACAAATGAATTGTGTTTGAGGCCTGCTCATTTCCCTATGTATGTGCACCATGAGCTGAGACCAAACCCTAAGGAAAGTACTTAAAGAGCATATGACAAGGTTAACATTACATGGCCACAGTAGTGGCCGTGTAGTTATGGTTAAGTTTCTGTTTCCATAGGAAGAGCACTTTTTTGGCGGCTTATAACTTTGCTCTCCCTGGACGCACCCTCACCAAACTAAGCAAAAAAAGTATATGGCCCACTCTGGCTTCTTTTGCAAAGTTTGGTGACGTTTGGTCCAGGTGGGGCAAAGTTATAGGGGGGGTCCCAAAATTTCTTTTTTTCCCATAGGCTGAATGGGGAAAAGAATTTGCTCACGCCTATAGCCCAAACCGCTGGACGGATATTCACCAAATTTGCGACAGGAGCAGCGGCTTGGTCCCAAAAGCGTGCTTTTGTAAATTTGGTGAAAATCCGTCCAGTAGTTTTTATAAAAATGACCAAAAAGTAGGTCACAAAAAATTAGTGATATCTATGTCTGGTCCGTGGACACACTTCCCTGTTCGGTCCGTGGACAGTGTCCTAATTGGCTAATCGGCTTGCGTCATGTCCGTGGACATGCGACGTGTTCGCTGATTGGATGGTGAGGAGCATGAAGTGCGTCAGATTTTTGGAAATGCCCGCCATCTTGGATTCGCAGACAGTGGCCAATGTCCGCAGACATCGCGGTAAAAACATATGAGAAAGCACAGCATTCCACTTGTCAATCTTATCGAATAATCTCTGGGGAGGTGAGGGGTGATGAGGATGGGATATGGCTGCAAGAAGCAAAATAAATCTTGTGTTTTTTGCCATGAAAGTCCGCGAACAGTCCTGATGTTCGCGAACAGTCCTGCGAAAGTTTGCAAACACCTCAGCATTACAGGGTTGGTGAAATGCAGTTCTTGGATGGCTTATAACTTTGGCGCCATTTAATAGAACTGCATGTATATTCCTGGGCTGATTCTGAGTGGGTATGCAAAGTGTGGTGGGATTCTGTCATGAGAGGGCAAAATTAGAGGGGGGGTCACAAAATAATGTAAAGGCTTATAAATGAGGTGCCATTTGATGAATCCTCACTTAATTTGGAAAACTGATGATAGATCAAGATATACATGTTTTTGTGAAGTTTGGTGGGATTCTGTTGATAGGGAGCAAAATTAGAGTGGGGGTCCCAAAATATTGTAAAGGCTTATAAATATGGTGCCATTTGACAAATCTACACAAAGATTTGCAAAAAGATTATAGATCTAGATTTAGATGTTTTCTTAAAGTCTGAATGGATTTTGTCAAGTGGGGGCTAGGTTATATGACGATTGTATGTGCATACATTTGACACTTTTGAAAAAATAAAACATGGGTGGATTTCCAGCAAACTTGCGTAAGGAGAATTGGCCACGACCTACAATCATGGTTTTGCAAATGTGCCAGTGTTTTATTATTTGGCAAGTGTCATAATGCAGCTACAAAAAACGGTATACCTTTAGTGACTGAGGGGTAGCTTGTGGCTATGGGCAGTGGCCAGATTGTCCGGGTCATGGAATAAGGTCAAGATCCGGACAATCTGGCTACTGGCCATGATCACAAGGGACAAAACATAGGATTAAAGTGGCCATGTCCACCTTGGTCTGGCTTTGTGGTAAAGTTATTCGAAATTAGGATAGATTTGAAAGGGAAGAAAAATGTGCTCGTGGTAATATGGTTACTCCACAAGATACTAGGCATTCTAAATACACTTTTTTCTTGTCAATAAATATCTCAAAATTGTGAATCTAACCAAATGCATTAAAATATAGTCTTCATTTTCCCCAATGACACCCACAATTTATAGAATGGGAATGTTTTCTCTACATTCAGTGTGGTGCAGGGACTTATGACATGTTTATGCAATCTTCTCTGAATGTGTGTGCAGCTTTCGATGAAATATATTCAGAATGTACAATCTGTTCCTAATCATTTACCTTCACATGTGCATATTTGTGTGCTGGAGGTGTAATCTTCTCCAGTAAAAATGACCTTGCCCTTTCATGTTACACATGGGTCTGCCTGTTCATTTGCAGATAAAGGGCTTCAGGATTTTAACACTTTGCACTATTTTCTCATTTCCGTTGTACATGCATCTAATTTATGACTAGGCTCTCTTCCGGCCGCAAATCTGCATGATATTGCATTAGGCAATAGCATTTCATGAGGATACTACAGCCTGCAGGATTCTATGCCCGCATGAGCCAAGTATTCTATTTTAATTTGGTATACTTCTACAAACAAATATGTATTCAGGTTGCACAATAAAGTTGTGAATCTTAGGTTGGTTTCATATAGAAGACACAGGGTATTTTATTTAATCCTGCACTTATGTCCCTGTCAAATTGGCATTCCCTTAGCTCCCAGTCTCTTTTATTCCCGCGATTGTACCATGGACAGCACTAAAGGCATTTTGGAGTTGTATATTGGGGTTTCTATATGTGCATTTGAAGTGTGGCTTCTTATTTTTGGAGATTCAACTGGGAGCCCCTCAGTATGGAATTACTGCCTCAGCAAGATCCTTTAAAGCTGGCTGCCTCAAACCCATTCTCCAGTGTGGGCTGATCAGCTCTCTCTGAAAGGGCTTCGGGGAACCAGTAAACAAGATGGTTTCAGCTCTGCTCCCCAGCCACCTACTTCCAGTAGTCGCCTATGTCCTCCCAATATTAATTCCTCAATACACAGTGTGCATGCTATTTTTAAATCTTCAGCTCCCACCATCATCTTGTTACTTGAAAGGTGAGCGCTCACTGGGATTGCAAAGGTGGGAAAGAATGTCACTCATAAACTTATGAAGAGGCATTTCTTTATAATAGTGTACCTTTGGATGTAAATATAAAAGTTTAATTAAAAAAAGAGATCACTATATTCTGTAGATTAGAACGCACAATTTAAGACATGGACTGTCCCTGAATTATGTGTATTTACTGAGATAATTATTTTTCCTACTATTTAACATTGTTTTCTCATTATGCACCTGGCGGTTTTTATATAGGTTTCAAGATATATTTCCTACCAACAAAATGCAATTTGTTTCAAATTAGTAGGACCTTCCATGATAGATGAATTTTCTAATTCTTAAAGGTTTTGATTTGAAATGCACACAAACAACTTATTCTTCAGTTTGACATGAATTATAGGTCAAATAAATGCTGATTTCGACCTGCAGATTCCATTGGTGACACATCCCATGCACATTCTCCTTCCTGATATTACTGCATGCCAGGCTGGTTTCTTTGGCTTGTTAAAGGAGATCCCATGAGTTTAGCTAAATGGAAATTGAAGGGTCTGGATTTAATATATGTGACATGTCTCCTTGTACTTTATCCTTTAGCCAACATATAGCAATGCCTGGATTTGGCACTAGCTTGTGCACAATGAATCAGACTTGTACTGTGGCCCCATATCTTTTGATGTGGCTCAGGCTGTTGGAGGTGAATCCTATGTCAACTCCAGCCACATGTAGAAGAGAAATTAATAAACAGCTTTGCATCTTACAAAGGTGGGAATTAATTCAATGCTTTTTACGTGTCTCATTTCAAGTTGAATAAAAATACAGTATTATTCAAAGTGAACCGGACTGTATGGTAAAATACAATGGAACTTCAAGTTATGTTTGGTTATGATCCAAGAGTACATCTTCTCCCAACAATATTAGGAACATGGCACTGTGATGAAATCCTGCTATTGTTCATTTAGAAATGCATTTGCACAGGAGTTCATCATTGGAAGGAAAGGAACACATTTGACATTTACAGATGTCTTTTCTCTATATATGACATCACATTATAGAAATATGCTGGGAAATCAAGCTCTTTTTAAACTTCAGGGCTGGCAGAGGTATTTTGACGATAACCATACTCCAGGTGATTGCGCCTTAGTATTTTCCTACACCTGGCAGAAGTACCAACTTCCATAGGCATTACTCTGCATGCCCTTAACATTGACAATAAACTGAAATCAAAAGGGCCTTAAAAATGGTTGCAGTCTGTGAAAGTTTCTTTTACTTTGATGATAAATAGCCCTCAGATTCGCAGACAATTATTTGCCCAAGGATGGTATCGAGTAAGAGACAAACATTTCCTACACTGAAGATGATTTTGCAAACAGCCCATCTTTAGCTCTATATAACACTTTGTCCTCGGTTTACTTCAGGTTTTTTTTTCAGGGGTCTTTCATTTCAAAGTTCAAAGTTTCATTTCGAAGTTCCCCACATTCAAAAACTGTCTGCCATGTATGCCTTAAGCTTCATCCTGCAGCAGATGACATCCTGCACCAAGTCTCTGGGTTCATAGTGGAACCACCCTAAACTGCACAGTACCAACTAGTACCAATAGTCTAGTACTCATATGTCCCTTTCCCTTTCCTCCATCCTTGTGAGCGTCCCCCAACATGGGGACGGTACCTGAACCTTTGGCAGTAAAAAATGTAGCTTCCCCTTTAAATTTAGTACAGAGCATGGAGACTCGGCCTTGGGTGTGGGAATGCCCTGCCAACGCCCTGCCCTCCAGGGCCTCATCTCAGTCCCTTTTTCTGCTCTGACAGTGTCGGACCTGGCAGACAGCGCAGAGACCTTCTTAGCTTTCCGCTTGCTGCCCTTCTTTCTTTTTCAATCTTATTTAACCTCTCTTCTGTGCCTCGCCGCCCCTGGCGTATGTCTGTTGCAGTAAGATTGACGCAATGTGCTTTGTGCGACAGCTCGTTCCTGGCCTCGAACCCTCGTGCACTCTGTGTCACAATCCCGGTCACTTATGTACAATGACAACAGAAAATGACTTACCAGGAACACGGTGAGGTCCTGATGGACAATGAGGCTCCCCCTTCTCTACCTTCAAGTCTTTTAAGAGTAAAGACCTTCTAAATAATGTACCTCACTAGCTGATATTAATCGAAAGCTAGAGGAGTCAATCACTGGAAAGGGCGACGCACCCACCAATGTATGGGAGCTAACCAGGCAGAGAATGATGGATCCAGACTTCTGTTTCGACTGGTGGTTACTACTTTGTCTTCTCCTAGGAAGTCAAGATCACCAGATTCAGGGCCTCATCACGAGTCTGGCGGTAACCCTTAAATGCAGTGGTAGCGCTATTACTGCCGCATTTAAGGGTCCGCCAGATGATGGCATTGGCGTATTTCCCCCCAGCTCTCAGGGAAATCTGCAACAAATTTGCCGATTTCCGGCACCATTACCGCCGGCGGGAAATCTGCTGGCACTAATAGTTCGACTTTCCCCATTGGGCCCAATGGGGAATGAGGAATTCCCAAATGGGCCCAATGGGGAATGGTCACTAACCCTTCAGCCAAACCCGTTATCCGGCGCTAATAGCGCTGGGGGGGTTTGGCGGTAGGGCTAATGGCGCTGGTGCTAGTAGGGCCGGCGTTACTGCCCAACTCGTGATGAGGCCCTCAGTATGGAACTCAAACAATACCACCCCTTCCTAATTTCTTCAGATGTTAGTATCTGATGTTCTCTTAACCTATGGTAAAGCGAGGAAGTCCCAAATGATAAGAAGGTATTTCAAGAAAGAACGAAACCGGGAAAGGTAGGGTTAATAGGGTGCTATAGCCCTATGTCACGAGGGTCGCACTAGACTCGGTTTGTTGCACTTTAGGTATCCCCTGGCGAGGGTACAAAAGTCCAGTGCACTGTGTGGAAGCAAAATACAGGGGGGGAGTCAAAGTTCACAGTGGTGGATCTACATAACCAGGAAACAGTAAGTGAATCCAAAACTACCTGATTGCTGCGTTAGTAAGATAGAGTCGAGGGACAAGATAATAACAAGACACAGACTGTAGTTGGTCTCAATCCTTGCAGCAGGTAGCCGCCTTGGACGGGCGCTACAGACCAGGAACAGAATGGGCAGTTCCTTATTCTGAGTGCGCACAGAATACCATGGAAACAGGAATAGCAGTTCTTCTAAACAATCCATAGTCGATATGCCAGTTATACAGCATGCAGAACGGTTGCCGACGTCCCAGGAAGGAATGCTGGAGACCGGTCGGGGAATAATCCAAAGAGATAAGGAACAATGCGTACATAAATGGCCGGAGCTTCGAGGAAACACTAATCAAAAGCACTGGAGGCCCGCCAACACTTTGCTTAAATACAGTCACAAGACGCATTCCGGTCACATGACATTGTGGATCACGTGAACGCCCTTGACAACAGCGTCCGTACGGAGAGTGCAGTGTCTCAGATATGCAGCACGTCTCAATGGAAACCTTCCTGTTGGTCGCCAGTAGGAATCGACTGGTCTCGCTGCTGTTCTACAGGCGAACTGCTGCTGCTTGTAATGCAAGCCCATAGGAAGCCTCATCTTGGTGTTCAGAGATGTATAAGTGGAGGCAGGAGCAGGGGGCAGACATGACACACTGCCTTGAGTGCCTGGGACCCGACCACTGCTGGGAAGTGTGCACGGCCTGCAGCGCTCTCGGTCACAGGTCATTGAAGAACCGGTTGTCGCATTGGTAGAAGATATTCCACACTTCTCCGGTGCACCTTAATGACTTCCTCTCTATGATCTCTCATCAAGACAAGGAAGGCCCTCTGTTTAGCACGGATCCTCAGCGCAGCGACTCCTTCCCGGGGGCACGGGTTCTTCGGATTCAGGATCTGGCAGGCCCAAGGCCTCTAAGGCTACCGGCTCCAAAGCCGAGGGGCTTCTGGACCCTACTGGGCCGTCCTCGGAAACACGATCAAGTTTGTCCTCGTCTTCAACCCCAAGGGGCAAGGGATCATTAGATGCCACCTCCAGGAGCCTGTCTTCTGGACAATCCAGCACGACAACGGCGCAGGTGCAGAGGGCATACAGCCTCCTGGAGTTTACTCCGAGGCTGAGTCAGGGTGTTACGACTACCGGCCAGCAGGCCGAGGGCTCTGTGCCTACCAGAGTGATCCCTTAGGTCGATGCCTCTGTTTTGGGTGCAAAGCCCAAGTTGTATCCACCCCTGTCTGAGACTGCTCGTGTCTCGAGGCTTTCGTGCCCTCCCGTCCAGGTGCATGGCGCAAGGTTCCAAAACAGCAGATAGGCACGTGGGAGAGTCTGCTAGGCCGCTGGCCATTTTGGATTGGACATAGGGCCCTTCCGTGCTCTCGCCCATTGAATGGGCCTTGCAAGAAGGTTCCAGTCCCCTTTCCCCTGGAAGTGGCAGCGGACTGTATGGCACAGGCATCTGGTCTCCTCAGGGGTGCATCTACCCATCGCAGCCTTATGAGTACACGCCTCATGCGCCTCAGTGCCTCTAGGGTTCCGGCGACTAGTTGGGACTGCTTCTTAGAGCACTTCCTACTCCTCATGCGTTCCCTCAGATGGCAGGGCTCCTGAAGGATATAATAAAAGAGGTGATCCCCCAGGTGGTGCCTCCCCGGCCTCCTCCTATGGGCCCTCCGCCTGTTCCTCTGGCGCTACCGTTGCCAGTGTCGGTCTCTCCCTCAAGCCAGGCCCTGACGGTTATTCACACCCCTTCACCACCTCCTGTACCACCAAAGCCTCGCCCTCAACAGCTGTTGAGTCTGTCTTCAGCTCCGGACCTAGGGGGACACTGTCAGCACCTGTGCTGCAGTGCTCGGACTCCCCTCAGTCTGTGAAAAAGGAGGGGGAACGATGCCGACAATGACACCCAGGACCACAAACCCTCGGCATCTATTCAGGCCTTTCATGACCGCCTTCAGGGCTTGCTGAGTTCTTGGGAGACCCACTGCTCTAGGAAGCCCCCCAGGAGTCGGGAGTGCTAGCAGAGGTCTTAGGCAAAAGCAACACAATGTGGTCCTGCATTGGCGAGAAAGGGCTAGGAGAAGCCCAGGGCTAATGCCCAGATGAACAAGATGTTGAACAGCAGGTTTGAGCTGACAGACGGGCAGCTATCCCTCCTAACCATCCTCTAATCTTTGGGCAAACGCTGTTATGCCATTTCAAGACTGCATCTGTGGCAAGCCAATGCCCTTTTAGCCGCGGCTAACCAGAAGCTATGGCGAGAGCGCAGTACATTTCTGGCTGACCTCCCTTTGGAGAGGCAAGCCTCCTTTGAGGCCGGTCTGGCGGATGCCCGGGCCATTGTGCAGGACCTCATGGAGTCTTCGGTCTCCCACATCGACACATCCAGCAGAGGGCTGTGTCTGGGTGTTGCGATAAGGATGGCGTGGATGCATGCCACTAAGTTTTCATCTGACCTGCAAGAGCGGATCATAGATCAGCCCTTTGAGTGCGTGGACCTCTTTAATTCGTTAACCGATGACGAGTTGACAAAGAAGAAAACCTCCACTCAAACTACCAAGTCCTTGCCATCCTGACAAAGCCAAGCCAGAATTCCTTCCCTCAGTCTCATGGCAGGACCAAATTCAAAGCCTGCACTTTAACTGGCTTCCAGGGGTTCCGGGACCAGGGAATGTGGCAGCCTGACGGGTCTCCCAGCGATAACAGGAGGAAGCAGCAGAGGACTCTGTGTGGGTTTTTCTGCTCCCCCTCCTCTGCCTCCACCTCTGACACCAAAAAACAGTGACATCGGGGTCAGGGAACATCGGAGGTTCCTGTGGTTCATGATTGTCTCGCCATTTCCAGTACAAGGTGCTGCCTTTCGGCCTGAACTCGGCCCCTCGTGTCTTCACGAATTTCTGTAATGGCGGGTCTCCTCCACTTGGAGGGCCATCACCTATACTATTTGGATGACTGGCTGGAGAGGGCGGGGCACCCGAGTGGGTGGTTCACTCCTGCCAGAGATTGGCAGATGTTCTGCAAATGCGTGGGGTTCTCCCTCAACCAGAGGAAGTCGCAGTTGTGCCCCTCCCAGGATCTAGTCTTCCTAGGGGTGCATTGGGACACAGTCGTTCAGCAGGTCTTTCCTATGCCAGAGAGGCTCCTCTTCCTTCGCAAGGCAGTAGGGCACTTTCTGGCCAACACAACCACCTCGGCATGGTGGCTCCAGTACCTTCTGTGGCTGATGGCCTCCTGCGTGCTCAGAGTATAGCACCCTCACTTCAAGGTGAGGCACTTTCAGCTCCACCTGGCAGCCAATTGGGATCTGGGGACGGGGTCTCAGTTGGACAGGATCCCAATACCCCCGCTCCTTCTGCCCGATCTTGCTGGTGGCTGACAGACAGCAATGTCTCAATAGGAACCCCCTTCACCCGACTGGAGCCTACCCTGGTGGTGACAACAGACTCTTCTCTTTTGGGCTGGGGGGCTACTCTGGAGGGCTACGTGATTAATGGCGCATGGTCCAAGGTGGAAGCCCTCCTGCATATCAATCAGGGCAGTGGGCCTGGCCTTCAAGGGATTTCTGCCCCTCATCAGGGACAGGCCTGTTCTAGTCAGGATGGATAATTCTCGTACAATGTTTTACCTGAACAACCAGGGAGACTCCAGTTCCCACCCCTCCTCTGCATGGAGGCGGTATCGATCTGGGAATGGGCCCCGATGATGGGGGTTTGGATTTCAGCAGTCCACCTCCCGGAGAGTGGAATGCAGAGCAGACCAGCTGAGCCGCTTGGGGTTCAACATCTACGAGTGGGGGTTGGACACTGACTCCTTGTTGCCCCCGTTCCTGTGTTGGGGGTTTGCAGACCTGGACTTGTTTGCATCTCCTCTGAATTCCAAGTGCCCCCAGTTTGCTTCGTTGGCAGGACGGGGTCAGGGCTCTCTGGCAGATGCCTTCCAGATCTGTTGTCACGACCACCTGTGTTATGCATTCCCGCCTCTCCCTCTGCTCCAGCGGACCCTCCCCAAGTTTTGGACCTCTGTCCTGATTGCTCCCCACTGGCCTTTGAGAGCCAGGTTTTTGGATCTGCTGCCGTTGTGCTCCGGGGGTCCCGTCCACCTTCCGATCCCCAGCAGGGACTTCCTGACACAGCAGGATGGGGCAGTGGAACAGCCGGACCCGGCCATGCTGGCGCTGGCGGCCTGGTTCTGACCAGCTTAGGCTTCAGCATGTGCAATTTTCAGATGACAATTGGGACATCATTCAACAGGCCAGGAGGCCCTCTGCTCGGTCCCAGCCTAAGAGTAAATGGACTAGGTTCTGCCACTGGGCTCGGGACAAGGGTCTAGGTCCCATCGCCTGTCCTCTGGATGACATACTGGCTTGTTCAGCACACCTGGCCCATT
This sequence comes from Ambystoma mexicanum, assembly GCF_040938575.1. NCBI lineage: Eukaryota > Metazoa > Chordata > Amphibia > Caudata > Ambystomatidae > Ambystoma > Ambystoma mexicanum. The sequence goes on along the minus strand of NC_090933.1, from coordinate 774,782,054 downwards.
TGGAGGTTCAGGTGGATACTTGCGCACTTATCTGGCGGCCATCGGGGCATACAAGAATTCCCCACAGAGTGATTTTCGGTGGCCAACCCGATGGATAAGGCCCACCTAAAGGGGTTGTCGAGGCTTTTTTCTCTGGTGCATAGGCCACAGCGGGGCTGGGACCTCAATGTGGTTCTTGCAGCTTTGCAGCGCAAACCCTTCAAGCCGATGGCCTCTGCGGACAATCGGTTGGTAATGCTAAAGATGGTTCTGCTGGTATCTCTCACCTCTGCGCGCAGGGTCGGTGAGCTGCAGGCTTTGTCTTTGTGCGAGCCCTTCACCATGTTTCACAATGACAGGGTCATCTTTTGCACTCGCCCAAACTTCTTGCCCAAGGTGGTCTCTCCATTTCACCTGAATCAAGAGATCTGCTTGCTGGTGTTCTTCCCAAACCCCCAATCTGAGGCAGAGAGGGCCCTTCATTCCTTGGACCTCAAGACGGTCCTCAGGTTTTACCTCTCTTGGACAAAATCCTTCAGGAAGCCTGCTTTTCTTGCCCCGAGATGGTATTAACTTCCCACCTCTTTCCTTGTAGAGAACGGGGACTCCTGAACAACCAGATGTTGTTAAATTCCTGTCCACCCTCTCGTCCCCTCCCCCCTCTTCTCCCTCTGCCTGCGAACTCTGGCCCTTCTTCAGTGGCCCCCACACCCTCTTTCTCGTCCTATCCATCTTTCCTCCTTTCTCGACCCTTCTTGCCCGGCAAACTATCGCCCCATCTCCATCACTCCTTACCTGGGCAAACTCCTGGAAAAGCTGACCATTTTGCATTTTAACGTTTACTCCGTTTCTGTTGGTTATCTCCACGACCATCAGTCTGGCTTTAGAGCTGCCAGAAGCACAGAAACTGCTCTCCTGAACATCCATGAAGATCTGCTCTCCAACCTTGATTCTAAAATCCCCTCTGTCCTCATCCTACTTGATTTCTCTTCTGCCTTTGAGACAGTCAACCATACCATCCTGCTCAACAGTCTCTGTGATAACCTGGGAATCACTGATCAGGCTCTGGCCTGGCTGACTTCTTTCCTCTCTGATCGACCCTCCCAGCTCCAACTTGGGTCCTTCTTTTCCTCCATCTCCCTCTCTACCTGCAGTGTTCCCCAGGGCTCTAACCTCTCGCCCTGGCTTTTCAACCAATACCTGGCAACTCTCGCCCATCACATTGTCTTTTTCTGCTTCAAATTTCAGTGCTATGCGGATGACCCTGAACTCATTTTCAGGCTTCCCTCGAGCACCTCTTCTCCCTCTCTCATCTCTGATTGCCTGTCTGCCATTGAGGAGTGGTGTACCACCAACGATCTCTGCCTGAATGCCAGCAAGATGGAGATCCTCCTCATCTGCACACCTTCACCCTCCTTTCCCATGGCCCCCCGCTTACTCCCAACTGCGAGGCTAAGAACCTCGGGGTCATCTTCGACTCCACGCTTTCCATTTCTGCCCAACTCTATGATGTCTCTAAAAAGTCAAACTTCCATGTGAACCTCCTCAGAGGTATTCTGCCTTTCCTCTCCTTCCCCCAGAAGCTCAGTCTCTCTCGAGCCCTGGTTCTCTCTAGGTTGGACTACTGTAACAGCCTCTTTCTAAATCTACCTGCTTCTACTCTACGACAATTTGCAACTCATCCATAACAGGACTGCAAGACTTGTCCTTGGCCTCAAGCCCTGGGATCGTATCTCTTTCCCTGAAATCTCTTCATTGGCTCACAGTGGCTACAAGGATTAAATTCAAGACCCTTTGCATTGTCTGCAAGGCATTTTGGGGCCTGGGTCCAAAATACAGCTAACTCTCCCTGCTTAAATACCTTCCCTCTCAAGCTCTTCACTCCTCCAACTCCCTCAGGGTCAGTCATTTCTCAAGGAAACGAGCTGGAGGTAGATCTGTCTTCGGCTGCAGCCTCCCTGCCACTCTGAAACTTGAGGCGAACCATCTCCGGTTCTGGAAGCATATCGAGACCTTCCTCTTTGCTTCTGCCTTCGCTCCCCCTCTACCCTGCTGATCTGTTCTGCTTCGGCATCGTGCACTTGGTTACCCTCTGATTTCGGGCCCAGGTACTTGCTCACTGTGCCACTCACCCACACTGCCTCTGGCATCCCTTGCACTTGGGTCTGTATCTGTAACCCTACAGTGCCCCCGCCCCCCTTTCTGCACTTATCAACTTATCAGACACCCCCTGTCTGTGCTTTTAAACCTAGCACTTGCCACTTTCTGGCTGCACTACCACTTTTTTTATTTATTCCTTTCCTCAACACTTTCCACTTCTTCCCCTTCCCCCTGCACTTTCCCCCTTCCCTCTCCCCTGCACTTGCGCGTTCTCAAAGTCACTGGGCCTATTCAGATTGTTGTTTTTGGTCTCCCTTGTTCCTCTCCCTTGCCTCGTCGTGCTCTGAAACACTTGTGCATGAGCACGATACAAATAAAATATCAATATGGTGTTGTGGAGCTCTGGAAGAAGCTGCACTTCTCCGCTGTCGTTTACATGGAGATTGAAATTTAAACTGAGGCATGGACCACCATTGTTAACCATGTTTTCCAACCTGCAGACAAAATTAATTGTTCAATAAACACCCTTGAACTGTAATCACTTGTGTCTGTCTGTACTGTTGTCACCATGAGTTCCTCACACACGCTTGTTACTCTTCTGGAGTGGAAAAGGCAGGATTCTGGGCTATCTTAGAAGTGTTCACTGGTGAACGTGTATTTTAACCTGGAAAGTACAAGCACGGAGGATCTACTACTGGCTGGACTCTCCTTTCTTCTGCTGGGTGAAATCCAGGAGGAAGGTGCGTCTGTAAATATTCTGCGAGATTTAAACAGAATGATTGGAATATCGCTGGGATCTGCAACCTGATAGGGAAAAGACCTCTAGTGCAAGTCATGACAGGCGGTTCCAGGTGCTTCAGGAACTCGAGGCTTGGAGTTTGGTATTGTCAAATGGCAACTTTAGAGTAAACGTTCCCCCGAGTTTTGCATGGCACAATAATTCCTGCAGATCAACTCTTGACTATATTTTTATGTCTGCCGATTTGCTGCAGGGGGGTGGGAGTTTGGAAATAAGGCTGACAGAGTTAAGTCATAATAGTATGTTGATTTGTAAATTGCCATGTATAAAGCAGGTAACTGCTCTTGATTCTCCCTTGATTGTTGAGATCAATCCAAGAAATCTTGCAGTGAAATGGTCTCAAAAACTCTCACAACCGTTACCAGATAATGTGATCTGTTGGAGATTAAGGACAGTGGTGTAAAATCCCCTCAGGGTTTTGGCTTATGTATACGATCCGTCCTGGGGGAACCATTGCCTGCCAGTCTGCTTGCCAAAAGGTCTAAATTGCTGGGGTGCAATCATGTTTTTGACATTGAAATGAGTACGTGGAAAAAACAGCTGGATGTTAATATCAAAAGGCTACGGAAAGATAACGGGGATGAGGTGTGGTTTGTGATAAAAGTGAAATTGCAGCCATGAAAAATAAGTTACAAAATTGTCTTAGAAGCCATAAGCCCCTGATGGTGATAAATGATGCCGAAACAATGCTGGGGTGCATATTGAGTAATAACGGTAATATGAGCTGGCAATTAGTGAAACCCAAATGGATTGAGCAATTTCTGCAAACTCAATCTATTACAGAAGAAACATGGGTAAAACACTTTTCAGAACTTTAAGGGAGATCTGTATGCTCGAAAGTGTCATACTTGTAAAACCTGGTTGGGCGCACTTACTTGGGACCTGATGACATAGTTCTCCTAATCAGGAACAGTAAATCTAATGCTCCAGGCCGTGATGGCCTAACAAATCTAATATTAAAATCAGACATCTCTTTGTGGTCCGATCTTATGTCCCGATTATTTGGAAACATTCTCTTACACAGGGAGTTTCCGGAGTCTTGCGGTGAAGCCCTAATAGTATTGATCTTTAAGGGAGGGGATAGATCTTCTCCATTGCAGTATAGGCCTATCTAGTTGTTGGATGCCTCAAATAAACGCTTTGCTAGACTAATACGACTAATATTAAAAGAGCTTCAATTGTGGGCATGAAAGTAAAATTGCCTAGACGTTACCCAGGTTGGCTTTAAGAAGAGGGTGGGAACAGTGCTGAATAGCTTCCTACTGTCCTTACTGGCAAAGCAAGTAAAAGTACAAGGGAGGCCAGTTTATCAGGCCTTTCTGGACATAAGCAAAGCTTTTGACCATGTTGACCGGGCAGTTCTGTGGGAAAAACCTTATGTGAATGGATGCCACCTCCCTTTGATTAGCATGGTGGAAGCCTTACAAAAGGGAACTAAAATAAGCCAGGCTGGACTTGGAAGGTTCCTGTACAGGTGGATAGACACCAATCAATTGAGGGTTATGACAGGGGTGCGTCCTCTCGATTCCTATTTAATTTTTATATAAAAGATACGGCTGACTGCTGGGAATTTGCAAGGGCAAATCCCCTGTAGTTGGGCGACATGAAGCTTCAGTACCTGAAATACACAGGTGACATTGTCATCTGCGACATGACCCCAATAGGCCTCCAGAGACCCCTCAACTGTATTAGTGTTTTTCCTAGACAAGTTGGATCTGTCTATTAATACCAGAAAATCAAAAATATTGTTCTCCAGCATGGACTCTGGCAAAGATTGACATGCTCATGAATATTCCCTGTCGTCAGGCTGGGAATCCTCGGTAAAAGAAAAAACAGTTTCACTTTCGTTCATAAACTGTCTTTCTCTTATAAACCAATCACTGAACTCTGGGTCATGCTGCCCCCAGCCAATGACTGCCCTCTCCCTAAGCCCCTCCTCTGGCAGCCATCTTCAGATTTTTGCTGCACGCCCAAGTGTTGGGAATCCTTGTGTTTCGGTCGTAGAGATTTCTGCGTTTTTTCACTTTTTTGTTACAAAATTCCTATTTTGGTTTGCTCGAGCCCGTGTGCTCTTTCGTTTCTTCATCCGACTAACAGGGACCTGTTTTTCAGCATTTTTCATCCGCCCCTCAAGGGCAGAATCGTCAAGTGTTTCTTCTTCGAAGCTTCCAGAAGACCCATTGGGCCTACACTGCACGCTGGACCATTTCGGTGGAGGAGGAGGACTGGGCTTCCCTCTTCAAGCTCTGCACCATCGCGGTTTCCAGAATGTTTCCGTGGAGGGCAAGCATTCCCAGTGCCTTTATTGTCTTCACCCGACGCACAAGGAGGAATATTGCGAGATCTGCAGTGGCTTTACACGGCGCACGATGAAGGGTCAGCACAGCAGGCTGGCGGTGTGGTTCAAATCCAATGCCCCTGCCCCGTGTGGTTCACAGGGAAATGCCTTCTCCGGATCTAGCCAGCCAGCAGAGCGGACTTCGAAGTCCATTGAGGGCACTCCATCTGTGGAGGTCCAAGTCAAGACCAAGCACTGTGGGTCCGGTTCCGTTGGGGTCGCTGCGCAACCGGGTCCTGCGACGGCCTGAGCACATTCATCATCTCCAGTGGCCTCAATCTCCAGCCATCGCGCCAGCTCTGTCGAAGAGAAAGTCAGCTACCCTGGGGAAGCTACGGGAGAAACAAGAGAAGGCCAAGCAACAGGAAAAGGTGGCCGGCCTGCCCCTTAAAGCCCAGGTGATACAGGCTAAAACATCTGCATTTATCTAGCTGGTGGTGGCTGCCCTTTCGAAGGCGAAAGGGGCTAGCCTGGTTCAGGGTTGCCCTGACAGCGTCCAGAGTGGCTCTTCCTCCTAGCCGGGAGGCTTCAGCCAAACCAGGCGAAAGGACCCCGGAGAAGAGGATGCCGTCCCTTAGCCCGAGGCCGACCCCCGAGGACCCAAAAAAGGGGGAAAGGGGAGTGGAAGAACTCCAAGGCACGGATATTTCTTCCAACGTAGAGGACGTGGGCTCCGTCCACATCATCCTGGAAGACGTTGAGGACGACGGGAACGTCGAGGAGATACCCGCTGGAGGCGACGACGGCGGCGTGGAGGGCATAGGCGCTGGCCCAGCGACCCTACTCCCCAAGCATCGCCCAGAGATCTTTCGTATGATCTTTTCTTGACCCTCCACACACTGGTGTTGGAGATTCAGAAGAGGATGCCGACGGCACCGCCACCAGCGATGACCCCTGGGGCCACCACGGCCGAAGGAAAGTAAGTGGCACCCTACGCCTCCACTCCAGCTTCTGGTATCCTCCCTCCCCTAGGGATACGGGGGACGGACATGGCTATGACAGACACCGATGATGACGGCGGCATCTCTCCGCCTCCAAGGGCTTCTCCCCTGCACAAAGTGGGTTCCTTCCACTCAAAGATCACCTGCGCTTCAGAACTCTTCCAGCTCACGCCAGAGGAGACGAAGGAGGGCTTCCTGTATCAGCGCGGGAGGCGAAAAAGGAAGACCATTCTGTCAGTGCCCCTCCTGGACGACGTCTGGGATGAGGGGCTGGCGCTGCTGAAGAACCCTGCCTCGATAAAAAGGGACTGGCTTGAAAAGAAATACTGTGTTCCGGAGTCTGCACCCAGGTGTTTGTGGTCCCAGCCATCCCCAGAGTCAGTGGTCTCGGCTGCTACGCCGAATCGTCCAACCCGTCGTCATCAGCCTCAGTTGCCCCGGACAGCGAGGGGAAGAAGTTGGACTCCATGGGTAGAAAGGTCATCTACTCGACGGTGAAGGTGGCCAGGGCTTTAGCGATCCTCGCTAGGTACGACCGGGAGCTATGTTACAAGATGGCTCCGATCGTGGGCTTCCTCCCCGAGGTCAAATGGGTCGAGGCGATGGAGATCCTTCAGGAAGGCTGGGTGGCGTCGGACCACACCATTACCGTGGCCCTGGACATTGCGGACACAGGGTTCTGCCAGATGGGAAACGGGGTTTGTGTCCATCGTCGTGGCTGGCTGAAGGCCACCAACTTTAGGCAAGAGGTCCAGACGAGGGTCCTGGCCATGCCATTTGACGGAGACAATCTTTTCGGAAAGGCAGTTGATGAATCTCTTCAGGCCATCAAGACTGACACAGAGACGGCTCATGCCCTGGGCACGCCGCAACAGCACCGTCCATCCTTTCGTTCCTCAGGAGGGACGTCAGGCAGATCTCCGAAGGGTTTCGGCAGCGGATCGTCCTTTTACTGCCAGCCCTCCCATTCCATGACCCAGGAAGCCTACAGGGGTTGCTCCAAGGCCTTCGGAGCTGGCCGTCGTCATCAAGGCTCCCAAGGCGGAGCGCTGGCCTCTAAGCAGGACTGAGGGCCCCCACCCCTGCACCCCGGTGGGAGGCCGGCTGGCAAATTTCATCAGCGTGTGGGAAAACCTCTCCACTGATCTTGCCCACAGACACACTTTGGAGTTTCAGCGGTGTCCGCGAATACCACCAATGGCCCGGCAGGAACAACACATCCCTCAGCTGCTGCTGGAGGTTTGGGCCATGTTAAAAAAACGGCGATAGAGCTGGTTCCAAAGCGACTCTGGGGCTCCAGAGTTTACTCAAGATACTTTCTAGTATGAAAGACGACTGGATCTACGAGGACTCAACAAGTACATCAAGCCGCAAAAATTGAGGCTGGTCATGTTGCAGGATGTGCTAGGCAAACTGGAGGAGAAAGACTTTCTGTTGTTGTTGGATCTAGAGGACGTGTACTTCCAAGTCCCGATTCACAAAAAAAGTGCAAGTTCCTGCGCTTCGTCGTACAAGGGAAGCACTACCAGTTAAAGGCTATCCTCTTCGGATTGAAGTCGGCATCCAGAGTTTTTACGAAGTGCCTGGCTCTGGTCGCGGCCCATCTGCACCTTCAGGGGATACATGTGTACCGTACCTCGACGACTGGTTCATCTGGGCCAAGCCAAAGGACGTCGCTGTCAATCACACAGAGAGGACCGTCTGGCTGCTGATGGATCTGGGGTTCTCTGTGAACTATGCATAGTCCTGCTTGACTCCATTGCAGAACGTGCTATTCCTAGGGGCCAGGGTCAACACGGTGTCCCACCTGGTGGCCCCTGAGGAGCCATTTTTGGCAAGGTGCAACGGCTGTTGACACTGAAGATCACCACGGTGAGGACCATCAAGTCGCTGTTTGGCATGATGTCGTCATGTTTCTGCCTGATCTGGCTCTGCAGGTTGCGGATGCAACCACTCCAGGAAATCCTGGATGCCCGTTGGATCCAGGTGTCTGGAAGCCTCGAAGACAGGAGCGTGCTCGATGAGGAGACTTCCAGAGCCCATGTACCAGGAGACGGTCACGACAGATGCTTCCTTGGCGGGGGTATCGGGTAATATTATCCCCACCAAAAATATCACTGTATATATGGTTGTCTGGAACGGCCATAGGTGATATTTTTAATAGGGATAATATTAGGGTTTTTTGGGAGCGGGGGTTGCAGGGGTGTTCCCCGCAGGTTCCATGCCTTAATATCGCTGCAAAAATATGGTGATATTTTTGTATGGCGTTATCTTTGAGGGGATATTAACACATGGAACCCTGGAGGGCTGGGGAGCCCACACTGGACGTCTCCATGCCAGAGGCCTGTTGCTGTAGGAGCAGAAAACGTTACACATCAATATCCTGGAATTATGGGCAGTGTTTTGGGCCCTGAAGTAATTTCTTCTGTCCCTCAAGGGCAAGGTGGTGAGGGTCTTCTCAGACGATACCACCACAATGTTTTACATCCAGAAGCAGGGGGGCACCAGATGCCCAGCACGCTCCAGAGAGGCACTGGAATTGTGGCACTGGGCCGTTGCCCAGGAGATATTTCTCATCCCTTTTCACCTTGGGGAGTCAAAAATACTGTCGCTGACTCCCTCAACAGGGAGATGCTCTCTTGCCACGAGTGAGAGCTTCGGCAGGATCAAGTGGACAAACTCTTCCTTGGGTGGGGCAGACTCCAGATCGATCTTTTTGTGACAGCGATGAAGACCAAGTGCCAGAGGTTCGCCAGCAGGTTCCCCCAGCCGGGGATCATGGGGGACGTGTTCTCCTTCCTGTGGGAATGCCTGTTCCTGTATGCGTTCCCTCCCTTGCCTCTACTACTACGAGTCATCAGTCAACTTAGACTGTGTCGGTGCAGGATCATCCTCGTTGCACCGGTGTTGCCGAGGCAGATCTGCTACCCGGACCTTCTCAGCATGTCAGCGGCACCTTCAGTCAAGCTAACAGTGGTCGCGGATCTGCTTGCCAGGGAAGGAGGGGCAATCCTGACCACGACCCAGGATCGCTGAACTTGAAGGCCTCACTCCTGCAGCATTATAGTTCGGTGTTTACGAGCTGCCGGCAAACTGCAGAGAGGTCCTTCACAGGGCATTGTCGACTCTTAAGTGCTACGGACACAAATGGAAGCGCTTTGCGACGTGGTGCTGGTCGCAGATGATTAACCCTCTATGGGTCATGGCCCATCAAGTCCTTCCGTACTTGTCGTTGGTGAAGGCGGGGCTGGCGCATGCCTACATCAAAGGGCATCTGGCGGCTATCTCCTGCTACACCAGATCTCCGGAACAGATTTCTCTTTACTAAAGGACTGTTCCGATCTTTCTCGCCGGTGAAGGCGCCTGCCCCGGCATGGGAACTCAACGTGGTGCCTACTAAGCTCATGCAGGCACTTTTCGAGCCTATGCATCAAGCTCCTCTCAAGTTCCTTTCTTGGTAGATCGCTTTTCTTGTGGCCATCACCACTGCCCGCAGAGTGGGTGAGATCCAGGCCTTGTCCTGCAAGCGGCCCTATTTGACTTTCCACAAGACAAGGGTGGTGCTGCAGCCGCACCCCTCCTTTATGCCCAAGGTTCCATCGGAATTTCATCTCATCGAACCCTTGGTGTTGCCTGTGTTTTTTCCGATGCCTTTGTCGCCGGCTGAAAGGACTTTGCACTCGCTGGATGTGGCTCGAGCGCTGAAGTTTTATGTGGCCCGCATGAAGAATTTCCAGAAGACTTCTCAGCTTTTTGTGAACTTTGGTCCTGTGAACCATTGGAAGGCCTTGTCCAAGGCTTCCATCTTCAGGTGACTCTCCGGCTGCATCACTCATTGTCAGCGGTTGGCAAACCGACCGGTGCCTGGCCACCCGAGAGCCCATTCTACCAGAGCGATCGCTGCGACGATGGCGTTCCTATATGGTGTGCCTCTGCTGGTCATCTGCATCTGCAGGGCTGCTACATGGAGGTCTACGCGAAATTCTACTGCGTTGACAGGGATTCCAGAGAGGAGTCCAGAGTCGGCCAAGCAGTGCTACGAAACCTGTTCGCTTGAAGGTGACCCTGGTGAGGAGGTACAAGTAATTGCTTCTGTTGAGCCTTGCCACCTCCAGTGGTTGTGTATGTATGTATTGCTATGTATTCTTTATTTATGAGCATGTGAATCCATGCCAGACCCCATGCTAGAGAAGGAACAAGTTACTTAACTGGATTCACATGCAAACCCTCCCTCCCGTCCCTCTGCAGCTCTTCTTGGTCATACTGCCACTTTACATGCTACCAAACTGAAGATGGCTGCCAGAGGTAGGGCTTAAGGAGAGGGCAATCATTCGCTGGGGCAGTATGACCCAGAGCTTCAGTGATTGGTTTAAAGGAGAAAAACCATTTATAAATGATTGTGAAACTGTTTTTTCTTTTACCGAGGATTCCCAGCCTGACGACAGGGAATATTCATGAGCATGTGAATCCATGCCAGACCCATGCTGGAGAACAACAGTTATAGGTAAGTAATTTGTTCCGTATTGAATATCATAAGATCCAAATGGAAAACATTTAGATGGGCGCTGTAAAACATCACAAATATTTGGGGAATTTTCTCTATGCAAGTAGGGCGAAGTGTACACCGTGCAGAGACCTGGAGGTAAAATGTATGGTTTTTGCAATTTAGTCATCTCAATTCAGTTTTAAGTGTGGCAGAAATTCGGCTCTTGTACTGATTATATTTTATCGACAAAAAACACTGCCATGGTTGATCTTTGGTGCAGAGAGTTTTGATGTAGACATCCCCTGGCCAAAACTGGAGTCCAAAATGTAAAGGAGGGTTTTGCGCCTATCAAGCTCAGTATCATTTGTGGGTGTTGGGTATGAATCTGGGTTATTGTCATTAGAAACTCATTGATTAAAGGTTTTTGCAACCGTATGTCAACATTTCCTCTTCGCCTCCTCTTTCTATGTTTACCTAAATACAATGTTGGGTAAAGGCTCTTGTAGGGTTCTCCATAATTAGGTTATGGTATGTAATGATCTTCTGTTGAGAATAGTCATCATGTGAGGCACTCTACAGTAATCCCAACAAGGTCAGACTGAAATTGTATAGTTGTGCTTGGATTATGACTAGTTCAGCAGTAGTGGGACAACAGTGTTTTAATGACCACTTTAACTAGTCGATACAAAATGTCAATGTTGCGGCTCTTTACCTAAGGAAATACCCATCGATCTAAAGTATTGAGGCTCAAATTCTACAATGGAGGTGTTGGGAATCAGGAGGAATATTGAGAAGTATGCGAGAAACTGCCATTACTGCTTACAGGAAGACGAATCGTTAAAACATCTATGCATAAAGTGCACAGCTTTGACTGTGATTCGGGATGATAAAATGACACCTTTTAATAATATTTGGGACAAGGATCTGTGGATTAGGATTTTAAATACTAATTACATTTCTCTTTTACTTGGGCTTTTTGAATTTTTGAAAGTGATTTTAGATATTTAACCTGTATCAAATTGTATATGGTGAATTCTAGTATTTCTATATGGTAGCATGTAAATTGGTGATGTTGTTTTAAGTGTAATTTGTGAAAGGATCAGTTTATTAACTATATTGCACAATAAAATAAAAACAAAATAGTCCCCTCGAGAGCAGAATACAATGGAATATCCCTGAAATGTTGAAGTTGTGTTCCTACAGCATGCTTCTGTCCCAGCTAGGTTCATTTCAGTAAAGAGGGCTACATCTAGCGCATATGTATTAAGAAATTGCAGAACAAGCCCTTTAATGATGGAGCCCAGCCTGTTCATGTTCCAAGTCAAGAATGATGGGTGCCTATTACTGTCCTTGGTCCCCCTACAGGGATATCGAAAACTGTGTGTCGGAACGACCTATGTTATCATTTAGCACTTGTAAGGAACACATGGTGGCAACAGTAAAGACAAACACAAGTGATCACAGTTCAAGGGTGTTTATTAAACTGTAAATGCAGTGCGGAAAAACACCTGAACTAAACCCAAATCTAAGATGGTAGCATGCTTCAGCAATCAAATGAAAAATAAGGCAGTCCTTGTGGCGTTGTGTCAAAGTGAAAAGGCCTATAGTAAAAGAAAATATTGCCAAATCCTTACAACTAATTACATAAAGAGTGTGGGATAGGGTTTTCAATAAAGGTAAAAGTGTTTACAAATAATAAGTCAGGATGTGATTGCCAGGTGTCTTCCTTCCCCATGTTTTGAGCACGAGGTGGATCTCCCAAGCACAGCACACACTCGAGCTTTCAGAGCACGTGTCGACAGCTCAGTATCAGCCATCAGGTTCTTTGATGGTTAAGTTTCTTTTTTAAAAAGTCTCTTGCCTTCGAGGGCCTGATGTTTTCAACAAACAAACACAAAGTTCTGTTCCACATATACTTTGGGTGAAGGCTTCACCCCTGGCTCTCCCTCTTCCGGGTGTAAACCGCTTTCAAGTCTTATTCAGCAAATCAAATAAACAGTTCCTCTCTCAATGAACTTTGGGTGATAACTTTCCACCCCTGGATCTCCCTCTTTAGGGTTCGGCCCCTTTCAAACGTCAGACTCCCTCCTTCATGTTCACAATGCTTTTTTCTTCCATTCACAAATCACAATGTCTTTTAAACAATTCTTCAGGCTTTCACAAAGTTAGATTTGGGGAGATGACTTTCCACCCCTGGATCTCGCACTTTCGGGCTCGGCCTCTTTCAGATGTTGGCCTCCCTCATTCGGGTTCACTATGACTTTTCTTACTTTATCGAGTCTTAATGCCTTTTCAAACAATTTACTGTGGAAATGATCTTGGTCGGGCTCACTCCTTTCAACACACTGTTCATAGGGACTTCAGGCTTCGCCCCTTTTTGTCAGCATCCCTCCGCCGGGTTCACACTTGCCAACTTTTGTATCACATTGTTCATTCGCTAACTTCACCATGCAGGATTCATCACCCTTTCCTTCACAATCATCTGTCGGTCAAAGACTTTTGACGGTACAGAGGATTTTACAGAACCCCTGTATGACCACTTGGTCCTCTCTTCGCCTCTTCCCAAGGACTGGTTATGGTAGTCTTTACCGTTGGGTACTCGCCCAGAGTTTTCTGCGTGAGCACCCACATGGTGCCGGATGCCTCTGTTGCTCTGGTTTTCCCCCTCTTTCATCAATAGTTTCTTTAACCCTTTCAAAGTTCAAATTAGCCGTTTGTTACTTTTCATTTGACACAGTTCGGCTTCTTATCGGCTCTCCCCTCGACTCACTGGATTTGATGAACCGCTTGGCTTACTTCCTCTTTGGAGTCAAGGTTGGTACCTCTGAGACAAGCGTCTCTCCCCGGCTTGGTAATCAGCAGAGGAGGGTCTTGTGTACCATTAACATCTTCTGCAATACACGCTGGCTATTCTTGGTCTTATGTTTCCACCTGCAGAGGTTTCACAGACCTTGGTCGGAAAGAGCAAGGTCGCTTCTCTCCTTGTTGCGCTCTCGGTATGCACTGTCTTTCACTTCCTCTTGAACTGCTGTGCTGATATATCATATGGCATTTATATCGCGCCTATACACAAGTATTTCAAGGCGCGACGAGGCAAGGAAGGGGGAAACAGAGGGAGGACCGAGACAACGATCTTACTAGGCCAAGTGACATTGAGATCGCGCAAGTGCAGGGGAGGCGAGGGGAGGGGAAAAAGGGAGGGAGCAGTGCTGTACGTGGGATCAAAACAATAAAAAGGGTGGCCAGCAGGTGCAAGGGTAAGTGCAGACAGTAGGTGTCCAAAAGTGCAGGTAGGGGGACTGTAGGGTTACAGATACTGACCCACATTCAAGGGGTGCCGGGAGGCAGTGCGGGTGTGCAACTGGGCGCGCAGGGACCTGGGTCCGAAATCAGAAGGTAGCCAGGTGACGAGTGCAATATCGGACAGAGAATCAGCAGGGGAGAGCAATAGAGAAGGCAGAAGCAAAGAGGAAGGTCTTGAGGTGCTTCCGGAACCGGAGATGGTTCTCCTCAAGTTTCAGCAGGTAGGGAGGCTGTTCCAGAGGGAGGCCCCAGCCGAAGAAAGAGATCTACCACCTACTTGTTGCTTGGAAAAGTGACTGACCCTGAGGGAGTTGGAGGTGGAGGAGCGAAGAGCTCTAATAGGAAGGTATTTAAGGCATTTACAAAGAGAGAGTTGGAGGTATTGAGGACCCAGGCCCCAGAATGCCTTGTGGGCAATGCAGAGGGTCTTGAACTTAATCCTTGCAGCCACTGGGAGCCAATGCAGAGATGTCAGTACTGGAGAGATACGATCCCTTGTCTTGAGGCTAAGGACAAGTCTTGCTGTCCTGTTCTGGATGAGTAGCAGAGGGCGGAGAGTAGAAGCAGGCAGATTTAGAAAGGGGCTGTTGCAGTAGTACAGCCTAGAGAGAACCAGAGCTCTAGAGACAATGAGCTTCTGGGGAAAGGAGAGGAAAGTAAGAATATCTCTGAGGAGGTGTAGTTGGTAGTTTGACTTTTTAGACACATCGGAGATGTGAGGAGAAAAGGAGAGTGTAGAGTCGAAGATGACCCCGAGGTTCATAGCCTCACAGGTGGGAGCAGGAAGAGGACCAAGGGAGGCCAGCCAGAGAGTGACAGGAAAGGAGGCTGCAGGTGTGCCGATGAGAAGAATCTCTGTCTTACTGGCATTAAGGCAGAGATCGTGGCGGCACACCACTCCTGATAGCAGACAGACAGTCATAGATTGAGAGAAGAAGAGGTGGCAGAAGGGAGCCTGAAAACGAGCTGAGTGTCATTGCATAGCACTGAAAGTTGGAGCAGAGAGCAGCATTGTGGTGAGCGAGAGGTGCCAGGTATTGGTTGAACAGCCAGGGAGAGAGGTTAGACCCATGGGGAACACCACAGGTAGAGAGTGAGATAGATGAAAGGAAGGACCCAAGTTGGACCTGGGAGGGTCGATCAGAGAGGAATGAGGTCAGCCAGGTCAGGGCCTGATCAGTGATGCCCAGGTTATCACAGAGACGATTGAGCAGGATGGCATGGTTGACCGTGTCAAAGGCAGAAGAGAGATAGAGTAAGATGAGGACAGAGGGGAGATTAGAATCAAGCTTAGAGAGCAGGTCGTGACGGATGTTGAGGAGAGCAGTTTCCATGCTGCTCTGACGCCAGACTGATGGTCATGGAGACAACCAACAGATTCAGTGTGAAGATTAAGCTGGGAGATGGCCAGCTTTTCCAGGAGTTTGCCCAGGAAAGGAGTGATTGAGATCGGGCGATAGTTAGCCGGGCAGGAGGTGTCGGCTGAGGTTTTCTTAAGAGGGTGCACAAGAGCATGCTGCAGGGGGGAAGGGAAGGCTCCAGTGGCGAAGGAGTGGTTGCAGAAGTCAGCCAGGGCAGGAGCGAGTGTGTCAATGTGGTCCTTCATGGTTTGGGAAGAACCTGTTTTGACAAGACTTTCATAGATTGGACTTGTCTGGAAACCTTGTCAGGGTAGAACAGAGGAAAGGAAGAGAAAGAGGGAGAAGAGGTGGCCACAGGGGGGGCAGAGGTAGAGGAGAGAGTAGAGGGAGGAGAGGATGAGAGGGTGGATAGGATGTCCTGGGTTTTAGAGATGAGTTAGCTCTCACATTGCTCGTCCTCTGCAATCGTGCGCCACCTTTTATCCCTGTGGGGAAGGGAAAGGGCCGTCCGGTGTGTGTGATTCTGGTCAGTTGCCTGACTTTGCCTGGCCCTTGTATTGGGACATGTCGGGTAAAGGGCTGTGGTATTAGTCCGTTGTCTTTCATGTTGTGTGAAAGTGTTCATGTTGGAAAAGGGGGGGCAGTGTTTTGGAATATCCTTCGTCGTAGGATGGGGAAAAGGTGTTGAAAGAAGGGGAATACTCCATCTCAATACTCCATCTCACCTACCGGTGTCCCACTCCCCAGGGACCCCCCTCCAGGTGATCATTCCTCACTGGTCCACCCCCAGGAACTGGATCCAATAGCGATGGCTGTGTCCTGGCCACCTGGATGACAGATCCCTGGGGACTAGCCAGGGAGACACCGTCAGGTTTCTCACACACTGAAGAAACAGGAATAACTTTACTCTCTGTAGTGCCTGAGAATGTGTACCCGTCAACTTCTAACAACACAAAAATACCCCATCCCCTCTCCGTAATTCATTCAAACTTGAAGAACCTGTGCAACAAGGCCCGCTTGCAGGCCATGTCAGGGAAGGGAGGGAGTTAACCCCAAACATTCCCTGGTGCTTGCGCAAGTGTGTACAGACCCCCTCCCAACCTTACCTATGAAGAGGATGATGGCGAACACTGAAAAGGGAACGTTGCAGCAGAAGGAAGTCACTGCGCAGCAGCGATTTGGATTTTTCGCAGGCAAACAGTCGCCAGCCTAGCACCAGCCACACGAGAAAGGGGTGCAGCAAAATCACCATTGATCTACATGCCATTCAGAAAAGGAGGATTTATTAATGAGGTTCCCACCAACCCACCAGAGACATCAACATTGAAAGGCCCACTTATATAGAATGGGGACTCCAGTCCCTCAAACTCTTTCACTTTCCTTGCCAGAAATGCTTCTAGAAAAGGGGGCAGGCTTACACGCCCTTTTTGAAGCCTTCCTAAGCAATCCCCCTGCCACACCCCCTTGAGCCAGGTAGGTGATTGGACAGGGAGAGTATCCAATCCTGGGAGGGGGTGGGCTCTTTAAGAAGGTGCATGTGACTTGTGTGGTGTGGGTTAGTTGGGTGAAGAAAGGCGGTGGAGAAGGATGTTCAAGAGACCAGAGGAGGCGGAAGCAGAAAACAGTGCAGAAGCTATTGGTGAGAGGGGGTCTGTGGAGTGTTTGTGTGAGAAAGGGAAGAATGGAGTGGGAGTAGGATAGTAAAAGTATGAGTAGGAGTAGTGGCGCAGGTAGTAGTGATATTTGGGAGTAAAGCTAGTAGGTGGCGGGAGTAGTAAGGGGCGGATAGAATTGGTTGAGTGGTAGTTGGCAGTACCAAACCCCTGGGTGTCCGTGGGATCTGACCAGGGGTTAGTGAGAGAGGTGAGCAGGGCACAATATCCCTGGAGGTCTGGTGAGCGGAAGACTGTGGTAGTAGAGAAATGGTGGTAGTAGCAGAATAAGGACAGTAGGAGAGGTAGAGCGGGAGGAACATGAGGCGGTGGAGTAGAGGTTTCAGGAGGAGGGAGAAGGAGGAATCAAGGTATAGAACAGTTGAAGACACAAATGGTACTTGGAATAGGATTGGGAACGGAAGTAAGATTGAAGGGTTGAGGTGGAAAAGCAGAATGAGAGTTTGGAGGGACAGCGACGTGGTTGGGAGTAGGACAGCATCGGAGACAAGTATAGCGAAGGGTCAGGAACGAGAGGGTCTGAAAGAAGTGAGAGTGATGCTGGCCGAAAGAAGGCACCATTCCCTGAGACTACTAAGCGGGGATAGGAGAGAGAAAGTTAGAAGTTCCCTTAAGGAGTTAGGTAGCCATTGTCTCGGGGCAAACACCTAAAGTGTAGAAAAGGAGAAATACAGATAGGTGTTACCGATCTGAGAGTTCCTAACCACCCCTATAGGGACGTCTGGGCTAGGGAGGTGGGAACCAAGCCCAGGGAAGTTCAGAGAAGAAAGGGCCAGCCCTAGCGCCAACCCCAAAGGACACAAAGCCCAATAAACTTGAGATCACAAGCCATTCTGACAATTTTTATTATGATAAACATCCTTGGACTGTCACAAC
The DNA here is from genome assembly GCF_040938575.1 of Ambystoma mexicanum. Classification (NCBI taxonomy): domain Eukaryota; kingdom Metazoa; phylum Chordata; class Amphibia; order Caudata; family Ambystomatidae; genus Ambystoma; species Ambystoma mexicanum. Next base: position 774,764,198 of record NC_090933.1, on the reverse strand, counting down.
CTGTTGCCCGAACCTTAAATCAGACATTCAACAAACAAGGAACGAACAGTAAATGTACATAACCACCCAAGGGGGTCTGGAACTAAAGAGCAAGTGGGGAGGGGGAAGGAGCCCCACTTCCATAGAGCTATGTCCAACGTCGGACCCAGCATTAATGTCAAAAAGCATAAGTATGGTGTTCTGACCCTTCATTGAATCGGGAGAGGAGCTACAACTCAGTTTGGGCCAGCAGCCTGTGTCTGTAAATACTGAGTCCCTTCTGCCATGTCAGTAGGTTCAATTCTCTAGGCTTATTTGGGCACGGAGGTAACCCCTGGAAATTTGCCACGTAAGCCCTATAAGTGGTTCAATTCACACATTACAAGATACCATGGCTGCCTACGATGTGCGTTAAAAAAAGAAACGTCCAGGTAACGGGACAAATGTAAGTATGTTTATTAGCAAAAAGCAAGCAAGAGTAACAAGCGTTTGAGGTGTGGTTAGGGCCGGCGCTAGGCAAGAGCAGCATGTGCAGCTCTCACTTGGCCTCGCGCTCATGGGGCCCTGCACAGAGGCAGACCCTCTTTCCCCATGGGAGCAAGCAGCCTGAGAAGCTCCAGCGCTGTAGTTAGTGGCGGATGCAGCGACTTGACCTTTTGCTGCCAGGCAGAAATGAACGAGTAGGAGAAGAGCTGACAGCAGTGAGGGCGCACATCCTGTGGGCCTGTGATTAGCCCGCTTCGGTGATCAGAAGCAGAGCTCTTCCCAGAGGTGTGAAAATCATACTGGGAGAGGCGTATGTAGCCTTCGCTGTGACACAGCGCACGCTGCATCCTACTCTGTGCTGCTGCCTCCGACATAGCAGCGTGGCAAGGGGAATCCCGGGCAGGATGCACTAAAGATCCAAGAGCTAGGATGAGTAGGATCAGGTCTGCCTGACTTCCTGACTTTCCCCGGCCAATCAATGCATGGCTGGGGAGGGACCAGTAATTAGGCTGCCGGGACCGAAAGTCGGGGAGACAAGCTCCTGTAGTTTACAGGGGCTTGTCATTTGTTTTATTTATTTTTAAATGGAGCGCACAAGCACCCGCTGGAGCGTCGTGGCCAGCCCCTGCTTTGGCAAGGCCCTAGCCCGAGAAGGGGGGGTCAGGCCAGAGCCCTGAATGGAGCTCGGGCCAGCACGAACACTCTCGGGCTCGCCCAGCTCTATCCATCACAATGTAAACGCTTATCAAAAGAGGACGGGATGTTCATTCTCATGTATGTTTACATTGTGAAAGAAGCCACGACAGGCCGAGAAGGGTCCCAATACCAGTCGCTGCAGTTTTAAACCTCAGGCTGATTACTATTTTTATGCAAGGCCACACGCAGCATCCTGAAATGGGCTGCCTGTGTGTTTTTTTAAATGACCGCAGCATGCCCCTTTCTCTTATCCAGCACATCCTGTATTTGACACTGATGGGCTCATTACCTTACCCAAGAAGGTGTTAACTTAAAATAAATCTCCCCTTTTATAGATTTCCCATGATATCCGACATATAAAAAAAGGTTGCTTTATATTAATAATAGTATGGATAGATCTGACTCTAGTGCGCTAGGTGTCTTATATAATGAGTAAAGACTTGCTGCACCCCCCGAGCCAAGGGGCTGTTCTCCAAACCTCAAAAATTGGCCAAGTATAAACAGAGAAGGCTCTCTGTAATTGCACTGGCCTGGTAAGTGGTGTTCTCTTGACAAACGTAAGTGATTAGACTCCAATTCTTATTCAGTATAAGTCAACACAAGTGTCTTGGTGTGCTCAAAGAAATGTCATTTTAATTGTGTGCATCAAAAAGGTGAGCCTTCCAGCCTGCACGAGTTTCGACAATACTGTCTTTGTCCAGTCTGATCAAAGAACATTTCAAAATACCATATACAAATGAAATGAGTGGTTGCGTAATATGCAAATAGAACAGATAAGACATTGGTATATACCAATGGGGTTAGAGGAGAGCGGGGACAGGGATGGCACCAAGTGGACAAGGGAAGCATAATTAGTTGCATGATAAAAAATATTATCATCCTGCTATTGTGAGCATGTTCTTAAGAGTTATGTCTGATAGAGTGCTAGTAATATATGGTAATTGGCATCTGTGTGGGTCATATGCTATCTAAATACAATAAGCAGGGCTATGGAAGAAGAAGCGCCCATTAGAATCCCCATAGATAAGTTGTTCACCACTAGTGGTGCAAAATTGGATGAAAGGCTGAGTTTTAATCTTTCTCCATTGGGGAGTGCAGAAGTTAGGGGTGAGGGTGGGGTTAAGGTATATCATGGTTTTCGGTAATATTAGGCTATATAGTGATAACCGATATGGTAAAATGGCCAAACTCACCAAAGTTTGTCTTAGATAAAGGCCCTTAAGATGAGAAGTCAAAACACAGCATGGTTAGCTTGGTTGGTTGGCCACATTGGTTATCAATAGGAGTGAGTATGGGCTCATTGGGCACTGGCCAGGTAGGTGAGACTTGGAAGTCTTATAGCTATTGGTGATCATTTCATAATATTGTCGAGTCAAAGCATAAGGCTGCAACAAAGAGAAGGGTGATATGTCAGGAACAATTAATCTATTGTGCTTGCTAAGGTGAAATCCATGGCCCACATGATGGGTATTGGTTGCACTTACCCTTTTGGCATGGTTGGGCATATCGACTGAAAGGGTAAAGAGTTTTTCTCCAAAAGCACAGTGGCTACATGTCAACATATTCCCCTGCAAATATGAGCAAAAGGTTTGTATCAGTAAGACAGAATGTGTTTCCTAATTTATGGCAATCAAGTCATGGGATGAAAGACATGAATCACCAATTCTAACATTAAGTTGGGGCGAATATTTTTCACATGCCAAATAAATATTAAGCATCAGCTTGCGTTGATAAAATTCTGCGATCAGGATCAACTTGTGTCATGGGTTGTACGCTATGATGCCCTATAGTTTGCTGAGAGTCAGCATTTACTGTAGTTTTTGAGGTTAGATGTCTCTGTTGGTTATACATTTCTATCTAGTACTAACGTGAAAAACAGATTGAGTGAACCTCGTCCATGATACCCGCGAATGGGTTGGTTCTGGACATTGAAGTGCCATAAAGATAAACCATGAGAGGTAATCACTTACCTAGTGGGAGGCCAGGCGATCCGATATCGCACGTGTTCTGCTGCGCCATGCCCATCGGGAAGGCAGTGTTTATAAATCCTGCTGCCAGAAAGCGCGTGCTAATCGGGACGATCCGTGCCACGTCACAAGGACGTGCGCATGTGTTAAGTGTAAATATTGACTGAACGTTCGACTCTCATAAGCGTTAGTATAAGCGTTGTCACGTTAAGTAATCTGGAAAGCATGATCACATGTTAGGAAATGACCCGTACATGTGGATGCATTGAGATAACCGCGTCTCCTGGGACTAAACCCAGGATGTCTGATTGAAAGAGATACAGAGCACATCACGTCAGGTACTGTGTGCATATGTATCAGTCGAGTTAACAATTAGTGTTATAGCATGAGCAGTGATGGCTATGCAGGAGTATAGGACGATTTGGGGAACTGAGAACAATTATGAAGTTATTCTGCAGATTGGTTGATTATATTTCAGAAAATGTGCATTGAGACACAGGAATGCCTAAGCTAATTCAAGAGCCGGAATCAGTATTCCGAGTGCTGCTTCTTCCTGCATAAATAAGTGAAAAGTTGGATCATGAGTCACAAAAACAAATGTTAAGATTCTTGAGAGCTAAATAAGACCCCAGTACTCAAATGATGCTACATAATAAAGCATACTAGATGTGATAGTTACCCAAAATTAACACATTAGTTTCAATGTATTCATGTTAGAAATCCACAATCAGCACAGATTCTTGGCTAGTACCATATAAATGTCAACAACAAATCATACCAACAATGAAAAACAAAATAGCATGCGCCAAATGATTTCATATATGTTATTAGTAACATGTGGTAGTTAAAGGTACAGTATTCCTTTTAGAGATTGGGCTGTTCTAGAGAAACACATTAATTTCATGCTCAATGTTGAGGACATTTTTTGTGCCTCTACATTGGCATATACGTTTTGACTCCATCTGGCTTAGCATGAGTATACGGTTGCCACCACGTTTATTGGTGGCAGTCCTATAAACTTAATATCACTCTTGTCTGATAGTTGGTGTTCTTTCTGCCAGTGTTGTGCTAATGGTAATCTTGGATCCTGGCTGTTTAGATTTGCCAGGTGTTCCCAAATACGGATCTTCAATTGTCTTATGGTACTCCCTATATAGAACTTTTGGCAGGTACAAATAATGGCATAGACCACATAGGTTGTCTTGCAATTGATAAAGTTTCTTATCCAAATTTCTCCTCTGTGTTCTGGGGTGAATCTGTTACAATTGGTATGTGCATATTGGCACATATTACATGTGCCACCGCGGTAAAAGCCAAGCAATGGTGTTAATCAGGTGGCAGTGTGGCCAGTCTTGGCTGGATCGCTACTCAAAAATGAGAGGCAACGCAGATTTTTAATTGTAGGTGCCCTTGTGTATACACAAAGCACTGATGGTGAATCATTTCTGATGGTGGACACTTTGGGATTTAACCCTGTGATTGTTTTTGGACACTTGTTCAGGTAATATATTGGCCAGGAATTGGAGTGTGCGCCTCGACCCCTGCTTTTTTGGACATTATCACTAGATATTTTAGGCATGAATTTGGATTTAGATTGAGCTCTGCTAGTGGCATGCTGCTCTGTAGAACCTGTAAATCTGAGCATATTGTCACTCCATCGGTCTGTGCATCGTCATCCAGCGATACAAGTAGATGAGTATCTTCAATGTCCGATATAGAAAGTGTGCTGGTAGGTGGTGGTTTCTCTTTAACGGCATATGTGTGCACTTGAGTTGCAAAAAACCTCTTGAGTTTTAACTTACTGATAAACTTGAATAGGTCAGTTTGAAAGTCTGTATACTCTGTCCTGATGTTTGGAGCAAAGGATAATCATTTATTAAGGACAGCCTTTTCTGTCTCTGTTAGTGTCCTGTCGGACAGATTGATAACTAGGTTTGGTGGTGTTATATTATAGCTTTATAGGCCTGCAGCGAGGGCCGTACCGGGCGTTATGGGCCCTGAAGACCGAGTTAATGAGGTATGAGGGACCATAACACCTGGTACGGCCCGAGCTGCAGGTCTATAAAGCTATTAGAAAACCTTGAGGGCCCGATACTGAACTTGGCGCAGTGAATTTGCTTAAGAGCAAGATTCACTGCGCAAAATCAGGATGCCCAGGCTCCACCAGTATTTTCAAGTGGGCCTGGGCGTCCTCGTAGTGCACGACAGTGCACCTTCAGGATTGCGCATGTTTTTGTCATAACTGGCACAATTCTGAAATCTCAGCAGCATTTTTGTAAAATAATGACATATTCGTTATTTTACAAAAATGCTGTTGAGAACATGGGCGTATATAAACACTTTCATACACACCAAAGTAAGTAGCTGCAACGTTGCACAGTACAACGCTGAAGCTGCTTAGTTTGGTGTGTATTAGTGTTCATTTGCACCACGGGTGTATATGAGCACTTCATATACACCAAAGCAAGCAGCTTCAACGCTGTATGTGAATGATATTTTTATCATGCAACTAATTATGCTTCCCTTGTCCAATTGCTGCCATCCCTGTTCCCGCTCTCCTCTAACCCCACCAATGTTATGTACCAATGTCTTATCTGTTCTATTTGCCATATTACGCAACCACCAATTTAATTTGTATGTTATTTTCAGATGTTTTTTTGATGGACACTGAATTAAAATTACATTTGTTTGAGCACATCAAGACACTTGTGTTGACTTACATTGAATACCAATTAGAGTATAATCGCTTACTTTTGTCAAGAGAATACTACTTACCAGGTCAGCACAATTACCCAGAGCCTTCCCTGTTCATGCTTTATATGAATAGGCAAATGCTCTTTGACATCTTGCACAGCAGCCTGTTGGATGTTTGTGACAAACGAAACCTTTATCCAAGTACTGGTCTAAAAAATAAATGTTGCATTGTGGGCCTTCTAGCATTCTATTCAGGATGTGGAAAATAAGCAACAACAATATTCTTTTGCTGTAACATATGTCTAAGGATTAAATTATTGTAATTTTGCTATATGTGTGTTTTTTAAGTAAACTGTGCGAGCTCTGAAGTTTCTCAGGGACACATGTGAGAAGGCCATGAAGTTCCTGTTTTTTTACATTTGGATTCTGGGACCTGTAGTTTTTTCTCTCCAGTTTGAAATTTAGGAAAACTTAAAGTCCCAAAATTCCTGGGAAAATCGGGACTGGATGGCATTCTCTTGCATCCCAACGGAAACAAGAGTGCTGTGCTCTGCAAGACATTATTGTAGGCCTTGAAATCCGTAGTTTAAATATGTGTGCCAAGTGGAGCTTGGAAGGTATGAATTCAAGTGGTTAAACTTTGCATCAGTTAAAATCTCATCTCCAATGTTTAACCACGTGTGTGGCCCTGGGCAAATAATGTAATCTCTTGTAGTATAGAGGACTGGCCTCAGCAGAACCATGATTAACTTTGTTCTCATTTTGCTGCCAGTCATCCACATGGGATGGGCCGTCCAGAGTACTGGCCAACAGAGTGCAACATTTTGCTATGCCTCATGTTATTGCATCTTGTCTAGCACATAGTACCATAAAAAAACAAGTATCTACGTATGTGTGTGTTGGGGTAAAGGGGCAGGTAGATGACAAGGAAGTACCTTCATACTCAAGTGTGTCTTAACTCAATATGCATGCAGCAATGATGGCCATTGTGTTAATGTGCCTACTGCTGAGATCTTTGTTTAAACTGTTAGCCATGGGTTCCTAACCCCTCAAGTTTTATCCTTCCGAGTTCAGGTTGGAGTGATGTGATATATGCAATTAATTTCCTGCACTTGGCCTAACAATTCCTACGGCCTGGCAGAGCAAAGACGGAAAGTATAGGGTCATGGCTTCACTTCATACAGGCCAGGCCCCAACAGCTTGACGTCATGCGACATAAATTCAGCATTTGAACTGTTTTAACTAAAATAGTGTCAACAGATGTGTGTATTGTTGTATCTAACAGATGAAAGGCAAGCGGGAGGGAGCGTCTCTTGCCGTGCCATTGGCGCACATGCTGCTTTAAAGTATAAATAAATGAATCAAATAATATCATTGAAACGGAGAGGGACAGTTTTGTGTAGTTTAGAGGACACAGATGTTCCGTTTGGCATCCACACAGTATTAGTCAGTGTTCCCTTTTCCCCTTCTTTTGCGTCGACACAGAATGTGAAGCCTCTTTGTTCGGGACAAAGTGCTGCCTGTGGCGGGACTGGCCGCAGTGGTGGGAAAGTAGTGTGCTGCATTATTGAATTAGTGATTTTCAAAGGCGCCACTACATTACAGTAGCTTTGCGGGCATCACACCGCTCCGGCCGAATATAGCTAACGACACGCTGGTCTCAGTGAGAAAGGTATTGGTCGACCCAACATAGGCTTGTCCCAGGCGCTGTCAGTTAAAAATAAGTACAGTGTGTTGTCTGGAGGGCCCCTTAAACACAGTAGCTGGTAGAAATGCTAAAATTAGCGGCGTGAGAAGAGAACTCGCTTCGGTGGCAGGTTTGCTGGGCTCAGTGGCGTCTCTGGGAATCAAACTTAGGGGGGGTACAAAGAGGGGGCCGCAGACAAAAGTAGGGGGGGCGCCTATAAAAGGCCAATGTATATGCTGTAGTCCAATTGACGCAGGCAAAGTAGTCCAAAGTGGCCCGGAGGAGGTAAAAGTTACTTTGACCTTATACCGTTAAAACCTGTGTGTGGCTTCGGGGATACCCCTGGTTCACGTCAAGCTGTGTTGTAAACTTTCCAACTGTGTATCATTTGTACGCTTTGTGGAGTGAGGGCTATTGGATGGTGTTTGGGTAAGGGCAAGTGTGCGTCAAACACTTCGTCACGGATATCCATTTATGTCAAACACCCACCTGATAGTCCAGCCCGATCCATGACTTAATATGCTTTTCTGTGCGGTAGGGGGCAGTCACTCTGGGCGGTAACAGTTAAGGGACACGGTTTTAGTAGATTTATTATAAGAGTTAGGGCAGGCATTATGTTTTTTGTTAGCATAGTCCATTTTGATTTGACAGACTCTACTAGGACAGTTTTGTTTATCGTTTTATGGTCGAGACTACACCCATCTTAGTTATAGGGCAAAATAGGAGTTTCTCCAACTCCAACATTTTCAATAAAGGTTTTACAAATTGTATCTGTTGTCGGTGCCATACTTGTGATACAATGCCTTCCCTACAGCATTCTGTGTGCCGCAGCGCTGGAAGTTTAGATCGTAAAATGTTATGCACGATAGCGGCGCTGTGCCTCGAACCTGCAGCAACATGGCATACAGAGTGCCCAAGGAGGAGAGAAGCACACAGCCGGAGCCCTCATTAGGTAAGTGGGAGAGTGGGCACAGGGTGCCATGTAGCGGCTGGGAGTTCAGAGATGGGATCCGGTTGGGACGCAACGGCCCCCACTGATATGGAGAGGGCAGTGCAGGAATGTCTTTTGTGTTGCAATCGCGGGTGTAGCCCTTTATGCGCGGCCCATAGACTTAGAACCAGCAATATAGATGCTCCTAACTTGGACACCTTCCCCATCTTCTCAGGGTATTGATTTGATAATAGCACTCGAATCCCAGGCTCCTTAACTCGAGGGCTCGCTGCCAACTGCTTCATGTGGCCTAGCAGGTTTCTTGTTTTTTCATTTTGTTGCTCTGACACATGCAAAGGATCTGAAGGCGGTTTAGGGACAAGCTCAGTTCAGAACCTTTGTGCCACGGGTCATGCATCCTTCATCATATGTTAGTGCAGAAGAGTAATGCACAAAGTGGCACGCAGCCTCCTTCTTCTAATCAGAAACAGCCATGGGCTGGTAATAGGAAAATAGAGGGTACATGTGTTTCGCTCACCCTAGACCCCCCTCTACTTCCCTTCCCCCATGGATCTCTCCCAAGCTCCCCCTAATATTTAGTGAGTTCAGTTACCTCATCCTGTAAGAGCCTCTCTGAACCATGTCCCCTTAAAGGTCAAAATATTATTTTACTCTCACCACAAAGGCCAGGTGAGCTGGACTTATGGACATGGGGGTTTGCTGGCGGATGCACACATTGTGGCTGTATGTGTCTGTGTGGGCGGAGTGTGACACTTAAAAGTTTCAATAATCTTCTACAGCAGCCTGCCATTTTTCTACCTTATAAACCTTTCCTTCAACTATGGCTGACACAATATTCCCTCCTCCCTAAATGAATGAATTGCACTCCCCCCCCCCCCACACCCATCCCCCTCTATCATCCAGAATTGTCACCCGACACATGATGCTGATCACTTCCTCAAAGTTTGACCAATTTTGTGTGTGCCATGAAAACCCAGCCTGTCATCCTAATTTGGTTCCGTGGACCTGGCGCTGACTCTACAGTAACCAAAAGGATCAAGATCAGTCATGATACTCAGAGGAGCGCTGTAGCTATCCCAGTATCATGTCTGCAAGCAATGTGGACGCAAAATATGGAGAGCAGCATAGAGCTGCATCAACATGCCAGAGCTGCATTGCCTCTCTGCACAGTGGTAGTGCCCTACACCTACTCTCTTTTTGAAGTAGTACATGGCCACTGTGTGTGTTGTCCGTCATTATCAGGGTATTCTTTCCCCGTGCAGATGGCAGAAAGGCCTTCACCACTAGTCTGATTGCCCTCCCCTCTAAAAGGTTGATATGTAGTTTGGATTGCGATGGAGGACAAGGATCGCTGAGGGTCAAATCGTTGGTATGGGCTCTCCACCCCATGAGTGAGGCGTCCGTCACTACTGTTATCTCCAGCCATGGTTGCCAAAAAGGTTCTCCTTTCAAGATGTTCTCCCAACAGACCCACCACTGAAGATCCAGTGAGACCCTTTTTGGGATTTGTAGCCAATTTGACATCCTTTCTGACATCCTTCCTGAGAATTGTGACCACTGCGTCCTGAGAGCCCACTGGAGAGATCTTATTCTCAGGTGAGCCTCTGGTACCAGAAAAATGCAGGAGGCCATGAGACCGAGCAACCTCAGAAAATCGAAGGCCGGTAGATGTTGGCCATTCTGGAATTTTGTCACCATCTGCAGAATGTCTTGAGCCCTCACCTCTGGTGACGAGGCTTTTCCCAGGGATGCATCCACGACTGCTCCGATGAATTGGAGTCTTTCTGATGCTATCATGTGGGACTTCTTGAAGTTGAGGGAGAAGCCCAGGCTGAGAAAGGTGTGACCGGTGTAGCTGAGATGTTCCATGGCCTGTTCTCAGGAACTGGCTTTTATAAGCCAATTGTCCAGGTAGGGGTAGGCGTGAATCCCCATCCCCTCTGCACGGAAACACAAGCAACCACAGACATGTTTTGGCCTTGTCCTGCAGACAAATTCATCAAGCCTCAAAGTTTCAAACTGGCGAGATTGCAGGAAGCCCCACCCCTGCTAAAGGATGTAATTACATTACCACACTATGGACATGAACTATGAATACTTTCATTTTACCGTGTGCCAAGGTCATCGAAAATACCTTGGATCACGATAGGCCGAAAAAAATGTGTTTTCTTCCCTTTGACATAACATTGACTTCCCATGTATTCAAAGGTGTTGGTAGCTGCACATTTACAAAGACACACCTCTTTACAGATATCTAGCCGCCTGGCTGATAACTGGACAGCGCGTACAATTCAACAAGAAGATCTCAGCAACAATTCCTCTACTTCATCAATTGGGTTTCTCTTTAAAAAAAAAAAGAAATCTAGCTTTCACCACAAATAAAGCTGTTTATCGAATGTTAAACCTTTAGCTTTTGCCCTTATTTGTAGAATATCTCCTTTTTGTGAACAGAAAGACTTCATTAGAAGTGACATTTTCTTTTTAGCTTTGGCTATAAGGTGGTGCAAAAGCACCACCTATAAACTGAAATTGTAGCATTGGAGTACAGCTATGAGGGGATGGTATGAGGAGAGACGCAGCTTGTAGTTATTTGGTTGATTGCCCATGGCCATGCTAATCCGTATAGCCATTCCCACCCATTTCATGCCGCTAACACCCCAAACAGTGTTCTTGGAACTCTTTGAGTAGGCTTTATCAAGCAGTAACGCAGAACGTTGTGCTCGAGGTGCCTGCCAATGTTATTTCAAAGCAGTCTTCTGGGAGTTAATTGCTTAAAGTGCTACTGGTGTAATAAAAATATCTTAATCAAATTTACATCAGCCACTTGATTTGTAAGCAGTGCAGATGTCCTTCGCTGAGATCTTGTTAAAAACAAGCACTGGTGAAGAGAGGGTCCCAGGAATGCTCCTCTTCACCCACATGAGCATGAAAGGACAGAGGGCCAGGAATGCTCAAATTCACCCATCGTATTTCGGGTGGATCCCAAGTGCACCACTGGTTTACACGTACACAGAAAGGTACACCTTCAGTCAGCCATTCATACCTAATCTAGTGCATATCTTTACAGGTATAGGGGACACAATGGAGATACGTGGATGGAAATACCCTAATGGACAGTCTCGATTAAGCACCAAGAAGCCACGATCCTGACGTTATTAGTGACACCACGACATAGCTGTGTTAGTTATGAAGCACACTTGCAGCCCTGCACCGCATTACACAAACACACATTGGAATTCACAATGAACATGCTTATACAGTTCTATAGCTAGAGGACGGATACATATACATGTTGTCAAAGCTTTTATTATTTTTCTCATTTGCCAAACGCAGAAACGCAAGGCAACAAGAGATCCAGAGAAAGCTTGCAGATGCTTAAGGCAAATAACCATACGATACTACAGTAGTATATATGGAGCCTGGAAGGACCATGTGTGACGAACTTATAGGTTACTTAGAATAATACGAGCATGTAGAAGTTATATTATAAGTCGATGGAAAATTACAGAAGCCCTCAAGCCACAGAACACAAGACCAGAGGAACTGGCTCAGGCTGCACGGAGCTCAAAGCAGGCTCACAGCCAAGGTCAGAGATACATGGCCACATTCCAAACTCCAGATGACAAGGGACTAGCTGCAGATACATTGAATAAATCCTCATAAATGCTGGCTCAAGAGCTTGATTTTGTGGTCTCCAAGCACGTGACGCAGGCGAGCCAGACAATGTGCATTCACCCGTGGTGGGAAAGAAGAACCAATCCCAGCAAACCAGATGCAGAGTGAAACAAGTGTTGCAACATGGGTACACACTCTCATAGGCAAAGGTGGTACACTACCATATACAATACATACAGCACATAATCATTTCACATCACCTTTTAGAGGTTCACAGAGAGCTGAGAACCGAATAAAGTCCCAGGCCTGCGGGGATCAGCTGGAGCCAATCACGAAATAGAAAATCAGGGGTGGATGGCAAGGGGCAAGAAACAATGGTAAGCCCACTACTCTGCAACAATGTAGTAGTTTATTGGGGATGTGACAGGCCAGCCACCTGATATGCCAGTAGAATAACCTCTGTAAGAGACTTCAATAAGGGATACCACTCTCGATACCCGATCCAGGGTTAGGTATTTGGGGAAGAGCCCAAGTGATGAAGCAATGTCACAACAAAACCAGGGAGCATGCATTGTTGAGATGTACTGGAGAATCTTGATTGTCTTGTATGATCCCTGTTGGTTTTTGTAATAAACCGCAGTTCTTACTTGCCGTTGGCTGAATCCTCTGTTTATTTTTGGGAAGGGTGTTGGGCCCTTGAGTCGGGCGGACCCCCAGAAGACCTCTGGTATACCGGAGGATGATCCCAACACTGGCAAAGCCAACAGCTATGCCGAGGTATTGTCAAGGTAGTGCTGTTAAGGCAGTGCTTAACATGACTGTTGTGCCTGCACAAAAGTGAAAACTTTTGGCATTGTCAATGCTTGGTAGTGTCCTTGGTAGCCCATAACGCTCCTGTGCCTGGGATGATTTCCAAGCACACCATTTTACCCACGGGTGATTATAGTAACCTTCATTTGATTTTGGAAGTGGGCAGTGGCAGATATAATTTAGTTTTGTCTTCACTATGGCCCCAAGCAGTTTTATTGCATTGGCAGCCCAATGTACCTTTATTGTAACTGTTGCGGTACCAATGTGCTTTTTGAAAGTCCCAATCTTGACTATTTTGTTACTTGGGTATTCCTTTGTTTGGGAAAAGGAGGTAGGCCTAAAATGTCTATTGTACAGACATGGCTCACTTTCAGCCCAACCCTGAACTGTCCAAAGTGGTTTGGGATGATTTAGACCCTTTCCTGGTCTGAAACATGGCAGTTACTCATCCTGTATGGGCTGTCCAAGCGTTTGGAGATTTTTGAGGCCAACCTGATTGGTTGGCCTCTAAAACCTTTGTTTGGAGCCCCGTGCGATGTAAAGAGCTGGTTTAGGCCAACCTCTGTGTGCATGGCATATCTAAGGAGAGATCCTGCTCCAACACTCAATTCAATTAGGATTTATGTTGAAGTTAGCATGCTTACATGCTGAAGGATTGTGGTGCCTAAAAGCCTTTTCTGATTTTTTTTAAACCAAAGTTTGGCCATACTGGCTGGTCCAGTGTCGTTCTACCTGATGTTCCGGTACTGACTTTTAGCTACTAGACTTCCTTCTTGGCTGCCCTCCTCATTCACCTGACCCTGCTCATTGGCTGTACTGACTTCCATGCTGGGGACTTTTTTCTGAGCTTTTGTGCTGCTGCCTCCTGTTTTTTCCACATGGGTCACCTGCATTGATGTTGGAAGCTGCCTGAAAAGGTATTGGGATTCCAATACTCTCCCACAACTGCTGACGTGGGTCGTCCCAGATCACCCCCACCGTAGCCATCTTTGTGGGACCATCATCTGTGGGTAAACTGCCTCCGGTAGCCTTTTGAGCCACTGGAACCTTCTTTGCTGTGTTCTTTCATGCAGTCATTCCCTTCACGCTGGTGCTTCCCACTCCAAGGAGGGATCATTCTTTTTGGCCATTGGGGGGTTTGTTGAAACCCCTCTCTGACTTGATCCCTTAAATCTCACTGCAAACTAAGAGCTGTACTCACTGGGTTGTTTTGCCTTACTGGAACAGTACAGTGTGGGTTGGGGGGATTCCTTAAGCCCTGTGGTCCAGGTTCTTTAAGTGTCTCTTCCTGACTTCATAGATGGGCGTATCTTCCTAATCCTATCATAGGTGAGGAATCGGTGTCAGGAAATAATCCATTAGAAAAACAAATTACCTCTCAAATAGTCTATTTCACACTCTGCAGCTACTCGATGCATCCCAAACCATGAACAGCCCTTCAGAGGTATTTCCGCTTGGTTTGGGGGCATTTGCAGCATCATCCACGGTTTCTTGGAGTGCACCTCGACCCGGATTTCCAGCTCCTTCGTCCCCCTCCCCCTCCCACTGCCTGCCCTCTGCAGCATACGATTGGTGTTCTAGGTCACAAAGCCTGGAACACCATATTTGAGGCTCTTCCCCAGGGCAGCTCTGCCCGTGCAGCTGCCGAAGGGACCAGGCAAAGGGTGCCGTCCCTTGGGCACCTTCATCCCTCTTTGCCTGTTTTCCCTGGCGCCCTAGCCCAGCCCACTATCGTTCTTGCCGTCTGCAGCAACACCGAGATAGGAGACAGTCATTGCTGTAGTGTTTACATGTTTTAATCTTGCTGCTGTTGTGTCCCACCACATTGCATTTTCGCCCCACTGTGCTTCCCAGTTGAATTTTGCTGCATTTTTCCACTGCCACGCTTCCTTTTTTTCCATAAGGATACAGGTTGTAGGTTTTTCCTGATGTGAATAGTACTACAATTAGGCATCACCACACCTGCAATTTCTTACCATTGGATCCAGGGTGTAGGTTTCCCACTTGATCCTTGCTGCCATTTTGCATTTTTACATTTGCACCTCTCTTCCCTTAGGGTCCAGGGTGCAGGTCTTCCACTCAAAATCCTGCTTCAGTTTCTGATTGTAACGATTGCTTTTTCATTTGATAGAATTCAGGGGGGGGACTTTACGCAGTAAATATTGCTACTGTTTGGCGTCAACACACTTGCATTTTCCCCCATAGGGTCCAGTGTGTGAGCCTCCATCTGAATCTTGCTACAGCTTTACGGTGCCACACTTGCACTTAGCCTCCCACAAAGTTCAAGAAGTGACGGGAATGCTGGGACACCAGAGGAGCCGACAAGGTGGGGCATAGCTCCCTCCCCCCTTACTGAATGCATCTCAGATCTGTCAGGCCTCGATATGGGGGGGGGGGGGGGACCGACTTCAGGTTTTGCCAGCGCCTGGAAAAAAAATAAAAAGTCCTAGTTAAAGTATAGGGACTTTTACGCAGATAGCCTTTCCCATGGGGGAGGGGGGTGCCCGAGCCCCTGCGTACTGTGCGCCCCTGCTCGATGTTATTCCCCGCAAGACCATTTCCAACTAGGTGTTGGTCTTTCTTCACTAGTACTTCAAGCATGCTATTACAGCATAAGATAACTGTTGGCCGCCCAGGCACCGACCACCCACATTCATACTTCTATAAACACTACTCACTACACACACCCAAAACACGCATCACCGCATCCAATAGAATACAGCTGAGCCCCATGCAAAATTTGGACCAGACGTTCACATAATCTGACCCTTCTGACTCTCGGACTCCCTTGGCAATCTGTCACGGCACACACTCTCATTTCATAACAATGGGCTGCCACTAGGGACATAGCACACTCCCTACCCAGCTACGTGCTGGCTAAAAATGCACACCTGCATTTTAGAAATCTCTTGTTCACCTCTCACATCTCTGACTAGTCTTCTGAAGGGCACTGGTCCCTACAGCGCTTCGAGGCCCAGTAGGTGCTATGCAAATGCCATATAACATACAACGTCCAGACATGAGCGGCCTGCAAGTAACCCAAGTGACAGTGGCCTTCTCCTGCCTTCCTCTGTGTCTCGCGCATTCTTTCGGCGCG
The DNA here is from genome assembly GCF_040938575.1 of Ambystoma mexicanum. Taxonomy (NCBI): domain Eukaryota; kingdom Metazoa; phylum Chordata; class Amphibia; order Caudata; family Ambystomatidae; genus Ambystoma; species Ambystoma mexicanum. Next base: position 774,748,215 of record NC_090933.1, on the reverse strand, counting down.
TTTCTTTCCATGTTGGAGTTCCGACGGCATACGCTCCTCAGAGAGAAGTATTTTAACACAGGTGCACGCTGGCATGCGGGAGGGATGGGATGGGGCAGTGCGGCCGTTTTCACATGAGTATCGGGTTTACGGAAACGCCCTTCTTGTGCCCACACAGCAGCTGATGGCATGTCCAGCGGCAGTGGCCTCCCCAGCATTCCCACCACAGCCAGCCAGGGTGGCACGTGGGAACGAACACGTGGAATGTAATCTTTCAATGCTTTTGCTTTTTTTTTTAAAGCGTTTTAGCGGATAAAGGAAGCTTACAAACAGCTGCGTCGATTTACTGAAATGTATATACGCATTTTCACACAATACAACCCTTGCACAAAGCATTCCTACTTGGATTCCAAAGCACTTAATAAACAGGTTGCACATTGTTTGCTCCTCACCACTTTGGCCACAAGTGGCACGATGCATGGGTAAGGCCCAGTGTGTGTCCATGGAAAGGACGAGTTTCTAAAACAAGCTTGACTCGGATTTGACCCATGCCCACCTTTCTCACAAGGAGCTCAGCTTAGATAAAAGCAGAACTACACACGCCTGAGGCCTGTTTATTATGTCGATTCAGGGCAGTGGCGTCCAGCTTATTTCCCCCCTCCCCTCCCCATTTCTAAATTTGGTATTTAAACAAGAGTGCCACCACATACGTCTGAGTTCTTGCATATGCCTGAGAAACAGAAGACCCCTGGCGATGGATCGGTGTGATGTATGTTCTTTCTTGGCGCAGAGAGCTGAAGCAGGCACAGTTCAGCCACAGCCCGTGCGTGCACAAGGCTTCATCAGCCTTCCCTTATTGTGTAGCACATCGGATTAGTGACGGACACGAACATTATTACAGTAATAGAGCGGATTCCTTCTTTTCTTCCTTGGAAAATGCCATGCACTGTTTAACCCTTTAACTGATCCCCAAGGGTCCACCCACAACATGTTTGCAATCGTAGGTTTTTAACGCATCTATTCTCTGGCTGCAGTTAGTCTGGAATATTGATGTTGGGGGATAATGCATCTCTGGGAATGTAACACCAAGCAACATGTACCCCCTCTCTGTGTTGCAGGGCTGTCCCTAAGGACAGTGCAAGTATTCGGTTGTATGGGTTACTAGGCCTCACCAGGACACGCGCTTCTCGTAAGGACTAAAAATACCGCGGTCGTGGGATGGCGTAGCTACTTATTGCTACTTAAGAGCTAACAGAGATCCGTGGAGCAGGTCCAGAACAAAACCTTTTAAGAGAAGTGTGCTTTTTTTTCTTCTTTTCACCCTTTTGCCTAAACTTTAAATCTCCACCCTGGTCCTCTTAACCTGGCTACTGCTCCTGCGCCTTCCCTCTATACCAGTGGTCTTCAAACTTTTTTGGCCTGTGCCCCCCCTGAGCAAAGTTTGGGCCGGCCGGGCCCCTCCCAAAAGTGCCAGATAGACAGTAAGTAGAAATCGCTATGAACTTTTGCATGCCGTCACCGCACCCTATTCCCAGTACAGACCCTAGGCTCTCCCCACCCTACTCCCACCACTATCCCAGTGCTGCCGCCCATCCTGCTCCCACCACAGTCCCATAACACAAGTATACACACATCCATAACATTTAAATAAAAAATAAATCACCATAAACGTACCTTCTGCAGGGGCCTGCGCGTGGTTGCTAAAATGGCCCACTCCAGGTTGCTCTACCCGTATGTGCGAGGAGGCGCAGGAGCACCCCCTCGCACATACATACATGCCGTGCCCCAGCCAGCATTTCCAATGAGCTATGCAAGACTGGCGAAGCAAAACACCCCCAGCGTTGCATGGCTCAGTGATCATGTGCGGCTGGCGAAATGAACTGTCAAAGGCAAACAGTGTTTCTCTTTGACAGTTCAGCCAGCCCAGGAGCACTCCCTCAGCTGGAAAAAGCAACTGAGAGAGTGCTCAGTGTTTCACTGGGCTGGCTCCTCCATAATGGGTGAGGTGGCCAGTGGGTGGACGCCCCCTCACCCATTATGGATGAGCCGGCAGCCTTGGACTCGCCTATAGGGCAATAGGGCGATGACCGTACCAAAAAATGCAAAATGCTAGGGTAGGCCAGTCAAAATGGGCCACTTTTTTGGCCAATGTGGGCCAGTTTGAGGAGTTACTTCACTATGCAGCTAGTAGTTTTGACCATTGTTGCTAAATAAATATTTTTTAAATATCACAATTTGTTTACATTTGAACAAAAAACAACCCCTTCGGTACTATTCAAACAGTCTGTGACTAAAGGACTGAATATCCATTTGCAACTGCTGGCCATTTTTTCATTGGTGCCTAAGACCGTTTTATGGTCCAATCTGACCATGTGAGCTGCCCTTTCCCATTTCCTCCAATCAAAAAAAAAAAGTTTTTTTAAAAAATTTTTTTTTTACACATTTCATGCTGGGCTCTGGCGCCCCCCCCCCTGGGAAGCGGACGCGCCCCCCTAGGGTGGCGCGCCCCACAGTTTGAAGACCTCTGCTCTATACTCTGCCGTTCCCCTCGACAAGGTACTCTACTTTGCCACACATATCCTTTACAATCTACCTCGATCCTCCCCCAAAGTCCCACCTCAGTATCATGCTGGGTACGTTTCGATGCAAAATGTCTAATACTTTTGTTCTTCAAATCTATCCAAATCAGCGTCTACCAAGCTTTAGAATGTGTGCTGCTTCTGATCCTATGGGCCGTCGGTATACTCCTGGTCCATTCGTCTTTTTGTTTGGTTTGCATGATCTGATAATATGTGTGCACTCTGTGTTTCAAGCGGTGCAGAGGAGATTGGTGGTTTCAAGAAATCTGTGTTTACATAACGCCTACTGAGCCATTCTTTCCTTGGAATTAATTCATGGAACAGGGCCTGTGTTGTGGTATCCGCAGAAAAAGTCAAAAGGAAAACATCGAATGGAGACATTATCGCAGCTCTTTTGCGATGATTTTTCCAATTTTGTGGGCATTTAAAAAAAAATCTAGGGGTGGGGTAACGGAAATGAGTTAAAGTGTTGGGTCAAGGGAGAGCGGGGGGGACTCCCCCCATCCCCCCGTGTATTTTTACCCAAAAAAAGCAGCAACAATTTCTCCAGTCGATGTTTCAACATACATCCAGTTGTGGTTGCTATCAAGTGTTGGGTTTGACTGGTTCTCCGTTCTCTCTAGATGTCTCTGTTCGGTCTAGTCGCACACAGAAGCCTGATCCTGCCTCTCCTAATTTATTTGATTACTTGGTTTGAGAGTTCGGTCCTTCACATTGACATGGCCTTTTTTTTTGTATTCCCATTTTTTTTTTAAGTATTCACCATTACAATTCAATACAGACAAACAGGTCAGACAAACTAATATCAACCTGTTTCTGTCAGATCCAGAAATCGACCCGAAATCTCCTCGTACAGACCACTCTTCTGCCTGCGCAGGATGACCCGCTCAAACAGCGACATCTTCCACAGGTCCCCAAGCCATGCCACCAACGTTGGAACGGTCATACCCTTCCAATTCCTCAATGCAACTTTTATGGCAGTGTTTTCGTACAGCAGTTTCCCACCTCCTTTTTGATGGCTGCCCCTCTGGGTATGAGAACACTCTGGATGGCAGTTGCTTGTTGAGGACTTTGCACCCTGCTACCTACCATCTGAAAATGGTTGGTATGCTCCATATGTCCGTGCACAATTTTGTAAAGCCACTCTTGGCGGCCTGGGTTCCATATTCAACTCGCTTGAGGCTGGCACTTACTATGGTGTAGTTTATTTGTAAGGTGCTAGCTGTGAAGCAGTCATTTTGTGGCCCCACTAGTGGGTGGAGGGAGTAGACTACTGATCTTTGTACCTTTATAACAGGCAGATCCAATGAGTGCCAAGGGGAGAAGGTAAGTGCACAGATAAAGAGGCAGTAACACACAAAACTAATCAACAACTGGAACCCACAACAGTGCAGAAGCATAGAATCCCACACAGCAAAAGACAACAGTTAACACTAGAGATGAGTGCTCAAAGTCTTTGGTTCACAACAATCAAATGCACAACAACCAGTACGAGGCACCTCGACCGAAACGTCTGCATTTCAAGGGCCCTCACACGGGAGAGGGTCGGGGGGAGGAAAGGGGCGGGCAGAGTAGACACCTGGCCACGGAGCTATTGATTATTGATTAGAGATGAGACCTCGAAGTTCGCGAAGAAGGTGAGCAGGCCTGATCAGGCTTCCTGATCCAGGAGTCGAAGAATTTGTTGAAGAAAAGTCTAGTCGAGGGGTCTTGCAGCCCTTGTGACTCCAGAAGTTTTTAACTGTAGCTCCCACAATCACCCACCATTGTCTATAGTGGCTAAGGCTGATGGGACCTGTAGTTCAAAACAACTGGAGAGCCAAAGGTTGCAAGGCCCCGGTCTTGTCCTTGTCTGAAGCGAAGGTGGCTTTTTGGTCTCCATTGTAGGCCAGAAGATTGTTCCAAAGACTGGCCCGAGCAGTACTAATGGTCCTGCCACTGAGCTTTTTTCTTTTTGGCCACCAGACAAGGGTTCTAGATGAGAACGAATTTAAGGGTTTGGTAGGGCAGCACTTTGTCACCTTACACTTGATGTATCCATGGGCCAAATCCCAGTACGCCTGGTGAATAGTACAGAGAGCTGCGAGGGAGATATTGGCTTCCATCAGAACATACTTGGGTAAAGTTGTCCCTGAACAGCATGCACCATCCACAGAGTAGTGGCGACAAATATGCTACACTCAAAAGGCAGATTTGTTTGCATGGTTTTTGGTTTCTGTTAGCCAATGTGGTTCAGGTGGTGGGAAATGCACACAACCTTGCATTGCCCCAACTCTGCACACCACAAGTGGAAGTGTTACATGTCACTTCCTGCAACCTTCCAGTCAGAGGCGTTGCTGGGGGTGTGCGGGGGGGGGGGCTGAGGGGGCTATAGCACCGGGTCTTTTGGTTGTAGCCTCGGATAGAAGCTCAGGGACTACAATCAAAAGGCTATAGCTAGCCCAGAATCCCGCCAGTCCCGACATTAGCTTAGCCCCTGATCTTTTCCAGACCTAGCAACACCCCTGCTTCCAGTAGAATGAAGTTAACTCCTCTTGCTGTTCACCACCTAATCGCCACCGCTTATTTCCTGGATAAATCCACAGTCCCTCATCCGCCTCTGACACAATGTGTGGTCCTTGAACCATAAGCACTCTCCCGAATCACGCTGCCTTTAGGCAGTAGAGTTGCATATTATAAAGCGTAGTGCCCAATTAGTGCATACATTAGGCTGACTTTGATTGCCAAAAAGTTTCAGTGCAGGTCTGTCAAATGTCACTGCCATCGGCAATTCACTTTATGGTGATTCGTGAATCACTATTTCGGGGCTTTAAGTGAGCCAGAACTAGCTGGGGCTGAGTAATGGTAGTCTCCCGAAACTTTGATCGAGTTGGGGTGCTCTTGGGGCTCCCACAACTCCTCCCGCAACCCTACAGCGAGGAAAGACACTTTTTGTTTTGACACACGCCTGTGTCACATGGCTTTGTGCTATTTCGGAGATGTTGGATTTCTTTTGTTTCATTCAATAGACTATTTGACACACAGAGCATGTTGTCAAGCAGTCTATTGACTGAAACAACCAAAAAATGGAGCACCTATGAAATGGCATAGTGCGATGCAACACTGGCTTGTCACCTGCAGGGCTCTGGCTCGAATCTCCAGCATGGGACAATAATACGAAAAAAAGCAACCCAATAGCGAGGAAAGCCACTATCAAAATAAATGGTATTGTTTTGTGCTGGGACACTTCAGGCTGCGCCCGTCATTTAGGCCACACACCCTCGTTACAGCCCCCACACCGCCCCCTCGATTTCTTACCCCACTTAGAGCACTGCACTATATTATGCAACATCTTTAACCCTCCACTGTGCAGATGTGCCCTACGCCGGCCTGTGCTGCCCCCCGCTAAATATCCCCTTCAGCCCGCCACCGTATTCATGTATCTTTTACTTCATTACCCCACTATTGTACAGCAATCAGCAATAAGACTTTCCGCCCATTGGATGAGCTTCTGCACTGTGATTCTTCTGTTCTAGGCAGAGTTTTACTTAACGAAAACAAACTAATGCCAAGTACTGTTGTCACAGTGAAGTTCAGCACGGAAGGATGCAGATATGAGTAGTAACTATTTCATACATCTGACAGGCCTTAGAATTGCGCGTGTAAAGTGAAGTGGCTAAAACATCCCTTGCATCTTTCGATAGCAACTCCGCGACCTGCCGCTTCGCTCTCCCATCAGAGGCTATCATCCTTTTATAAGCTGGGGAGATGTGCCAGCCATAGGGAGCATTTACGGGAAGGTCTTAAACGCAAGAGAAGACACTGTGGTACATAAATGCCAACCTTTAGAAATGAAAATGTGAGTGAAACGAGAATATTTTCGTTTTGCGCGTGTGCTCTCCAGTGACACCAGTTGGACAACGGGATTGGCGGCAGTGGTGTAGCACAACGTTTGGGGGCACCCTGCGAGCCAGGCTGAGGGCCCGCCCCCTTCAACTTCCCTCTTCTTGGCATGCTTCCAATCTTAAGGCATCTCCTTTCTTTCTCCAATCATAAAAGTGTTTGGTTTCTTTTGTTTTTAATTTTTGACTGTCTGTATTGTTTTTTTCGTTGTAATGGGACACGATTTTTTCTTTAGTGGTGCTTTTGTTTCTGTAATTTCCTTGAGGGAGGAGATGAATGAGGTAGCCATTTCTTGTAGAGTGTCTGCCTCCATAATTTCTGAGATTAGTGTGGAAGGCCAGGGTTTTAATTTGTCGGCTGTCAGTTTTTAGGTTCCTTACTAAAATGGGGGCCCTTTTGTATACGTTTTCTTTTTGCAAAACGTAGTTTTAATCTGGAAGTATATGCAGTGGTGGTCCGACCACGGGCATGGTTCAACTCAACTGACTTCAATAATATTATGGGCTGCAACCCAATCCAGGGTGTGTCCTTTATGGTCAGTAAGGATTGACACTGCTTGGTGGAACCCCAGCGTATTAAATGCAGCCTCTAAGGCGCTTGCTGTAGAGTCTGACAGATCACCAAGACAGTAGTTAAAGTCCGCTAACAATACCAATTTGGTATTCGGTTTAAACAGAGGGAGGATGATATTGCATAGTTGGTCCAAAAAGTTAGGTGCTGATGTTGGAGCTCTATATATCAATACCATATTGAGGGTAATTTCTGCGCTCAATGCTATTTTCACTAGCAAGATTTCAGTATCTAGTATATCCTCAATCTTTACTTTCCGGATTATTATCTCTGATTTAAATGTAAATTCCACACCACCTCCTCTACCCTCTTTCCTATCGTTATGCAGAATGGAATAGCCTTCAGGAATAGCCAGTCCTAAGGAGGGGCCGGCAGCGACATGGCGCCATGTTTCTGTTAGAACGCATATGTCCAGGTTTAATTACTGAAGGTGTGAGTGATGCTACTTCTATTCCATGCTTGATGAGATCTAGTAGTTGCATGGTTTTGAGTGTACATGTAAGTTGTTTACTTTTATCCTTCTGAGTATCCCTTGGCACAAAACCTAACTGACACGCCAAGTCAAATAAACAAAGACGTTGTTCTATAGCCCAGCAGGGACAAGCGTGTATGGTGCAGCTTCAATAGTTGCCCAGGACTTCATCATGACTATAGTCAAGGAAATGGGCTGGAGATAAAGGCCACTAAAACTAATGTTTTGGTGTACTCTCCTATGATTGGCAGACAGAAAAAATCTTTTAAATGGGTATTGGGAGAGGAGATTTTATCTCAAGTTACATTAGTGATGTACCTGAGAGTAGGACAATTTAAGAACTATGTATAAACACAGGACCAATTTTAGCAAAAATAGTATACAGGCAAAAAGTGGAGAACAAGGAAAAATGTTTAATGTATTGTATCAGGTCTGCTGACACGTTTTCGACCCACACCGGGTCTTTCTCAAGGCAAAACGTAAATCATGTGGAGCTGGCGAATAGGCGATACCTTAAAATGGTTAAGTGCAAGTGGATGTCTATAAACGCTAATGCACGCTCATTCCTGGTATGTTGTCCGATAAAATAGACCGTAATTACTGCAGGGCTGGAAGCTTCTTGCTGGGCGATTGTATTGCATGCATCCAAATCATACCCACATTGGGAATCCTGTTTCCCGGAGTCAAATACCCATTATCGGCTAAAGGTCCTGTCCGTGTGCGTGCTGGTCGCAGAAGCAGATCAATGCTTTCACTTTCATGCCTTGGAAAATGTGGGCACTTTTGGAAGCCTCCTTTTGGAAAAGATTGAGGCTGCCCCAAAATCTACCCATAGCAGTGATCGGGTATGAGCTGGGGTTGATCTCGATCTATGCGAGTTCTATGTGGAAGACCCTATCACTATTCAAAAAGTGTATATTGAGGGTGAAGTCAGATTTTGGCTCTGAATATGGGCATGGGAACTAATAAACTACTTGACCAATGGGGGAGAGCATGCTAAGCAACAGTGGAGTCTCTGGTACTTGTTTAGACACCCTTGTAACAAATCCAGGGAAAGGTAAGACTACTTAGGCAAGACGACTGGATACAGACATTGAAACTGAAAGGGGGCTATTCACTCCAATCACACTTGAAGAATGAAATTAAAGCCTTTGACTCTGTGCTTAAGTACCTAAGGCAATTTATTTGCGAACCGTATAAACAACAGTTTGAGACTTTGTTTTAACAAATGACCTATGATGCAAATATTGAAGATATATGGCCAGGTGCCGTGTGCCACTTGTAGATTTTGTGCTCCTGGGAGAAAGCCTGAAACATATCTTGTTTTGTAAAAAGATACTTCAAGATACTTGAAGATATATGGACCTTGATTGTGGCAGGCAAAACCGGCACCCTTATTTTTGTGATAATCCAGTTCTTGGAAGAGTGCCTAGAATTGAAGAACTTTCGCAATGGTGACCCTTTTAGGTTTAATCGGGGTTTAGCTACTCTACAATCCATCTGAATTGGACTGTTGCCTGGGTTAGAACTAAAAGAAGGAAAGGGGGAGAAGTCTAACAGAGGAAATTAAGGTATAAGATGCTGTCTTTTCTTTCTGTTTTTACGATTGAAATTTAGTGTGATTTTATCGATGATCTGGGATTTTAGTGGGTGGTAAATATGGAAGAATGTTTGTTTTCTTGTTTTTCTATTTAGCGATAAAGGTTTGTAATAAACCATATACCCACCAATAAAGAAAATAATATTCAAGGATACTTGACTACCTCTGAGGCAGCTTATCCAAAACCCCTGTGTGCTTATAAAAGGACAGTGCACAAACGACTCATAAAAATACAATCTGAGATTAACAAAACCCCTACACTCTAACAGCAGATGCCTGATGGTTTCCTGACCCTTCTTTTACTCACAAATCCTGCAACTCCTCTTCTCTAAAGGAAGACCAGCGCTGTGATCAATAACTTCCAACCATGAGAGTTGTTCAGGCGTAATAACATGATCTGGCATCTAATCTTAGGGCAGGGGGACTTTTATAAATAAGGTTGGGGCTGGGCATAATAATTGAGGCTAACAAACTCCTGGAGCAGTTCTTTCCCCAATGCTAATACATGATTGTGGGTATGGTCCCAGAGAAGTGCCTTCTTTTTTAATTGCCCTACCAACTGCTCCTGGTGCAAAGTCCAATCAATGTGCCAATCAATGGTGCCCACAAAGGACGTCACCCTTTTATTTATTTGGTTAGGCCAGACCTACTGTCCACCATCTAAGGCCGAGCCCAGTAAAGCACAAATCATATGATCAATGCTTTTGTGCATTTTCATGAATATAGTGGCTTCTTTTATCATTGCCAATACAAAGAGGAAAGGAATTCCCAACTCCAGCCTCATAACTGAAATAGGGACAGAGTTGGCGAGTCCCAAGGACTTCAGAAATAATGTCCTCAGTCATGTCTAGCCTGGCTCTTACATGTTCCAAACCCACCGAAAGCACATAACACTATGGGTACCAAGCTAGATCGATACACTAGGATTGTGCCTTTTAGATAATAACCTCCGAAGTGCATGGTCAATTTCCTGAGGGTACTCAATTTGGTCAGCACCATTGTTACAATATAATGCCAGATCATTTGTTCTTTGTGCTTAAATTGAACGAATGTGCTCGGATTTATGCACAAACTAACACGTTCCAGGTGTATGCCCTAGTTTGACCTTATTTTAGCTTTACTTAATGTAATATTAGCAAATGTAAATCAATGATAATTTCAACTGTTGAGATGTCTGCAGCAAAGGCAACTATGGGAAAGGTATAATGGTCTCTTTGGGTATTTAGTTCATCACCCACTCTGCTATATGTAATTTAACTTACCCATTCTTGGCTTCCTTCACGTAACGTTTGCATCTTTTTTTAATCCTCCATTCTACTGCCATCCTCACAAGCTCTGCAGTAAATAAATATTCTATAGACCCAAAGAGGTGGGGGAGTGGCCCTCATTGCCAAGGTAACCCTCGCTATTAGGGAAGTTGAAGGGCAACTTTGTCACAACTGTGACTACCTCCCACTCAAAATCAACATTTCCCACAATTGACCATTACTATGCATATTGTATACAAACCTTCGGGTCTTATCACCGAATTCCAGGATACCCTCATCCTCTCATTGTCTGCCATTAAAAAGACGTCCCAAGTCATACTCCTGGGTGATCTGAACCTAGGCCTTAATGACCCCAAGGATTCCCACGCCAAAACCCCTCAAAGCCCCATCTACCCTGGGCATAGCACAAACAATCTCTGAACCTACCCACGTCAAAGGGCGCACACTAGACTGGATTAGTCATCATAATTGTTCTATCCAAATCGCCGCCAACACTCCAATCCCATGGTCTGACCACCATTATATTCAATTCAGGTGTCCGGACATTTCGTCGAAAAAAAAAAAGGTTGACAGGACAATTGGTCGACACCATTTGGTCAAAAACCAAATGGTTGAATTTTTTTAAATTTATATATATATATATATATATTTAGGGTTTCGTTTAGGGACAAAAAAGGTTTTTTTTAGAAAAAAACAGGGTTGGGGGGGACACCCCCAAAAAAAAAAAAAAAGTGAAAATACAAAAATAAAACATTCGACCATTTGGTTTTCGACCAAATGGTGTCGACCTTTTTTTTTTCGACGAAATGTCTGGTAACCTTCAATTCAACCTCGCTACGAAAAAAGAGCCCCCTAGCACTACCACCCCATGTCCAGCAGCCTTCGCAAGAAGCTCACGTCAATTGACGGTTGAAAATATTGGACCGTTTCTACTGGTGCCCACTCTGCAGGCCCCATTCTCCAAAAACCCAGAAACCCTAGCCAACACCTTTAAACAGATCGTCACCCAAGCTGCTAATGCTATTGCTCCACTCGCCCTTAAGAAAGCCAAAAAAGCCAAACACTCTAACGCATGGTTTTCGAAGGAACTGCTTGACCAACGCTCTCAGAAAAGGCTTGCCTTCTCTGCATGAAAAGCCAACCCCTCTGAAGCTACTAGAAATGCCTTCAAAGCCATTTTCAAAGCATACAAAACCAACATCACCCTGGTCAAAGCCACATCATTCAACTCAAGGATTAATGATGCCAAATCAGGGTCCAAAGAAATCTTCACCATCTTTAGGGAGCTGGAAAAACCCTCAACTCTCCCACCCACTCTCCTCAAGGACGAAAGCTGGTGTAACAGCATTCAGTCTGCCATGTTAGACAAGCTCAATACTCTGCAAACCAAAATCTGCGGCCATCAAAAAGCTCTTAACCTACTCATAGCCAACCTGCACAGGAAAACGCCCACACTCACCAAGTTAAAGTCCTCCCTACCTTTTGACTTTAAAGATATGACAGATTGGAAGTTATCTCCCTGGTCAAATCAATCAAACCTTCTAACTGCAAGCCTAGCCCAACTCATCAAAGACTCTGCACACATCCTAACACCTTTCCTAAGCACCTTCATTAACTCGTCCTTCCAGGCAGGCCACGTACCAACTGGACTTAAGGAAGTCTGGGTACGCCTGCTCCTTAAGAAACCGTGCCTTGACCCAACGGTCCCAGGGAACTATAGGCCTATTACCACCGTCCCATTCCTACTGAAAATGCTGGACAAAGCAGCCTACATGCAAGTCCAAAAATTCCTGGAAGATAACCGTCTCCTCTGCCTCCGGTAATCTGGCCTCCGCCCACAACATGGCACCAAAACGGCTCTCCTAGACGTAAAGAAATCAAATGGACGATCTGAGAGACACAGGCAAACCTGCGCTCCTTCTGCTCCTGGATTTATCTGCAGCCTTTGACCTGGTGGATCATGACACACTCTGCCGCCATTTTGCAACTGGGGCCAACTTCTCCCCTAAAGCATGTGATTGGATCATCTCCTTTTTCCAAGAGAGGGGCATGAAAGTCTTCTCCGACTCAGCCTGTGCCACCCGAGCCACATCAGATGGGGAATTCCACAGGGCTCCTGTATCACGCCCACGCTATACAACTTCTTCACAATGCCTTTTTTCAGCATCCTTGACTCCTTGTGCATCTCGTATACTAATTATGCAGATGACACACAGGTGATTATCCCACTCATAGGTGAGTATGAGGCAGATATGAACACTCTCACCACCATCTACTCCACTATCCAATCCTGGATGGTGGACAATTGGCAATGCCTCAATAGTGAAAGAACTGAACTTCTGCTTATCGGTTCACCCACCACCCTGGGAAACCTCGATCAGCAGTACATGTCCTTTACCATTGATAATATTCCCATCAAGGTTTCCAACAACGTCAAGACACTTGGAGTTTACTTAGTCTCGGATCTGACCATGGATAAACAGGTTAATGCCGTTGCTTCCTCGTCAGCCTATTATTCCAAAGTTCTTGACGCAGCCAGACCCTTCTTATCCCGCCAGAATTGCCTCAACATTGCTAGGGCAATAAGTGGATCTAGGCTTGATTATTGTAATGCCCTCCTCGCAGGGACCTCTTTCAAAAACCTGGCCAAACTCCAATTGGTTCAAAACAACGCCCTCAGGGCAGCCACAGGAACCTCAAGGAAAGACCACATCTCTGAAGTGGGAAGGCAGGCTCCCTGTCAAAGAGAGAATTGTCTTCAAAACCCTCTCCCTCACACACAAATTACTCCATGATCTTGCACCCCTCTACCTGGCTCAAAGAATTACCAAACACACCGTCACAAGACCTCTGAGGAAGGGATACTCCAACATGATTCTCACGCCCAAGACACGAAAAGTCTGCGCTGGGGGTCCTAGTTTCTCACTGGAATGCCCTCCCCACTCACCTAAGAATGATCGAGTCCCACCAAGCATTCTGCAAAGCAATCAAAACCAAGCTTTTGTCTGAAAGTAAACTGTCAATGATCACTATGTAATAATGACTTCAATGTAAAATGTATTTTTATGCAACTCTGATCACACCTGTTCTTCATGTAGCTCGTACTTCTAACCAAGAGACCTCCTGGTCGCCCGTCAACCTATGAATCAAAATTTCCTACAAAATTCATGTAACAGCGCCTCGGTGCCTCTGGGCTGTAAGTGCGCTATACAAATGCAAATAAATAAAATGTTCTTTGAGTATAATAATAACTTGCAGGTGTAGTATAGTGTTATATTTTTGCTATGCCTGTTTAATGATTCATCTTCTCGGCGGTGCTAACACGTGGGATTGTGACACAACCTCCTATTTTATCATTAATATTTGTGTTTGCTAAATGTTTTTCTCACCTCTGCCTTTCTTCATTCGAGATCCTGGAAATTATGATTTTTCGAAACCTTCCATAATACCCCCGGTCATTGGAATAGAACGGTGCTGCTGGCTTGTCTGCTTACAGATGAAAGCCGCCTTCCCTGCCATCACTTGCGTCACAGGAACCTGTTCTTGGAATGACATCTCCTCTGAAACGACATGATTTTCAGCACATTGACCTCTTGGAAGGTGACTGGGCTAAATGAGGATTTCAGAAAGGAACTTGACAAGTCCTGCTTTTCCCACTTTTCATGTGTCAACCTCCAGCATGTCCCATGTGTGGCAAGTTATGGACTGTTCGTTATTGATTCACATCATGAATATGCAGTGTGGCCTATATTGTGAAAGGTACACTGTCATGAAATTACAGTAAGTGACTGAAGAGTATTCTGTTAGTACTTTTTAGTATACTTTCAAGTGATTGCATATATTAAAATATACCAGCAATTATTGCAATCAATTTTACACAGCCTCCCCACCCCTCCACGCACACCCCACTACCCTTCTCATTCTCGTGCACGGCATTTGACAGTTTACAAGGCCCAGTAGCCCTCTTCAGTCTGCTTCCGTCTGTTTCATGTCCACCTTTTCACTCTTCACTCTCATCGCCACCAGTCTCATGACGGACCCTTTACAATGGAAAGGCATGTGCCTCCATCCCAAGATTAAAATGGGACTAAAGACTGCTGGAGGCCCTTATTCTTCTAAAAGCGCAGATCTATAAAGTTCTCTCCTTGGAGACTGTGAAACGTAAACTGTTTGACACTAAGTCTTCCATACGTTGGCAACGTTCATTCTACTGCTGCTCTTCTCTTAAGTCTTGCCATTTTAGAAAGAATCTTTGTGAATCTACTGCAAATGTTACAATGTCACAAGAAAATATTGATTGCTGGAAGCCTGGTGGTGTTCAGCTAAAGCTACATTCTGTATGAGGGTATACCTGGGGTCCAAAATAGTTATCTAGGCCCATCTGTCGCTCTCTGGGAGTGCGCGCGTGCTGAGGTGTGTGCAGGTGTGAGCAAGTTCATGGGTGAGTGCGTGTGGGTGTAAAGCATTATGCTTACTTTCACTGTGTGTAGAAGTGAGTGGGCACAGGTATGTACAGAGGTGGGTGAGTGCGTGTGGGTGTAAAGCAGTATGCTTACTTTCACTGTGTGTAGAAGTGAGTGGGCACAGGTATGTACAGAGGTGCATATTTATGTGCATACAGGTTTTCAAGCCCTCGGTTTGTATGCAGATGTGTGGATGTGGGTGAGCACGTGTAAAGATGCATGTGTTGGGTTGTGCATGGGCATGAAAACTAAGAGGGCGTAGGCGTACGCGTTGGTTACCGTTCATATAGGTGTTTTTTAACATGCAAGTGAAGTGTGAGAGGGCACACACAGGAGAGTGCATGCATGGAAGTGTGTTATTTACGGGTGTGTGATTCAGTCTGTCTCTGTGCAACTTTGTGGAAGTATGTGAGCCCATAAACGTGTCAGCAGGTATGTGTGCACCCAAAGGTGCATGTGTGGAGGTCTATGCATCCAGAGGTGTGTTCAGGTTTACTTGTGTGTGGAGATACATTGGCACATCCTCTTATTGTTTGAATGTGCATACAGGAACATGTATCCACCAAGATGTGTGTGTTTGTGTGTTAGTACGCTTAAGCATGTTAAGGCATTCATCTGTAGTGTCGGCATTCGCACTTCTGTGCACATTTGTCACCTCTCCTCATATAAGCACAGACCTCTATGTGGTGAACCACCGCTGCACATCCCCAAGATAAAAAATATGTGGCCAAGTACACACACACAGCACTGTTCTCCTCATATGTACACTCATACACCTCATCCCATGGAGCCATGCACCACGTGTGCATGCAGGTCCATGCACAACCTATGCATGTGGTTTTTCCCACTTATCTCCTGCATCACTTTCATGCCGGGGTCTGTGTACCTTTTCCATGCATATGGATCTATGCGTGGATGTGTGTGCACTCGTAGACATCTGCATGCTCAACCACCTCTGCATTCTCAACCACCTCCGTTACAATGCTCACAGATCTGCATGCACGTACACACACAATGACACCTCTGCTGACAGACCTGCATTTAATTTTCAGCTATTTCTTTTACCGAGTAGAGCAGCATTGCAACTTGGCTTTGTTCTTACTTCAAACATTTGCTACATAGTGGCAAAGATGTATTCCAAACTGGCTTCCAATTGAGTGCTTATAATGTCTGTTGCTATTGTATAAGGTGGCACTGCTGATTGCGTACGTTTTTAAATTTTTTATAAAGGGATGATCACCACTTCTTAAATGCAGAAACATGTAATGTTTTCTTTGTTTGCTTCAATGTGCAAATGCTGTGTTAGGGAGTTTTTCTGAAGTCCATATATCTAGGACTTTATAAGACTCTCCTTGGCAGTACAGAGCGCCAACTTCTAGTATTGGCTTGTACCACTAGTGTGACGTCCACTGTACCTATGGTCCTTCACGCGTCGAGGTCCCTCAGATTGTTTTTTTCCGCCATTGTGGAGGACGCTTAATCGCTTAGTTCCTTTCGGCTGATGTCATTTATTAATGAAAAATTAAACTTTGATATTCTTTCTATCCTTTCTATACACCGACTTCGAAGGTGGTGGGAAGGACGACTGTCGAACAAAGTCTCGGCCCTAACAGTAGGGAGAGTGGGGTGGGGGTGGACATTAGAGAATGCAAGCATTTTCCCCTTTTCACTCTTCTCTCGCCTGGCTGACATTTCCTTTAGCTATGGAAAACACTCCATTTAAGTTCTTCCCCAGTTATAATAAAAAGTTCCCCTGTGTAGACAAGCACTCGGGTGTGTGCAATCTTTGTCTAGCACGGGATCACGACGAAGAGCATCGTCGAGCCTGCAAGTTCTTCGAGCCTAAGACACTCCGGGACCGAAAAACAAAGGGCTGGCCCACAACAAGAAGGAAAAATGACTAATGCTGCTTTTAAAGGGCAATCAGCTAGCCGAAGTGTCCACATTCAAGTATCTGGGAATTAACACACATCAATCAAAATAAAAAAAGGAATGGATCATCAAACTAGAAGAAAAAATCCAATTGATATCGAGACAAGGATGCGTAATACAGCGCAAGTACGGGAAATACTCATTCAAACCTATAACGACGTATTACAAGCAAAAAGTGATCCCAACTATTGTATGTGGAACTAAAGCCATGATGAACGCCACCACATATAACTGGACAAAATTTGAAGCCTGCTTCTGGTGCAAGATTCTGCAACTTCCACCCTCATTTCCGATGCTCTGAATAGGACATGAAATAGCAGTACAATCAATCAGCTTTATCGTCCTATGGAAGCATCTTGATCTATACCATAAGCTGTTGGCGGATGAAAAAACACCAGCAATCCAAATCCTAAAATCACACCCGAACACAATGAACAATACCATCCTACAAAAATGGAAAGACAACCTTGATCCGCACCTGATAGACGAAGACATCTCTCAGGAAATGCTCACATTGCGCCCCCAACAAGCAAAGATAAAGCTGATGAGAAATGATTGGATAAAAACAAACAACCGGAAAAGAAAGTACAGTCGGAATCTGCAATGCAAAATGGACATAAGGGAAATCAATGACCTTCCAGCCTATTTGACTATTTTCCCAGACAACAAGATTCAAGCAACGTATCTGAAAATACGGATGAACACCATACTTACTCGCTTCTACCTAGCAAAAACGAGGCTGATCCCCTCTATGGGACAATTCTGTCGCTTCTGTCCCGAGAGACGGAAACCAGAAACATTACACCATCTCTTTATGGAATGTGACAACCTCTCAGCACAAAGGCTTTGATTCAGTGCTTTCTTTAAGATCTCTGAGCAGAACATGGATGCGGAAGAAAGATGGACATTGATGCTCAATGGCAAATCAAACAAACTGATTTTCACGATATGCTAATTTCTTCAAGAAATACTAGAGTTGGACAAAGATACCAAACATTAGAAATGCACATAAATGGAAATCTCTCAAACTGCGACAAATGAAACGTTCAAAAATTAAACTATACCATTTAAACATTTTTTTTTTTTTTAAAAAGCGCTGGGCCCATCACGCCATGCAGGCCGAGGCCACCATGGATGTGGACGGAGCCTCCAGTGATGGCAGCATTGTAGTCTTTAGACAGCGAAGGTGACAGGGAACTGTTAGATTCCCAAGTGCAAGCCCCCGACCCCAAGAGACAGGCTGGCGGCTCTGTTAAGGGGATGACACCCAGCGGCGGTAGCACTCGTACTACTCCCAGCAGTAAGCACATAGCCAAGGGCAAGGAATCAACGCCATCGTTAACCAAACACCCACACACTGCGTCAAGGGGGAAGACCAACAAATCCCTATGCTCTGAGTACTCGAGGTCCCGATTGCCTCACGACAGGCCCCGAAAGTCGAAAGCCAAATCAGACGGCGTGTCCAAACCCACTGATGAACGCCGAATGTCGGAAGAGAAGGCTTCGGCCCGCCCGACTGCCGAAAGACGACATCCCATGTCGAAAACGGCCACAAGCGCCAAGAGCTCTGGATTAGCCCACTTGGTGCAAAAGCATGTCCCCGAGAGCCTACTTGGAGCAAATAAATTCAAATAAACACTTCTCTAAGAGTCACTCTCGCAAGGAGAAGGCTAGCAAGGAGAGGTCTACCACAGCTCGCAGGGAAAGACACACTGTTACACAGGAGGGGAAGGTACCTTAACAGAGGCCTTAAAGAACAAAGGCCAACCTACACCCCAGGTCCAGTCTATACCTCAGATACAGTTTGTTCCTCACTACCCTGGAGTCATACCAAGTTCAGCCACATGAACTGCTGAAGACATTGACAGGGTTATGACAAGGATGACTTTTATGGCTAACTTCGAGAAGAACCCACAGGCATACCAAAATATACAAACCATGCCACCAACATCTGAGGCTTCGTTGTCCTCCCAGCCCCAAGCTAAGAGGCCACACCCTAACACCCTTCTATTTCGGGCCAAGTGGACCCAGTCCATAGTGATCTGTATGATGTAAATACAGACACTGACAACAATGAAACTTTACTAGAAACAGACCATTATTATGATGATGAGGAAGAGGAGGTGTACAACCTAGCCTCTCCAGTTCACCAGGACTCACCAGTGGCCGATTCACCAGTTGACAATCAGCCACTCTATAACGATATGCTTATAAAGGCAGCTGAGCACTTTGGAATGCAAACCCAAGAGACTCCGCTGGATAAAGATTTTGTGGAAGATATATTGGGGACAGGAAATCTGCCACCCAATTCATTCCTATCCTTCAGTCCATCCAAAGAAGGATTCAAGCTTCTCTGGAGACCCCAAACCAAACACGTACAGTCAACCCGCGTGTTGAAAAACGTCTCTGTCCGGCACCATCTGATCCACTTTACACCAGGGGCCAGCTAAAACCGGGCTTGCGTGTGTTAGCCACAGCTAGAAAGAGGGTCGGAACACCTTTTAGCTTCATCGGAAGCGCCCCCCGATAAGGAAAGTAAAAAAACTCTACACTATGGGGGGAAAGGTGGCCACTTCAGCAGCCTTCCAAGCAAGAATTGTGAATAACTCAACACTAGTGGCAATCTACAACAGCCACAAGTGGGACGAGGTGACAACACTAATAGCTTCTGCTCCTGAACCTCTCAAATCGCAACTGGCCTTAGTAGCAGCAGATGGCAAGGCAGTATTCAGCTGCATATTAAAGAACAACTTAGATGCCACAGACAATGTGGGCAGGATAATTGCCGAAGGTACCATCATCGAACGCCATGCATGGCTGTGCCCGTCTGACTTCAAACATGAAACACAGGAAACACTCCTTAAGATGCCGGTCGAACCCAACGTTTTATTTGGGAAAGCCGTGGCAGATGCATTAAAATACACTAAGGAGGAGTATGATACCTTAAAATCTCTGGGCCAGCTAAAGAACTATCCACCAGGCCAAAGAGCCGGAAGCAATTTTCATCGGTTTTGTTGTCAGAGCTCGCAAAGGAAATCAGGTTATGGACAAAGACAGGGCTCATACTGGGGTAACAACCAGGGACAAGTCTTGCAGGGATTCCAAAGAGGACAGCACCAATCGCATTGCCGGAAGAGGTCCTCCACATCCAGAGGTGGAGGTACACCTCCTAAATAATCACAAACCGCTCCAGGTCCCCTCCCATGCCTCTACAGTAGGAGGGCGTATTTCACACTTCACCCACGCACAGGGTTGGATTGGCCCCTCGCCTTTTGGACCATGGCCAGGCCAAAGTCGTCCCTGGGGATTGGGGGCTGGTTTCTGGCCATGCCTAGGCCAGTTTGGAGAAAAAAAAAATACAAAAAAATGTATTTTTTTTTTCTCTTCAAAAAGCCTTTCATCCTTCTTAGGTCGATAAATGAGTAACAACACAGGTTGAGTGATATTGTATGCATATTTGCTCTATAAAAAAGAACTTAAGCAGAAGTTCTATACAATAACATATCATCATTTGGCCTTGGAAGTCTGCTTGGATTCACAGTAATTTAGTGTACTTAGGAACAATGCTATTTGATGCCACTTCCTGTTTTGTCAAGGGGTTTTCACCGCTTCCCGGGATGTCACTTGGGGTGGAGTCAAATGACATCACTTCCGGTGATGTCAGAGGTCAAGGGTCGTGAGGTGAGGGGTGGGCCACTTTTTTGAGGCAAGGGTTGGGCCACTTTTCTTTGGGTGACCGGGCCTATTTCTTGTCCCAGTCCGACCCTGCCCATGCATGCGAGGGAATCACTGCAGACAAGTGGGTGCTATTGACCGTGGCAGAGTTTATTTCGTGGAGCTAATCCAACGACCATCATAAACAGATACAAGCATCAGAAATACGATTACGGGGAGTTATATATGATTCATTACTCACCGAATATATCACCACAGTCCATTCATTGCTCCACACCAACTCAAAATCACATTACAAGTGCAGAGAAAAGCATGGAAAATCTTACCATCTCACACAGAGGACCAGAGAAAAATTAAGCCAAGTGATAGCAAAGAGTGTCTGTAGTTTGGTTTTAGAAGGGGCACAGAGGAGTACAGGCTGTAGGGGGAATGCTGGGGGCAGGGAAATAATTCAAGTAATTTGAAAGAGAGATGGGTGTGCCAGGTACCGTTCTTAACCTCTTAAATGCCACCGACGAGCCGGCTCGTCGGTAAAAACCGCTCCAGGTTGCCACCGACGAGCCGGCTCGTCGGTGGCACTTAAGGGGTTAATGACGGGGGAAATGTTGGGCGGGTTTTGCGGTGGGTACCGCGATTTTAAAAAAAAACCTGTGGCACCGGGGGGGGGGACAACAATGGCACTTAAAGGGTTAAATACTAGCTTTGAGACTGTGGCTACAGAGGTCTGTTCTATTTCCCATAATGCATGCATACATTTGTTTTTTTCATATACATGCACTGATTAAAAGTTACTTGGCACCTTTCTACGTGTGCCCGGGCATTTTTGAATTTCAGTGTTGTGTGGTGAAGTGGTTAAGGCTTCCATGCTCAGAGATTGTGCTTTTCTACATTTTAAGGCGACAGCCCGCCTTGCCCTTGAGAACCAGCTGTGTAATGAGGCAGAGGACTTCTATTAAGGCTTGGTGTTTGAAAACAGGCAAAGAGAATTCTTCAGAAAGGTAAGTTCTGTCATAATTAGCAAACGCAATGGAAAACCAATCAATACTTCTAGGGTAAAAACATATCGAATGGCAGCATGCAATTCAAGGTAAGTAAAAACCACTTTGAATTAAACTTTGTAGAATATACTGTTTCAGGAATAAAATAAAGTTACAAGACCAACATAAGCAGGTAAGCACTTTTCAACACCTGTAATATTTTCTTTAGAGAGGCCTTAGCCTTTAGCAGTCCTTCCCTGTCTAGGTATGAGATCGTCTGAGTCAGAAGGGGACACTGGGCATCTGTGGCCTGTTGTAGGCAGAACCGCATAAGGCACAAACCTGTAGAAAAGTCAGAGTTGCAGAGGATTCATCATTTACAATTAAGTACTAAGCTTTGGTAGGTAAAAAGGGTTCAGGTGCTTCGTAGAAGGCTTCCTGAATGTGCACCAGCATTAGGCCTGGTCAAACGTGTATGGGCGAACACCCAAATGTGTGAATCCCCACCCTAGCAACACAGGAGCGACAGAACGACTCTGGGGAAGTATTACCTCGATTCTCACAGTACCTCAGCGGTGAAGTTGATGCAGGCAGACGACCTCACGAACCAGCAGCTGCAGGACCTGGTCACTGAATTCTTGGTCTTCTGACGAAAGAAAGGACACTGGAAGGAATTTTGCAGAAGCAGTTGTGGAAAGGCTCCTAGCAAAGGATTATTTGTAGCTTTTCTCGGCTTTGTGGTTTTGGCTCCCTTTTCAGGATGCCAGGTGAAGAACAGTCCTTGCCTGGTCGATTCACCTTGCTTTCTCGGTCCGGAACCCTTGGTTAGGGGACTTCAAGGAGTGGAATCTTGCCTCTAGATGTCCAGAAGGAGTCCACCAAAGTTTCAGAAGAATTCAATCTTCTGAAGATGATGAACTACACAATGGTCTCAGGTCCCAGGGCATTGGCGGTTTGCAGCCCAGGAAGGTCGCTGTCCATCATGGGGTGGCTCCAAGGCAGATTATGTCAACCAGCCTAAAGGAAGGAGTCCTCTTCAGAGCTCCTCTGTCACATGGAAGAAAGGGTCAGTACAGCAGCAGTCAGTCAGCAGGCATCTCTGGTTGCTAGAAGTAGCTGCAGGCATCTTCTCTACTTCCTCTTTGGATTTAGTTCCAGTGGTCGACTCTGTGCACCAGGAATCCAGCCTCTTTTCTAGGAACCCAGCCAATCAGCATTTATGCCACATTCAATTTGGGGTTTGGGGGGTGGGTCAGCCTCCCAGTTGGAACTGGTTCCAGGCAGGCATGCTAGCAGACAAAGACCAGCAGAGTTTCTGGTTCCTCTCCTGCTTCCTGTGCACAGACACACTGGCGCATTAGCAGGCTTCTCAAAGGATTCCCACTGAAGACAGAAGTCAAACCAGGACCTCTTCCACACAGCACGGCAGAAGAAAGACCAAGAAAGGACAAGCGAGCAACAAATGGTGCAAAAAGAAAACAGTCGCCATTTTGGGTCAATGGTGGCCCTTCTGTTTATTACCATGGCTGTGAGCACAGCTTGCAAGTAAAAATTACACAAATGTCAGTAGAACAAGTCCACTGCCACCAGCCATTCAAGTATGCTTGTCACTGTAACAGAAATGTTACAGGAGTAGTGAGAAAGGGTATATAGTGTAACCCCTCAGCACTCGACATAAGGTGGTGTCTGCTGACCTCACAATATAAAATGTAGAGAGGATAGAAAGTATCCCACTATCCTTGGGAACATGTGTTCTTACAAGGAGAATAAAATAAAATAAAAGGGAAGCCCAACTGCACAGAAAGTGCTGTGTGCTGCAAACGTAAATTACTGATGCAGTACAGTTAGAGGAAAGCATGTCTCCTAAAAATAAAGTATGGGGAGACATAAAAATGGCTCCCATAGTCGGAGTAAAAGAATGGGTGTAAGGAAACCATGGTATTAACAGTAAGACAGACACAAGTGATCACAGTTCAAGGGTGTTTATTGAACTTCAATTGGGTTTGAAAAACACCTATCTAATCCTAAATCTAAAGATGGGAGCAAGCTATGATATGATATGGCATTTGTAACGCGCCTATACACAAGTGTTTCAAGGCGTGACGAGGCAGGGAGGGGGGAACAAGGGGAAGACCGACAACGATCCTAATAGGCCAGGTGTCATTCAGATCGCGCAAGTGCAGGGGTAGGGGGAAGGGAGAAAGTGCATGGGGAAGGGGAGGGGGGGAAGTGCAGTACAAGGCAAGTAGAATAAAATTAAATAAATAAACAGGGCCAGCTGTTGGCAAGTGCAAGGTAAGTGCAGACAAGTGCTGGGAAGGGGGGGCTGTAGGGATACAGACACAGTCCCGCAGTGCAGGGGTTGCCAGGGAGGCAGTGCAAGTGGAGAGTGGCTGGGCCCAGGACCGGGGTCGGTGAGAGTGGCCCAGTTGCATATTCAGTGCAGTTTCAGTGAAGAATTAGCAGGAGAGAGGGAGAGAGAAAGCAGAAGCAAAGAGGAAGGTTTTGAGGTGCTTCCGGAACCGGAGATGGTTCTCCTCAAGTTTCAGGGAGGCAGGAAGGCTGTTCCAGAGGGAGGCCCCTGCCGCAGAGAGAGATCTACCCCCAGCTCGTAGCTTCGAGAAGCGGCTGACCCTTAGGGAGTTGGAGACGGATTAGCGAAGGGCTCGGGAAGGAAGATATTTAGGAAGAGAGAGTTGAAGGTATTTAGGCCCCAGGCCCCAGAAGGCCTTGTGGACAATGCAGAGGGTTTTGAACTTTATCCTCGCAGCCACTGGGAGCCAGTGTAGAGATTTCAGTCCTGGAGAGACACGGTCCCTGGGCTTGAGGCCAAGGACAAGTCTTGCAGTTCTCTTCTGGATGAGTTGCAGAGAGTGGAGGCAGGCAGATTAAGATAGAGGCTGTTACAGTAGTCAAGCTTTGAGAGAAGCAGGGCTCGGGAGACAGTGAGCTTCTGGGGGAAGGAGAGGAAGGGAAGAATACCTCTGAGGAGGTGCAGCTGGTAGTGCGACTTCTTAGAGATGTCGGATATATGAGGAGAGAAGGAGAGTGTGGAGTCGAAGATAACCCCAAGGTTTTTTGCCTTGCAGGTAGGAGCAGGAAGAGGGCCAAGAGAGGCCGGCCAGAGAGCTGCAGGGAAGGAGGGGTGGGTGTGCCGATGAGTAGAATCTCAGTCTTACTGGCATTAAGGCAGAGGTCATTGGCGGCATACCATTCCTGGATAGCAGACAGACAGTCAGAGATGAGGGAAAGAGAGGAGGAGGCCGAGGGTAGCCTGAAAATGAGCTGGGTATCGTCCGCATAGCACTGAAAGTTGGGGCAGAGAGCGGTGATGCGGTGGGAAAGGAGTGCCAGATACTGGTTGAACAGCCAGGGGGAAAGATTAGATCCCTGGGGGACACCACCTGTGGAGAAAAAGATGTCAGAGAGGAAGGACCCCAGTTGGACCTGGGAGGGTCGATTGGAGAGGAAAGAGGTCAGCCACGCCAGAGCCTGACCAGTGATACCCAGGTTATCACGGAGACGGTTGAGCAGGATGGCATGGTTGACAGTGTCAAAGGCAGAAGAGAGATCGAGCAGGATGAGAACACAGTGTTGGAGTCGAGATTCAAGAGCAGGTCCTCACGGATGTTCAGGAGAGCAGTTTCCATGCTTCTGGTGGCTCTGAAGCCAGATTGATGGTCATGAAGACTTCCAACAGATTCAGCATGGAGGTTAAGCTGGGAGATGGCCAGTTTCTCCAGGAGCTTGCCCAGGAAGGGAGTGATGGAGATTGGGCGATAGTTAGCCAGGCAGGAGGGGGTCAGAAGAGGGTTTCTTAAGAAGAGGGTGCACAAGGGAGCGCTTAAGGAGGGATGGGAAGACTCCAGAGGCGAAGGAGTGGTTGCAAAAGTCAGCCAGGGCCGGAGCCAGGGAGTCGATGTGGTCCTTGATAGTTTTGGAGGAACAGGGGTGAACCTGTTTAGACGAGACTTTCATAGATCGGACTTGTCTGGAAACCTCGTCAGCAGAAAAAAGGGGAAAGGCAGAGAAGGAGGGAGGAGGGGTGGCTGCAGAAGGGCCAGAGGAAGAGCCGGGAAGAGAGGGAGGGAGGTGATAGGAGGAGAGTGAGGACAGGATGTCCTGAGTTTTAGAGATGAAGTGAGAGGCCAGTGCAGTGCAGAGGGCCTGGGAGGGGTCAGGAGAGGTAGAGACAGCAGCAGGGTTGGCAAGCTCCTTGCAGATTTTAAAGAGTTCGGCCGAGTTGTTAGATGCCGCAGAGATGCGGGCTTGGATAAGGGCTCTCTTCTTGGTGAGAACGGAGAGACGGTATTGCCTTTGGAGCAGGCGGTAGGCCAGTTTGTCAGAGGATGAACATGAGGCACGCCATTTCCTCTCTGCCACCCTGCACTTGCGTTTAAGGGTGACAAGATCTGAGTCATACCAGGAGTTACATTTGGCTTTGGGCTTCAGGTGGATTCTCATGACAGGGGCAAGGATATCAAGAGTATCAGATATAGCAGAGTGGAGCATGGAGAGGGCTGTGTCAGGGTGGGAGTCAGCCGAAGGGGGAGGTGGGGGCGAGAAGGTGGCAGCGAAAGCCTCAACTGACACACGCTTCATGGGTCGGATGACCGAGAAGGTGGGTGGCAGTGATGAGGGTGGCTTTGCCTGTGGGGTAGGGAGGGTGAGGTGGGAGGATAGGAGAAAGTGATCACTCCAGGAGAGAGGAGTGGAGAGAGGGACGGAGAGGGGAAGGTCGGAAGAGATCAGAGCATCAAGAGTGTGCCCTGCAGAATGAGTAGGTCCAGACGGGAGAATAGAGTGTGAGAGAGAGTCGCAGAGGTCACGAAAGAGTCCCGTGGGGGGACAGGAAGCATCCAAGTGGATGTTGAAGTCACCAAGAAAGAGGAGTTGAGTGGTTGAGGACAGGAGTGAGGAGGAGAGGTCAGCCCCAGAGAGGATTTGACCAGGTGGCCGATAAATAGTAGCCACGGTAAGGGAATGGCTAGGAGAGTGAGAGAGACGGCAGACAATCATCAAATAATAATAATGCAGTTCTAGTAGTCTTGCTAAAATAAAAGGTCCTATACTAATAAACCTATAGCCAATCCTTACTTGTAAATGCAAATAGTGTGGGAAACGATGTTATGCAAAGGAAAAGTGTTCAAGCAATGATATGTCAGGATATGTGAGCCATTGGTTTCCCTTCCCCACATTTTCAGCACGGGACAAGGTCGGCACATGCAAGCTTAGCACACGCTCTGGCTTCTCTAGCATGAGGATGCAGTTCAAAACCTCAGCATCAGGGCCTTTTGTGCCAAAGTCTCTTTGCATTCAAAGTCTCTTATTTCAGAGGGCCTGATACGACACCACAAACATTAAGTTCCTTTTTTCTCAGGATTTCACATGTACAGCTTCTCAGGTAATTTATTGGTTCACCCTGGGACCCCTTTTGCCGGGCTCAGACCCACTTTAAAACAATGTTCTTGCCTCACGTTGTGCAGCACGTGAGTGATGTGGAAAACTTGGCATAGAGACACACTTTAACTATGTGAATACACCTTAAGCTGCCGACCCTTCCTTCCAGAGCTCTCTTGGCCTTTAGGCATTCAGCTATCAGTTTAGAAGGCTTGACATCTCAGGTTTTCCTTCGCCCAAGTCCAGATCAACCTTCCTGGGTTTTACACAGTTTACACACACAAGTTCCTTAATAAATTTTGGTTCTTCAATTAAAGCTTCCCCTCGATCGGTTCAAACTTCCTCAGTTCACTTCCAGGGTTCCCTTCGCCTAGCTTTCTTTACCTTTCCATTGGACTTCCCTCCTTCAGGTTTGAGTGCCCTTCTCTGCATCAAAACTCGAAGACTTTCGACTGTTTGCAGGATTTTGCTTGACCCGTCGCAGGACCACTTCAATTTACAATGTATTAAATGCAATGCCTTTTGGTACTTGGTAGTTTTTTCATTAAGCAAAGTTGACTTCAATTTCTCAACCTTTCTCAGAGACTTTAGATCAGGTACATTCCCTTTTGCCGGACCATTCTGATACTTAGTATTCGTCACTTCTGACTTTCAACAATGGACTCTCTTTCTCGAGCCTTAGCCATTAGCACGCATCCTTCATTCTTAGATTCAATGTTGAAAGCACTCCAAACCAAAGACCGGACATTCACCGCTTCAAGTAACTCACTGGCTGGGGTTTAGGAGTCTCCTTTTATCGTGCCTCTTTGATGTCGGAATCAAAGGCTGTTAATCTTTCAGCCTCAGCACCTCCCCAACTCTGCCGTTCATGCGGGAGGGCCCGCTGGTATCCTTGTAGCACTCTGTCATCTTTCTCCTTCTCCGCTGGGCTGGCCTGCATAGCCCCCTGGGCTTCTAGATGGTAGCGGTCTCTCGAAAAAGTGGCTTTCTCTCTCCAGCCTCCTGGATTCAGCCCCCTGGCCTCTCATACTCCTTTGCCTCCTTTGCTTCTGCCCCAGAAGTACAGCTTTCTCTTGTAAACCGCCTCACTCTTGACTCCTCAGGGGTCTCCCTCAGTGGGGCTCATTCTCCTCTTTCACTGTTCTCAAAATATAAATATTTTTGGACTTCAAATCCCAGAGTCCATCAGTGTTCAAAAGGAATTTCTCCTGAGGTCCGGGTCTCACCGCCTGCCCCTCAAGAGCCTGGGTCTTTGAGTCTGACCCAGGGAAGGAGTTCTGGGTTGGGCACGTTCAGGCAGCCACAACTGCTCTGATTAGCCCTCTGAGTGTATAGGTTCCCTGCTACACTGCAGCCTCTCTGGTGCTTACAGGCACAGTGTCCTGGCAGTCCTTCCCACTCCAAGCCTTCCAGGGTTGCTTATGCTCTGGCACATTCCTCCTGGTTTATCTGCTTCCCTAGCACACCCAGAGTGTGCCTGGATATCTGACCTTTTATACTCTTTGAAAGAGTTGATTGGAGTCAGGTGTGAGTAGTTGTCCCTCCCTGCTTGGCTTTGCCTGACCTCATTATCAGGACAACATGGAGACTGCCCATAGGAATCCATTGCCCATAGATTCCTATGGGTAATCCTCATGACTCCCATCTGTCCCTTCTTCGTCCCAGTAGTTGGACTTCTACAACGGAAGTAGGGATTGTGGGAGTTGTAGGTTTTCCTGGAAATCATGGGTAAAACATTTTCATCTTGAAGGGGGTAAATGTAGTGTGATGGGTGAATGGATTTTCTATTGGGTTTTACTTTCCCTGCTCGTTTTCCTTACAGAAAGGTGCTGTGGTATGATGGGACTCTGCTGACAATATCTCATGACAACTGAGGGGATGTTGGGTAGGGGTGTATTGGATTGGGCATAATATGTGTCGCCCAAGGGCATGTCTCCCATAGACCCCAAGGACCCCCTGCCTAGGTGATCCTCGCTCGCTTGTCTGGCCCCAGGGTTGGGATCCAATAGCGATAGTCCTCCCCTGGCCACCTGAACGAAGGATCCCTGAGAATAGCATGGGAGAAACGCCTCATGTTTCTCACATGGGTGAGTGGGGAAATAGGCTTCCACTCATCCAGGAACATAGGCAAAAAAAATCACAAGTCCAGCAAAAAGTGCTGGGGGTGTCACAGGTCAAGGACATTTTCCATAAAAATTGAAAATCCACCCAACATGCTGTATTAAAGTTGTTCTGACTCGTCTATAGCAAAAAATCTATTCATCTTTCCATGGAAGACTAAAAAGTATATCGCAAATCCTTTCATGGTGATACATGCAAATCATTGATTTATTTTGTAGATTGCTAAATATTTCTCTCCTTACCCCGTTTATGGCAATAAAACCAGACATTCCCCTCTTTGTATGAAAAGTTATTTGTAAAGTTATTGTGTAAACCCCCTCCAATTTTTCCGTGCAAAGATAAACATTTCTTAAGACGTTCCCTGAGGAGTCTGTGGTTTTGTCCCAGGCATGCATGCTGTGCGCTCCCTACAAGATGAGTACAGTTCTTACAAAGGCCTTGCAAAAGAGAAATGTCTATTTTAAGTCTGGGAACTGTCGCCAGAATGGATTGGCATGTGTTAGAGTATCGAAAAGGACAATTCTTTAAAGCAATCTTGGAAGGCAGCAGATATGCCCATCTTTTTTGTTTCACTCGACCAGACTCGCAAATAGGCTTTGCATGCTGACTGCAGAGAGTTGACGCTTCTTGTGACTGGGAGGCAGGTTTATTCAATGCTTGATGCGACTGCTTTTACCAGGAGAATGATCTAAGTTATGGTTGCACCCAGGGGTGTTGCAGGGTCTGGAAAAGATCCGGGGCCACGCTAATGTCGGCACTGAGGGACCCGGGGCTAGCTAGCCTTTTGGTTGTAGCCCTTGAGCTTCTATTCGGGGCTACAACCAAAAGACCCGGGGCTATAGGCCCCACAGACCCGCTAGCGACACCTGGTTGCACCTATGTGTTTGGTAAACTTTCTCGCTGTTATGGGACTGAAGGAACTGCAATGTCTTTTCCGCACCCTGTGATTCTACATTCCTTCTTCTTCCTTTTGCTAAACCTTTCTAAGGCACTCAGGAAAATGTAAAAGAAAGTTACATTGTTATATAATTGATGTCAATCAAGTGCTTAATTATTCACTAATACGGCA
The DNA here is from genome assembly GCF_040938575.1 of Ambystoma mexicanum. NCBI lineage: Eukaryota > Metazoa > Chordata > Amphibia > Caudata > Ambystomatidae > Ambystoma > Ambystoma mexicanum. The sequence goes on along the minus strand of NC_090933.1, from coordinate 774,718,228 downwards.
GTTAATGCATATAAACATATTCACATAGACTTTTGAGTAGTGAAGGGACACGTTTTAAGTTTCCTGTCGACATCCAGAGAAAAATGCTCCTTTCTAAGTGCAACATTCTAAAATATGACCACTTTGAAAAATGTTGAACTCCGACATTTTGAATCTAAGCATCTGTTGACGAGTGCCATGCATCTTGACCGAAGAGGCCTGAGGAAAACGAGGTTCCACTGTGGGGGTGAGAAGTGGAGTACAGACTGGCATTGACGCTACTGCCCCAGGTTTCCTTACTACTGCTGCTAATAGGATCACCTCAATGTGTCCTACAGCATGTGCCCATCACTGCATCGCACGTTCATCCCACAGGAGTGGTAGGTGCATCCCTCTCCTAGAAGTGGCCTTGCTATGTTGCAAATCCACAAGGGAGGGGATGCTCCTGGGATTATAGATGCATGATAGAGCACTTTGGGTTAAAAAGCACTGGAAAGGCAATGCAATCCGTATTGGGGAAAACACGAGTAGTATGATATAGGGCAGTGGTGCACATATCAAATTCAAGCCATAGGGACAGCGTCATGGATCATTGGTGTGCAAAGTTAAAATTCACAAAATAGCAAATGAAAGTGGCCCGCAATATCACATTCTGACACCTAAAATGGGGAGTTATTAATTGAATTAGCACAGATGGTAATTATAGAAAACAAAACAAATCTTTGTTCAAAGGTCATAAGGCTATATACATCTTGGATGAAATGGTTACTGTCAATTGTACATCTAGAAAATGATCTTGACACGTGTTTCTTTGGAGAATTAACATCCAGTCAATGTGTGGGTGTAACCCCACATAGAATGTAGGGGCACCTGCTATATTTAACATTATGACCGCAGAATCAATAATATATATTTGTAAAGATTTGCATTATGTTAAATGAAAATGGAATGTATTTTATTTGGCTGTACTGTGCTGTTTTACAGTAAATGCACACTGTTTATTTTCTTTTTTTTTCTGTTTAAGTAGTTCTTTGAATTCATTAGAAATAGAACATTTATATAACAATTTAAACAACACATATAATATAATGCCACAAATGGCTATAGTATGGAACGTTCATAACATATAGAGTAACAGTAAAATCTTAAATAGTCAGTATAATATTCTATTCTAAGGCATAAGATGCCGTTTGAATAATCTTATAGTGGTATCGGATATTTGTAATGCAGAAAAAACATATGGACAAACGAGACTTACAGGACTAACATGCACATGAGGGAGGCTAGGAGGGCGATCAAAACGAATAAGACTTGGTCATAAACGTCTAATCATAACTGGGTATCTCATTATCTAAGAATCGTAGGAAAGATTGCCATTTTAACATCTATTTATGCAATAAGAGTGGGGAAGCAGCATTGCACTTTTCCATCTTATGAATATTACAAACTGAATTCCACCACATTTTGAAATGTACATTTTTTTTAAATGTCCTATTGGATGTAATGGTCTGGCTATGGCATGAAATAAATCAAACAACTTTCATTTTTATTAATAGCGGGTTGGATATGTTTGCTTCATTGGAATAAAACATCAAAAGAAATAGTTATCTGCATTTGAAAAATACTACTAAGTATTTCCTCAATCTTTTTACAATATACTTTAAAACAAGGACACTCAAAAATCATATGCTTAAAAGATCCTTGATGGTTTAAGCAGCTCCAACATTTGTCAATTTGAGATTTTCCAATTTTAAAAAGCATGAGTGGGTTAATAAACTCTATGGTGGAAAAAAGACAATGTTGAAGTAAACTGGCAGAGACCATTACTTTAGAGATATTGTTCCATATACATGGCCATTTAAGTTGTATGAAGTTGGGGGAGTGTCATGATGCCCGCTCCCGGGGAGCCGGTTCAAGCCCTGCGTCCCTGAAAGCGGACATCCAGTCCCCAAGGAAGGATCCAGCAACCCCATATAGGGGCCCTTTGGACAGTGTCCTGGCACCTATGGCGCCAGGCTCATAAAAGACATCAGTCCTGGCGCCATAGGCGCCAGGCTCATTATGGAAGTGCTTGGGTGCACTTACCTGATGCAGACCATGCTGCAGGATCCCGGCCTCCTTGAGGCCTGAAAGGACCTACTTTACCTGTGGGACTAATTTACCATCCGGGCGTGGTCGGGGAAGGATACATACCTGATTGGAGGAAGGATACATACCTGGAACTTCTTCCAAGGCTATTTAAACCCCACCCGAACAGCCACACGTGCTTCGCGTTGTTCTGCATCTAGCAGCTGGACGCTCACCGTGTCTGCTCCTGCATCCTGACTTCTGCCACGCCTGCCAGCATCCTGGATCACCTGCAAAGGAAGAGAAGAAGAGAACAGAAGAAGGAAGAGTCCTTACCTGCTAAATCCGCATCCCGGAGACATCTCGCCGACAATCCTGAAAAGGAAAACTTATTTAAAAGCTCATCACGTCGATCGCTGCAGCGCTGCATTCCACTCACCTTTACAGGGCGCCTCCATGTTCAGCAGCGATCATCCGGATTCGCAGTCACGCCCCAGCGCCTAGGGAGAAAAAGACCAGAACAATTGGTGAGAGAGAGAAGGGAATAAGGAAAGCTAAATCTCCATGTTAAGACTTACCTGTTGATTCATTCCCTCTTCATTTCGGGTCCGCGCCGCATCCTGGCATTTCCAGACCCCGGCCCCTAAGGGGAAAAAGAGACATCAGCGTTAATGAGCGAATGAAAAGACATTACCAAAAAACGCTCATTAAAGACTTACCTGATTTCTACAAGGATTTCACCTCTCATCTCGGGTCGGTGCCTGTTCCCCGGCATTCCGTACCCCGGCCCCTATGGGGAAAAAGACACTAGCATTAGTACATTAATGCATGGACTCAAGGGGAACCTCTTATCAAAAAACTTACCGGGAAGCCAAGCAAGTTTGGTTCTCACCAATCCGAAAATCCAGTGAAGTAACTGGATACCAACGCGCCCCTGCATCAGAAGCAGGATGGAGAGCTCGTCCTTCCAGACCCTAAGGTGAGAGACGCTACGAGGAATCACAGAAGGGTTTCGAGGAGGGTGAGAGGGGAAAGTGGGAGGCTGATTGCATTACCCCGCAGACAGTTAATCCCCTATTTTCACCTACAGAAGGATACTTCTGTGAGCCAGACAAGCCAGATTTGGGGGCCCGGTCCAGTCCGTCTTCCGAACCCTGCGCATCACCTTAGAAGAGGTCACAGCAGCGCGAACCAGGCCAGCGCCTCCGTGGGAGTCAGGTGAGCGTTACAGGGAGGCAGTCTCGGTTCTACTCTTCTTGGCATTGAGCATAACTTCGTCTGATGTATCGGAGAAAGCTTTATAGAACATAGATGCTGTTGCACTAGGATTGAATAAATGAAGTAGTCTTTGAGAATGACAACTGTTAGAGTTGAAAACGAACATATCATAATTCTCCATAATAGCATTAATGACTCATTTATTTCTGAAAGGAACACCTCGGAGCTGGGAATCTGGCTATAATTTCTTCAAAAGTCATTGTATAAACAACTGTCCTATATACTTAATGCCGAGAGATAGCCATGGTCTCCAATAAATCGTTCCCTTCTTAATTCTTATTTAGGAGTTCATTCAGATATACTTGGATATAAACTTGGAGCTACTTGCATGGAGTGGGAAGAGATACTTAATCGCAATGTGCTACCAAAGCATTTATTCTTAATATTGATATGTGGACAATCAGGAAGAACATAAGGGAGACTATCGCTCTCTCTATAAGCAACCATATTGGTACATCAGTATCATCAGGAAGGAACCAGAATTGTGTTTGTTTTACAATAAAAGCAGCATGACATTTTTTATAATATGGAAATCCTACTCCATCTTCATGTCAGGCTTTCTTTAGTTTACACAATGATATCCTTCTTTTCTTTTTTTCCCCATAGAAATTTTAGGATACAGGAGTCTAAAGATTTAGAACAGTGCTGGGAGAAGAATGGGGAGCATGTAAAGAAAGTATGGTACAATCGGTGTAATCATCATCTTAACAGTCTCCAATCTCCCCCACCAAGACAGATAAAGGGGTGACCATGTGTTTGTTTGTTCTCCCATTTTAGCAATAATGTTAGCTGTATTTAGTTTAGCAATATTTTTAATTGAGCATGAGATTTGGATTCCCAAATACTTAATTTCTTTTGAACACCATTTCATACCTAGGTTCGAACAGTGATGACTTGTGCAGTGTAAATTAAGCGGTAGAACTTCGGACTTGTCCGTGTTGAGTTTGTACCCTGATTCTCTAGAAAATTGCGATATATGTTTCAGATGTTGTAGGCAAGTATCTGTTGTGTTCAATAAGCGTACTACATCATCAGCATAGGCCATTGTTTTGATTTTAATATCTTTGAACTGAATACCTATTATGAGATTATCTTGTCTAATTGCTTCTAGGAAGGGTTCTAATGCTAAAATAAATAAGAGGCGAAAAGGGGCATCCCTGGCGAGTACCCCTATGAAGAGGAAATAGTGGGGATATTAGGTTATTTATAAACATTGATGTAGGACTAGAATGTAATACCTTAACCATTGATATAAACGGTTCAGGTATCCCATGCCAAGCCAGAGTTTGAAACATATAATCCCATTCTACCCTATAAAACTTTTTTTAGCAGCATCTAGTGCTATGGCTGCGTAGTGGTTATGAGAGTTATGAATGATACTAATATTTGTGAGTAATCTAATGTTCGGTGAGGACGTTCTGCCTTTAACATAACACACCTGGTCATTCGTAATTTGATTTGGAAAGCGAGGATTAAGTCTATTGGCTAAGAATTTGGAAAATATCATGCAATCTGTATTAATTAGAGATATGGGTGTGTCATTTTGGGCTAATTTGGGTTCTTTATTAGGTTTGGGAAATACAATCAGCATTGCTTCTGAAAAGGAACCAGTGGCTTTTTTGTTATTAATAAAATTATTTGCGCTTGGGAACCAATATTTCTTTCAAATGGGCAAAATAATCAATATAAACACCCTCTGGGCCTGGGGCTTTGCCTTTTTTAAGGTTTTTGATGGCTTTAGAGATTTCACCTGAAGATAAAGGGTCATTTAGCGATTGGAAGTTGGGGTTAGTATAAGAATTACGATGTATATTTCTAAGAAAGTCTTGATGCATGCGTGCTATTAGTTGGTGTTTCAGACAAATATCATTTTTGGTAAAAGTTTGAGAATACTTGTGATATATCTTTGTCAGTAAGGCTCTATTGCCATTTTGGTCTTTTATGACTGTAATCCTTGCCTTATGTTTCTTAAATTTTAGGTAGGATGCCAATGCTTTACTGGATTTGTTAGAGAACTGGTATATTTTTTACCTATATTTTAAAAGGTTTGCACATGAGTATTCAGAAGTTAAATTATTGTGTTTGATTTTAAATTTGATAAGTTTTTGTTGAATAGGGGTAGAGTTAGTTTGCATATATTGTGTTTGTAGTAGCTTGATCTGTTTGAGAATATCTTCTGTTTCTTTTCTAAGTATTTTCTTTTTAGCCACCGTATAAACTATAATGTGGCCTCTAAGAACTGTTTTATAGCAGTCCCAATTGTTATATATTGATGTATCTGAGGGAGATTTTTCTGCAAAGAAATATGAATGCTGTTGCTGTATAAATTTAACAAACTCCTTATCCTTCAGAAGAGCTGAATTGAATCTCCATCTATTGTGTTTGTGTGTGTTTTTGTTATTAGACAATGCAATATTGACAGGGGCATGAACGGATAGAACAATATGTTCTATCTTTGCATCCAATAGGTCATTAGTCAGAGGTTTAGATAAAAAGATATAATCTATCCTTGAAAAGGATTTATGAGGGGGAGAGAAGAAAGTATAGTCTAGAGCGGATGGGTGGGTGATACACCAGTTATCAACAAGACCTAGCAAAGACACAAATTTGACAAATTGTAAGTGGGCCTTGGGGATTGTAGATCGTACATTTGTTTTTTTTTTATCATGGATGGGATCAATAATTTTGTTAAAATCTCCACATACTGTTAGATTATTGGGGCATAACTTGGATATGTGATTTCTTAAATAAGTCCAAAATCTTGGGTCTGCATTAGCAGGCAGTATATATTAAGAATGGTATTTTCAATGGAGTCAATCAACAGTTTTACCAACACCCATCTACCAGCATCATCTGTTTCTGTAGAAATTATCTTATATTGGAGATGTTTACTAATGAGGGTGATAACGCTGTTCTTTTTCCCGTCTGCTGCGCTCGAGAAAACTTGGCCTACCCATAGTCGTTTCTATTTGGCTGCCTCATTCTGTGAGAGGTGGGATTCCTGTAGGCATGCAATAGATGGTTTAGATCTATGAAGGTGAGATAATGTTTTGCCTCTTACGAGGATTATGTAATCCTTTAACATTTCATGTTATGATGTTAAGTTCCATGAGTTATAAAACAGTATATCAACAATCATGTATTTGTGATAGTGGACATATGATGTAACATGCATAGGGGAATGGAACAAAAGGGGATGGGAAAGACAAACGCAAGGAACACAGAGTTTTGCAATTTACTTGGTTTCCTACGCATATGTTTAATAGTAGTGGCTAACTGTATACAGCCACTCCAAACCATGTTCCTATGACATCTATTCAAGTTGGGGGGATGGAGAGCCAGGTGTGGATGGCCCACTCTGTGCCCCCTTCCGGCGAATTATAGAACAAAACACATTCTGTGTACAACTCCCATTTCAAGTGTGCGGTCTAGTTGTATCCATCTCTTCTCTTTTATGACCTTGAATAAAGTTGCGTATGTCTAATGGGTTTTGAAAGGTATATTAGTGGCCGTTAAGTGTAACTTTTAGGGATGCTAGATGTATCATCCCATATCTAGCGTTAAGCTGCCGTAGCGCTGGTCTGAATGTCAATAAGTCTTTCAGTGTCGCTGCTCTGATATTAGGGACATCATGGGTTATAAAGATCTTGTTACTCTCCCATACCAGAGATTTCCTCTGTTTTGCTTTCTCCAAAATTAGCATGACATGGTTGTAATCAAGTACAGCAAAGATCATAGTTCTTGGATTGTTCCGAGATGAATTTCTTGGGCCAATGTGATGCGCTCTCTGGATATTGAACTGCGGGGGAGTGGGAAGATCTGGAAGCATATGGTAGAGGAACTGGGTCAGATTGTCGTTTTCGATATTTTCTGGAAGACCCACTATACGTATATTAGGATTAGGATTGTGTTTTCTATGGACTGTACCCTTCCTGCAACATATTCGGTGTCACTCGCCCTTCTTTCCACCTCATTGATCCTGGTTTCAAATGTGGACCCCTTATCGTCAAGTATTTGTAATTTAGCCGTAGTTGCTTCCATGAAGCGTTTATGGGATTTCATTTCCATTAGACTAGCCTGCATAACAGGATCCTGCAGGTCTTCCTATTGGCCGTAGGAGAGTCACTCTTCTGTCTTTTGGGGGCATTGCTATTGGACAACGATGCATTTTCCTTAGGTTGTCCCTTTTTTGAGGTCATCTTGAACTCCCACAAGAATTATTTGAAGCAGCAGCTTCTTCTACTGTGGATAATTGAGAAAGATATTTGTCTATGATTGGGCTAGTAGCCATAAGATTTCTTTATTTTGCCTCAGACGTAGTATTCCTTCCCAGGATTTTAATAGAATTATTTTTGATACGTATCTTCAATATGCAGTATACGCAGTGTGAGTTGGACTCATATATACAGCTGTTACATTAGCTTCGCCCATGTATAAATCAGCAAGGTGATCCTGACTCGTTCTGTGCTTTAATACTAATAAATATTAAATATTTAATGAATGCTAAACTGGTATACCATATTATGTTTCAGCCAAAACAGTATTCCCTGTGCTTAACTCAAACAAGAAGTTGCACTACTTCCTGTCACCATTCGTAGTACTCATTAAATTTAGCTGTGCTCAGTATGTTAAGAATTGTACCACTTGCATGTCCAAACGCGCATTACAAGTGACTGTACATTTGTATATTTCTTTTACTTGTACTTGTATTCATTGTTATTAAACCCTGAAATCAAAGCCAATATGATATTCCCAAAATGTCTTAGAGGAAATGTGCACTGAGTAGCATGATTTCTTTTCCTTAACTGCCCATAAATGATGCACAGTATTCCTGTACTTTTGTTTGGCCTTATAATTACTTGCATTTATGACTTTAAACTTGTTATGGGGTTAAAACACTTGCGTGACCCTTCATCTGCATGTGTTATGCAGCAAAGTGCTTCCTGATGATAGCGGAGTGTCTCTGTTCCACACACCGGTCAGCTGACGTGATTATTCGGCTCCACCTGACGCGACACCATACCTGCCTACATTTGAAAATCAAAATTCCTGAGATTTAAGCCCCGCCCACATCCACACAAGACTGCCCACATGCCCCGCCCACCTGTCAAAAAGGTAAACTTGATTGTTGTAGCCTTTGTTATGTATCAAGGCCCCGCGGCCCCATGTGCGCGGGGGCGGGTGCGAAGTGAGAGGCAGGCCTCATGGCCTGTGTCGTAGCTCCGGCAGGAGCTGAATGAATACGCAGCACACGCTGTGATGGTGTGTCCCGGAACTGCCTCCCATGCTTGGGGGCGGGGCTTTTATTAGGGCGGATGCAACATTCCTCCTTTATTTTAAACAAAATAACAATTACACAATAACACTAGTATAAACTCACACTAAACAACCCAAGTGTCAGAAAACCACCCAGTCTTTACCGCTCATGATATATAGGCCAACTACCACACATAGTCATTTAGTCTGGCGGGCGTTTTTTTAGCAGTTCTCAGATCATACCGCCCTACTCGGGGGCTAACCCCCGCTGGCCCAGGGGGTGGCTCACCTTCACTGTCCGGGTCCCCCAGGTTCCGCTCGCTCACCGGTTCCCAGGTTCTATCATTCGCAGCTGTCTCGTCTTGGATTGTCACAGGCTCTTCTTCACTGGGCTGACCTTTAGTCGTCTTCCTGGTGGCCTCGCCATCGGTCCACAGATTGTGTGGCACCGCCTTAAACCACGACTCATTTCTCGTCACCTGGCGGCGTCCTCTTGTCACAGTTACCATGGTTCCTTGCCTGCTGCTGGCGGTCCATGGGAGTTCTTCATATCTGGTATCCAGTTTCGACTTTGTTGGGTTTCGCAGCATGACCACTTGGTCACCCACTCGGTGATTAGACAGCCTCGCCCTCCTCTTGTCGCTCATGTGGTCGTTGGCGCTCCTTCTCCTTCGTTCTGTGTGCTCTTCGTTGACTTCATCCGGGGTCCTGCTAGGATGATGCGGAATCGAGGATTTGATGACTGTTCCAAACATGAGGTCTGCAGGCGGTATGCCTGTCGGGCTGTGGGGAGTGACTCGATAGTTCCGTAGGAAACGGTACAGGTCAATCTTCCACGGGCTGGCGTTCACCTTCGCTACTCTTAACACTTTGTTTATGGTCCTCATAAATCGCTCTACATCCCCGTTTGCCTGAGGCCACCTCGGCATGATGTGATGGTATTTTATATTGAGTTCTTGCAGGTACCGCTTGAATTCCTCCCCCGTGAAGGGGGGACCATTGTTACTTTTAATGGAGGTTGGCAGACCATGGGTTGCAAACATTTTCTCTATGGCAGGGATGACGACCTCCGCTGCCGTGGACTCAACTATTTCGACTTCTTGGTAGCGGGAGTAGTCGTTGATAGCCACCAAGAGGTAGAGGCCTTCCCGTAGTTTGCAGAAATCGATGCTAATGGCCTCCCATCGGGCGCGGCCACGTTCTGCAGACAGAATTGGTTCTGGTTCCGGTGGGGCTCCAGTTATTTGGCAGGGCAGGCACATGCTTATGAGTGTCTCGACCCGGTCATCGATTTGTGGGCACCATACCTTGTGCCTGATCCAAGCTTTTGTCCGTGCCATTCCTTGGTGTCCCTCGTGGGCTAATGCCACTATCCTGTCTTGTATGCTCAATGGGATTACGATGCGATTTCCTCTTAGCAGCAGTCCGCTCTCTGTGATTGACAAATCCTGTCGGACGGTGAACATGCCAGACAGAAAACCTTTCGCCTCCACTGTTCTGTTGTGTGTGTGTTTCATGAACGTCTTCCAATCACCTGAAATAATGGCATCCTTCACTAGGTCACAACAAGGATCCCTGTGAGTCTGCGACTCAATGTCCTCGATGCTGACGGCTTTTGGCCTCATGGCGTGTACCACCTGGCATATATGCTCCTCAGTTTCTTCGGCTACTTGGACTTCTTGTGGGGTTGCCTCTCGAGGATGCCTTGAGAGGAAATCTGCTGGGTTTCCACTGCCCGGCTGGTAGACCAGTTCAAAATTGTACTGCTGCAGGTGGAGCAGCCATTTGGTGATCCTTGCCGGCGGGTGTGACGACGTACACATGAAAATGGGTAGTAAGGGTTTATGATCAGTGATTGTCGTGAATCGGCGTCCGTATAGGTAGAGATGAAAATGCCGACACCCCCACAGCACGGCGATGGCCTCCTTTTAATGTGGGAGTATCTCTGTTCTGTCGCCGTGAGGGCTCTTGACGCGTATGCGATGGGCCTTTTTTCCCCTTCTTTAGTTACTTGCATCAGGATGGCTCTGAGCCCTACTGGGCTCGCATCCACGAACAGTTCTGTGGGGAGCTCAGTGTTGTAGTATGCCATTTTCGTGTCAACGGACAGGGATTCCTTGATGATTTCGAAGGCCTCTTGGCAGTCCTGCCCCCAGTCCCATTTGGTGTTCAGTTTGGTCAGCTGGCGTTGTGGCTCAGAGAGAGTGGCCAGGTTTCGGATGAACCTGCCGCAGTAGGTGGCCATGCCCAGGAAGCTACGTACCTCAGTGGGAGTCATTGGTGGGCTAGCGGCCTGAATGTCTGCAACTTTCTGGGGATCAGGGGAGATGCCTGTGCTGCTGAATTTGTAACCAAAGAAAGTGATTTCAGATCTGAGGAATTCGCACTTTTCTCTGTGGATGGTTAATCCAGCGTCTTCTAACCTGCCCAGTAGGGTCTGGAGCCTCTTGAGATGCTCTTCCCTGTCAGGAGCGTGAATCAGGATATCGTCGCTCACGTTAAGGATTCCGGGTATGCCCCTGATGACTTCTTGAATGGTTTGTTGAAAAACCTCGGCTGCTGACGATATCCCGAAGCTCAGGCGTTTGTACCTTCGCAGCCCTAAATGCGTTGAGAAAGTCGTAATGTAGCGAGAGTCCCTGTGAAGTTTGAGCTGGTGGTACCCCGCCTTCAGATCAACTTTGGAGAAGATACACGACCCAGTGAGGTTGGCCACAATTTCATCGATCGCCGGTGTAATGTGGCGTTCTCTTTTAATGGCAGTGTTCGGGAGACGCATGTCTATGCAAATCCGGACTTTTCTGGGCTGTTTGGGCTTCCTTGTTACCACCATTGGAGAGACCCATAGGGTAGGCCCTGTGACCACCTCTACGATGCCAGCATCTTCCAGTGCTTTGAGTTCTCTCTCGACTTGTTCCCGCATGTGGAATGGTGTTCTCCTATGCCTCACTGCTCTCGGTTGTACCGATTCATCAATATGCAGTCTGATGGTCTTGCCTTTCAAACACCCTATGCCGTCTTGCAGTTTTGGGTACTGACTTAAGATGTCTTCCACTTCCTTTACCTCATCGACTTAGCAGATGAACTTGACCACCCCCAGATCCTCCGCAGCGTCCCCACTCAGAAGGCTCTCGATCCCCGCCTTCACGACGTAGACTTTCGACCATAGCCTGTTTTCGCCGTGGACTAGAGTGGTGCGGAACCTGCCAATGACTGGTAGAGGTTTCCGGCTGCCGTACGCAAACAGTGTGTCTGTGCTCTTTAGATCTGGTCGTGGTTTCAGTGTCTGGAATATGCTTGTGGGCATGACATTCACTGAGGCACCCGTGTCGATGGTCATCAGAACCTGCTGGTTTTGGATGGTGACCACGCACTTGCGCCGTCGGACAATCTTCCTCTGTGGAGCCTGACTCTGGTTCAGTGCAGAGACCAGGTAGATGTTCCTCCCTTTTCTGTTTATTTCCTTACCGGGGTCATGGTGCATGCCCGAGACATCATCACCATCTTCCTCCGTTGAAGAGGTGGCTGCATCGACCTTCCTTGCGCTTGCCTGCTTTTTCTTCTTGGTCGTGTTCTTTTCCTGGGGGTTCTGGGAGGACTGTGCCGTGGTGCCCACTGACCTGCATACCTTCGCATAGTAGTCCTTCCTGCCACATTCTCCACATGTGGTGCCTTGCGCGGGGCAGTTTCGTCGGCCATGTCGCGGTCCACCACACCAACCGCGTTCTGTGGGCCCTGGGACACGTGGTTGCCACCTGTTTTGAGCGTAGCCACCACCAACCTCGTCCCTTGTGAATTGTCTGTTGGTGATCTGGGACACCATGGCTGTGGTGAGGGCGGGTTGCAGTTTGTGGAGTGTGGCCCCCATGTTGGCAGCCCTGGTGTGTGTCATTTCCCTTTGTCGACCCAATTCAAGGATCCGTTGGAGGGGAATACCTCTTTCACTGAGTATCATCCGCCTCAGCTTTTCCGAATGAATGCCATTAATAATTTGCCTCCGTATCTCCTTCTCGATGTTTGTAAATTCACAGGACATCGCTAACTTCCTCAACCGTGTGTGGTAGGCATCCAGCGTTTCATCCTCTGCCTGAATAGTAGTGCAAAAATTGAATGTCTCATAGTCCGGGTTTAGTTGCGGGAGGAAGTGCGCCGTTAAGGCATCCTTTGCACTTAGATATGCGTCCTGGCCATCGTCAACATTTAGGGAATTGAAAATACGTAGTACCTCATCGTCCACGCTTAACAGGAGGTGCGCCTTCATCTTTCTGGCCGTCGTTATATCCTTGCATTCCATCGCCATTTCGAACTTTTGGATGCATAGCTGCCACCTGGGTCCACTTAACGACGGGTCGGTGAAGGGGTCAAATGGTTGGATCAGTGTCGAAGAACCTCCTTGTGGGTGAGGCTGTGGCGAGGACATAGACAGGTTAGCCGCGATTCTTGACGGCGTGGCAGGTCCAAGGGTGGATGTCCCGGTCGCCATGCTGTTCTACGTCGGTGTGGGTCGGTGTAGCACTCTGGATACTGACTGGAGGGTAGTCGGAGACCCTTGTCTTTCTGGGATCATGGTGTCTTCTTGCATGGATGATTTCTAACACTTTTTCTTAGCTAACGGATGCCTGGGTAATCTCTGTGTGATCCCTCATTTACCAACTACATTCGTTGCATCACAGAGTGTGTGGCTCCCTCTGGCCCCAGAGGTTCCCTCTCTTGCCTTGTTGGCTCAGTCCAAGTGATTTTGCAATTCTGATTAACACCAATTTCTAGACATGGAACATGTGCAAAGCTGCTTTGGTTCCTTGCACCTCTGCCGGTAGAGTGGGCCTGACCCCTGTATCTTGGTATTCTACCCATTTTACCCCACCGGGTGTGAGGAGTAGGAAAATCAAATTTATTCACTCGATTTGTTTGTTAAGGTTTCCTGGCTTCAGCACAAAGGGAGAAAATGTTCTTACAATGTCTCTAGGGGCCTTCTATGAGAAACAGTGGGACAGAACCACAATTTACCTTTTGCTGTAGGTGTTCTTGGTGCTCGGCAGTTTCGAGTTGACTTCAGGGTACTCTGCAGGCTTCTGTGACAGAGTTTGAGACAGGCGTCCCCTGCGGGTATCCGACAATGGCAAAGAGGGTTCAGCGAGCGACACTTGATGAACAACTGCAGGCTGGCCTGCAAGGCAACTCAGGGGTCAGGAATCGTTGTCTCAGTGCTGTTCTGCGATTCTAAAGCACTGGTCAAGACGTCTCTTTATTTAAGCAACTGCGGCTTGACAGCAGTCAGCATTGCAGTCGTTTGCGGATCGAGGCACTCAACTGGTTTGTGGGTGCCCTTTAAGGTGGGCAGCGGTAGATGCTTGTTGGTGCATTTCTCCTAGCTTCTTCGCTTGGCTTGTGTCGTCCTTTAAGAGGGACGGCCCAAAGCTCAGGAGTGTGTTGTAGGCAGCTGCCCTGTCCTTGATTTCTGGTTCTGGCACTACCTGTCAGGGAGCTTGCTGCAGAGCCTAGCAGGGCACGCTGTGTGCTGGCTGGTCACCGGTTCTGAAGCGGCTGGAGGGTCCTCTGAGTTCTTGTCTCCCTCCGTTCCGTGGGAGAAGTTAAGGGGAGGGATCTTGCTTCCCTCTTTGGATGTCCTGGCCTTCCTTCACTGGTGGAAGCTGTGAGGCAGACTGTACCTTCAGCCAGGGTCCAAGGATGAGTTCTTCTTTCTTACTTCTTGGGAAGTCTTCAGATGATCTACCAAAAGAGGGGCTCTACCCTCTTTTAAAGCCCGGTGGGCCACAGGGATTCGACTCCCACCTCGTTGGAATGACATTATGCCCTCCCTGGCTGTCAGATTCCAACCAAGTATGACCAGAGCTTGTGTCTGTAGTTGGTGTCCAGCCCGGAGCACATGGGTCTATGCTTTTGCCATTGTGTGAGCATAGGGAAATGTGCGTGCATTAGCCCCACACGTTTTGCAGAGGTTGATCTACCATCATTCTATTTCATTAAAAATGTCCAAAAGCCCATTGAGCGCACGCTCTCCATGCGGATGGTCAAACAGGCCCACACCTGCCTCCCGCACCTTCCCCATCACCATTCAGCTCCAGCATACAGCATGACTTTACAGCCAAAATCCTTGGGAAAGTATTATGGACGTTTGCTAAGTTTTCTATTTTTTATTTTGGGCATCCTCATTTTTTTTATTGTATATTTTTTTATTTGTAGAGCAACTCTTAGGTAGGGAAATACTTATTATTGAGACCTATATTGAAATTCAATTTTTATTACAGAACTCTGGACTGTATTCAATGCTCACTCTGTATTTGAGACCGGGTCCACTAGGAGCTGCGCCTTTTGTTGGAAGCTTAGTGCTTTAATGCCATCTTAGACTGGGAAAAAGGGACGTTCTGTATGTGTCTGTCACTTATTTTATGCACACTGACTCGATTTAAATTACATATAAATTGTATGCAGTATTTATTATGGTTACTCACTGTTACAACCTTCTTTCACATTTGCTGTGCCTGCGCACTTTTTCACGTATTTACTGATTTTCTTTGGAGTTATCTGATCATTGCACTTTATAGTTATTGCATTGGTGTTGATTGCATTTTGCTCAGTATAAGAGCAGGCGAATCCTGGATAGTGTGCCTTTCAGCCTTCATGGTGGGGGCATCTTTATTTAAGCAATATATTCCCACAGGGTGCAGGGGCTTTCCCAGGCCAGGTAATGCCTGGGCCAGTTAGAAGCTTGGGGTTGACCTGCACCGGCAGTCCCCCCGCCCGGAGCGGTTTATTGCTGCTCGCATCCCTGCACATTGTACTGGCATGCTAATGACGCGTGTTTTCCGTTTCTCAATGTGAACAAAAAAAACGCAAACCAAGGTGGCCGCCATGGAGTAGGGAGAAGGGAACTATAGGTAGTCTATTCTCCCTTTCCATGGCGGCCATTGCCGCAACTGAGCTGCTGATGGAGGTTCCTTGCAGGCACCGGGAACACTCAGTTCCCGCGAGGAGCCTCTGTCGGCAGCTCTGTTGTAGCAATGGTACGGGTGAGGGTGAGTGAGACGTGTGGAAATTGAAGTTAAGGGGATGGAGGGGAGCGCGTTGCTGTTTTGCAATACCAATTGTTGATACAACTGCCACAGTGGGAAGATTCCTGCATACTGTACAAATACACTTGTTAACCATTAAGTTCAGGAAACAATTAAAAACGGGAACACTAATTGGCAGACAATTACAAGTCACCTCTTTTTTGATCTAACCAAGTTCACCCCACACGCCCTTGCACACTTGGCAGCAGCGAAAGCCTATTTTAGTGATTTAATAAATCTACATTGCCATTACCAATATTCTGCACTGAGCGGCCCTTTCTGTGAAGTACTCCCTACACCCTCCCCAACATTCCAACACATCTTTGATAGCTTTTCCCAGACCCCTGTTTCAACAACACGTGCCAGCGTTGCTTCTACAATTCATTGTCATGCTTCTAGTGCCCACGTGAGCCCTGTCTCTAGAATGTATGCCAGCGCACAAAGTCGCAAAGGTTGGCCCAAAAATATATGCCATCATTGTCACTGTGCAATGCATTTTGATTTTGCCCAGCCCTGAAAAATCTTCTGCCAAACCAGACATTTCCCAAAACATATATATCCCTGTGAAATATTGTCAGTTTTAGGACAAAGTATGGGACAGTAAGCAAAAAATTACCATGGGGAAGCGGGCACCAACTGCATATCTTAACATGCTCATTAAATTCTATCTTCTATTTGGACTATTGTAGTAGACCACGGTTGCAGACATCGGTGAGATATTCATTAATGAACTTGTGACGGGGAGCCGGGTGAACCTATAGCACTGTCTATTCCCTTGTGCATATATCGTTGTTGAATTATTTCTGTTATATCTTGATGTGAAAATGCTGACCGTCCTTGTACCGCTCTTCTTCAGGACACTCGAGGCCTTCCTCAGGTTATTAAAGGCCCTCCACATAGCACTGGTCAAACGTTAGAATTTTAAATCCTGGAGCGGTACAAGTAACCAGTTCAAATCCTTTTATTTTGACTGCCTGCTATGCTTTACATTTTTACATTTTTTCCACAAGGCAATAAACACTCCCCAGCACCTCTCACTTCCAGGATTGACCCAGGTACGACTGGAGCTTTTTCTGAAACTCAAATCCTAGTTTAGATCATGTAGACTACATGATTTGCCTCAGTCTTGGTCCTCAGAGGTGTATAAGACTCTGGTACATCTATCTACATCTGAGAATAAGGGTAGTGACAAACATACAAAAAAGAATTCTCCAGAACCATGAAGTGATATAATAGGTTGCCACAGCGTCAATGGAGTACGACCCCCGATGAGGGAGTGAAACATGCATATTGATCCCAGATTGTAATTTTATGAAAACAAGACATTCTTGCAGCTAAAAAGGCCTTATTCGCTAATCTTAATTCGTTATCCTAACATACAAAAGCACCTGTTTGCAATATCCAAAGTGGCGCATACCTCGCCTGGAAATCCCGGCTTCTGTTGATCTATGTGAGCAAATAGCTGTGTATTTCACTAATAGAATTATGACCATCCAACCGCATCTTTTGTCCCTTTTCCTATCTCCTGCCTTCCTCCCCTTACTTTCTTCTATGCACTTACTCTATCAGAATTGTC
This sequence comes from Ambystoma mexicanum, assembly GCF_040938575.1. Taxonomy (NCBI): domain Eukaryota; kingdom Metazoa; phylum Chordata; class Amphibia; order Caudata; family Ambystomatidae; genus Ambystoma; species Ambystoma mexicanum. Next base: position 774,700,999 of record NC_090933.1, on the reverse strand, counting down.
CCTGAACCTGGTATGATAACAGCATCGTCTGTCTCCTCCCCCCACCCCTTACTTGTCCCCCGCCCCCCAGCACTATTGGAAATGTCATCAGGCCTAGTATGGTAGCCGCCTGTCTGTTTCCATATGTCTTAGCACTTGCAGTATCTGAAATGTGGTCAGGCTGAGTACGATAGTTAATTTCACATCCTTACTGTTCATGGCCTGTAAGAATGTCATAGTATTTTCCCTTGTTCCCTCCCTTACCTTGAAGCGCTTTGAAACACATTGTGTATAGGCACTATATAAATAAACTATCATATTTTAGGAGTAGGGTGGGCTCCACTCCCTCTGCTGATGACATTTGCTGCCTCACCCTCCACCTTTACTAAATGTAAACATAGTTCCCCTCTAGACCCTCCGCCCTACTAGAATCATGCCACGACAATTGCTCCAATCCTCACCGAAGTGACTGGCTCTTCTTACGGGACAGCGCCCTCTTTCTTTGAAACATGCCAGACTTTGACCACAATAGGCCTCAAATTCGTGCTGCTTCTTTTTGATGACCCGCGTCATGTGGCTTGGTTGAGGATGGAGGAACTTCTGCGCTACATGTTTTAGACCTGTCTGCAGCGTTTCATGCAGTCACCCCTCAATACCCGGAAGGGACTATAGGAGGGGGGTCCTGGGACTGCTGTATTAGCCCAGCTAACTTCCTATTTGACCGACCGCCAGCCATCTGTTATGATTGGCACCTATGCATCCCAGTGTTTCCCAGGCCTCTCTGGAGTTCCCACTTTTATTTAGTATATCTGTCTGGCCCTTGGCCAAACGTATTCCTGGTTTTGGACTTCAGTTTTACTCTTCCCCTGGCGACACACAGGCCGTCCTCTGTATGTATGTGGACAGTAGGTCATCGGCTAGCCCTACTAAAAGTACACATACATGTTTCACCATCCAATGCAAACTTAAAAGAACAAATGGAACCTGTATATATGAAAGGCTGCCTTAAAAGGTTATTAAATGAAAACGTATGTACAACATTGTTCAAAATGACACCGGTCGCTAGTCGGGGCCGACGGCGTCTGACGCAATATTTTGCCTTTTAGCATGTCTAGGTGTTTCTGTAGAATGTCAGTTACCTTTGACACACGCCACTTAGATTTTGAAAGGGTGCAAATCCTTAAAAACATTTACATAATACCCCATTTTATCGGACCTTTCATCTTTTTTGGGCCCTAGTCCATTTTTTGAAAATCTGGAAATGCCTCCTTTGTTTGGGGACTGTGCCTGAAGCTCCTGCCTTAAGCTCAGGATAGAGCCCGCCGTTGTGTGGATTACTGCCCTGGTGCCTGGATATAATGAGGGGGTTTTAGGTATGATTAACCGGCCCGCAGCAGCCTTTCATATGCCCTTCCTCCTAAACTTGGCTAATGGGGGCTTGTGCACGCAGCGTTCATGTTTCCGCTTTCCCTACACCTCCCATTGATCTCGGGCCCCGGCCTTCTCGAGCCGGAGGGAACATCTGTCAGGAAGGACAATGCGCGCGGGCACCTCAGCCGACAGTTGTGTCAGTCGCTTGAGGACGGTGTATTTCAGGATGGCTTTAGGAGCAGGTGTGAGGTGACTGCAAAAAACTTTCTTTAATGACTGGATTAAGAGGGCTTAAAGTATCTTTGACTTGTGTTCGAATTACCAAAGCAGTAGTTTGGGTTTGTAATTGCCCGGCCCTTTAGAGATGTGCTGCCCTGAAGCGTCCTGACTAGCGGTGTGTCCTGCACCAACACCACGCCACTCTCTCCATCCAACTAATCCTTGCTTTTATTAAAACAAAAAACATTTGAACTACAAAGATCTAAAGCCATGTTGCTGAGGTAGGCTGTAGTTTATTAGCTCCAATTTGCATACTGATGGCCACAATGCTTGAGGCTCACATCTGCATCCGTCACAAGCTAAGCCCAGAATAAGTAAGTGTTCACATGAAATTAATGTTGTGTCTTTTGTGAAAGCACTCTTAAAGGTGGATTGTTAGACCTTGGAAGAAAAGGCAGCCACATAGAGATCATGTGTGAATACATATCATTTCTACTTCCAGAAAAAGCCAAAAGAGGACATGCAGACAAATATTGTCAAGATGTTATCAATGTATGACTCTCCCTACAAAAAGATCTGCACTGCGGGCTTGTGCCTGCATCATTAGTAGAATTCCCAAGTGATTGGGCAGCAAGAGCAAGTTTTGTAGAAGGGCTGAACATGTATCAGGCAATCGAGGCCAATTTACCAGCTGTGCTCCACCACTCTGCACTTCCTGTGGTCATTCTAATGGGTAGCCCAACATCTACACATGCACACTGTATCCCCATATCTCAACACAACAGATGCGTTGCAACAGTACCTGTGGCAATTCTGAAAGCATTGCTGCAATATTCAGAAACCATTGAAAGTCCTTTACATAGTTTCCACACAACCGGTATGGATTGTGTATGTGTTGTGCAACAGCACGATTTTGCATTTTCAGAGAACATCTGCATTGGCCAATGGCTTGCAATTGTGACCCTTTCGTGATCACCAACAGTTATCACCTTTTGGATTTTGCCCTGTGGCAAAGTTGCAAGATTGCCCAAAAAGAGCACAATCGATGGCTCAACGAGGAAGAGAGGTTGGCAATCGAGGAAGAGAGGTTGGCAATCGATAGAGGGAGATACCCGTTTTGGTTTCTATGCCAGTTCCTATACCCTAAAAGAATCAAACTCTTTACAATTGTTTAATAATTGGCAGGTAACCACCATCCAATCACAGTTGCAAAGGATGGCAGTGAGATGGCTTAGTGAGTTGACACACCTCCTGCAGGGATTTTCTGCAAACCTGCAATCACACGTTCAAACCAGGACAAGCATACTTAGCCTTTCATCCTTCCACATAAAACAACACCTACCATCTGTTATTTACAGTGTTTAAGACAAAGGTTCCCCATCCCTCTATGAATATCCCACCAGTGGTGTTATTATTGTTCAGCTTTCATGGCAGTGCCACAGATGGTGTTGTGAAAGCTAAAGGCAGCTGTAGGCAGATTGGAAGAATGATTTTGGATGCGAGCGGGGGATGGGAACCATTGGAGGGGGACAATGCATGCTGGAGAAGGCTTGTAACTTGGAGCCTGTCACTCTACCCCCTCTCTTCGCACCCTACTCTTCTGACCTGCATGTTACGGAGTCTCTGTGGTGGGTGTACTTAACTCGGGAAATTCTTCTGAAATGCAGGATATTTAGAAGGACTTGAAATCCCATTGTAGTTGGAGCGAAGCTGACGCGTTGCACGGGGGCTATGGTCGAGTGGCCATAGGTAAATTGCAAGACAGCAGTGCCATGCATATTGGAACCTTCGTGTTGCTGCTGTGCCGCAGTCTTAAAATGCAATCCACTTCTAGATCGGAGGTTCTCCCCCTCTGCCCACATCAAGCGCCGACTTCATCAATAGAGCGTCTCTGTTTCCGAATGTTTAGCTCGTGGGTGTACCTGGCTGATTTACCTAGAAATCAATGGAGCAGTTTAAAAACAGAGGGCGTGCAAATCATCTTGACCTATTCAGTATTTTCTTTGCCTTCTTTGAAACAAATTCCAAGGAAGATCTGCCTTGGCCTTCATTTTTCGTTTTACCAGAAAAACCCATTATGAGGACCGGGATGCACGCAGCGCAATTGTGTAATTTGTACCTGGTGGCAGATGGCAGAACACTCGGAGTACTTGCTTGTAGGTCATTCGGCCAACCTTAAAAACTCAGAACGCTGTGGGTTTGCACTGCTGACTTCGCTCGTGTAACTGTGACTGCCCCACTCACTTGGAGGTAGAACAACTGGAGAGGGTGGGGGGGAGGGGGGGAGTGCAAGGTCCGTGGACCTCTCTGAACCCCTTTTAATTTTTACAAATTCTGTTTGTGGTCTACAAAATGAACTCTTCAGTAAATATGGTGGCATTGTGTCAAATGCCACACTCGTTGCAAATAAGTAACAGCGTGCATGTACACCCACCGTGTTCGATGTAATGGCATCCACCCGCCACAAACCTGCCCAAATAAGAAAGCTGTGCATCACTTCTGCTATGGGCAAAATGTACGTAATGAAGGTCATTGAAGTAACTTCCATGCCTGCTTGAGGTGATAATGAAGTGTGACAGATCTGCATTTTCAGCATTTTGTTTTTCTCATTACCATTTAACGAGGTCTATGCCGACATTTCATAACTACGTCCAACTATTGAAGGGAAGGGGGGGGGTTATTTCCCCTCCTGTACCCCCGCCCTTGTGCGCTGTGATCCTATGCCTTCTATCAGCACTTAGTTCTTTATTTGGAGGTGTCAGACCCCAGAGTCCCTCTTCTACGGAGCTGTGATTTTCCCCCCCAATCTCTTTGACGCCTCACCACTGTTTCTGTGCATTACCATGCCCTTTTCCCTGCCCCTCCATCCAATTTCTCCCGCCTTCTCTTACTTCAACGTGCATTTTCCATAATGGAGCCACTCAGGCCATTGTGTGCACTTGATGTTTCCGACTGGGTCCATTTTAGTTTGTTGATTGTTGTTTTGTCCACATATTTATTCATTGCATTTGTGTAGCGGCCAAGCCCAGGGTTATGATGGCGCTAGTACCGAAAAGGCGAGAAGTAATTTCTTCAGTCATATTTGTTGAACAGCCAGTTTTTAAGGAGGTTCCTGAAAATCCGGTAACAGGGTTGGGTTTTGATGGTGATGGGGAGAGAGTTCCATAAGGTGGGCACTGTGACCATGAAGCTAGAACCGCCCGCTTGCTTGTTTCTGAATCTGGGAGCAAGGAGAGCAAGGGCAGAGGAGGACCGTAGTGGGCGAGAAGCAGACTTTATAGAGATGTCATGATTGAGGGAGACTGGTGCAGTGGTGAGTAATGGATAGGATGTTGAAGTCCATGCTCGCTCAAATGGGGCACCAGTGAGCATCGCGTCTGGCCTGTGGGATGTGGTCGGAGCGTTTTAGGCCCAATGCTGCTCTTAGGGATTTTTTGTAGCAGTTGAAGTTTGGTAAGTTTCTTGGCAGAAGTACCCATAAGTAGGGCATTACAGTAGTCCAGCTTACTGCCTATGATGGCTCTGGCGAGTGAAGGCAGTTGTCTGGTGACAGAAATTGCCTGCAGGGGTTTACATGCTTGGTCGTGTGAGCTGTAGATGATGCTCGGGCGTTCACATGTTTAGGCATGATGAGCTCAGAATCCAGATGAGCACAGAGGAATGTTCCTTTTGTTCTAAATTGCACAAGCATGTTGTTGACCTTTTAATGTCTATGGTCAGTCATTGAAGCCTTACTTTTCGTTATATTTGCAAATTGTCGAATAATAGTTGTGAAATTATAGTGACCCGGGAGGATAGCTCAAGGGGCAACATGCTTGTCTTGGAAGCCAGACGGCGCAGAGCATCGCAAGTTGGAATTGCGGCCCCATGCTTAGAGGCTGGTCTGCGGCATGAAGCGCAATGTGAAAGCTCAATTTGTATATGTTTTTTAATTATTAGTTCTACTGAGGCTCTTTTGAAAGTCAGTAATCGGGAAATGTCGATATGAGTTGCCCAGTATGATAGAAGGCTGCTGAATGTTTAGTCCTGCTCGGTCCAGTTCAACCAGTTTTGAGTTTGACACTTATTAGCAAACAGCTACTTTTTCTTAACCAAAAAAAGATTTACCTAGACAATGGGCCTCATAATAATCCTGGCGGTAGCCTGCCGCCGGAGTTGCATTTTTTCCGGCACCCGTCAATGAGGAATTACCGGATAATTCCGACATTGCCGGACCCGGTAATTCCCTGCATTGCCGGGTGCCAGTGCCTGTCAGTCCCCATTCCCATTGGAGCCCTTTAGGGCTCCAATGGGAATGGGGACGTTGGATGCACCGTCAATGAAGGTGCATCCGACATTCTGCCCTCGCAGGTGCCGCTCTGGCGGGCTGACAGGCGCCCGCAAGCACAGCTCGTAGTATGGCGGTCCGGGAACTACGGTATCGGTATGCTTACCAGTACCGTAGTTCCCGAACCACCATGCTTATAATGAGGCCCAATATTTTGGTAATAGGAGCTATTAGCCATCGCAAGGAGGGCATTGTCGCACAAAGCCGTGCACAAGTGCAGGCTACACTTAGTAGCAGTAAACTAAGTTAAATTATGAACTTTCGATGTGTACTAGCCACTCTGATCTAATTTTTAATGATTGCATTACAATTTCTTTGTGTTTGTGCCAACCATTGATTACATGTGAATGAGCATGCTAGACCTAATTCTTTTAATTTCTTCTCAGGAAATATCAAAAAGGGGCCAGGGTGCGACTAAGACTGGTGGACCTGGAGCTCGCGTCTCGGTTCTTAGGAGCAACCGCGGATACAACATTACTGGAAGCTAGCGCTGCACTGCTGGGGCTGATGGAAGGAAAACCGAAGGAATAGAACCATGGAAAAATAGTTCATATGTATTTTACACACACTCTTTAGATTTCCTGAAGTTCTTAAATATGTTTAAATATGTTTTAATGCTATATGAATAAAGAACTCAATAAACATGCCTCACCATGCTAGTTTCTCTTCAGTGTACTATAAATTGAATGCCAAGAGCTGCATTTTCAGAAGAAACGTGGGTATATGTCAGTATTTTGTTTATATTTTACCTACCAAACCGTATTAGCACGGGGGGGGGGTGCTGCACAGCCAATCGGGTAGCTCATAAGTTGGCCATTAAGCCCCCCTATAGTCCTAATGTTTCACGCAACCTGAGGGGATTGGTCCAACTCTCCAATCCTCCTGGGCTGCTCTACTGTGCCTGCCTGTTACCCTCTCCTCGCACTCACTCGGAGCCGTTCTTCTGTGACTCTCCATGTTGTGGTGACAGCCCTACCATGCCCCTCTGTGTGCCCTTAGCATCTTGGTGTGACCTTCACTTCATTCTGATGGCCGATAAACATACCTGGCTTAGAGCACGGCACACAGGCTTGAATTTCGCTCTCTGAATTTAGCGCCTGGTCACTTGTACTGGATACAGAGAGCTTTTCAGTCTGCATCTATGGGCTGTACTGGCTGTCAGTTTCCATGAATTCTCTCTTACTAGTTCCTGGCCATACTCCACCAGTACAGCTTGCAACTTAAGGCTCCACGACCATATTAAAGTTATGACACACACATATCGCGTGTGACTAAACCACATTCTGTGAAGTTCAGTACAAAAGATACATACCCATTGATATGGTAACCATCAAACAAATCCTACAGGCCAGAATCAAAGCACAAGTGTAAAGTGTCTTATGTAGATGCCTGCTAGACTCAAACACGTTACTTAGCTTACTTAAAATCGACTGATGTGGGCTATGTAAACTCTGTCAATGTGTTACATTAACTACAACGGCACGTGTTGCACCATCTGTAATTTGTGGCAATATGTAAAATGAGAGTACTTTTTCTTTTTTGCGAATAGTGTTCTTTTATTGCGCAATAAGCCCCTAGCCGGGAGGTGGGGGGTTGGGGGAGGAATTACCGGCATTATATAGATCTGGGCGCCATTTTGAAATGAGTAGGCCTCCAAATATGAATTTTGCTGCCCTCAAACCTGAGTTGTTTTAGTGAATTATCTGTAAACTGCGATTTCGGGTATCTGTCTGATTTTGTGTTTCCTGTTAACAGATAAGCCCGGAGCACGCTCCCTGGGCAGCACTTGCAGAATTCCCCTCCTGAATCATTCTTAATTTCGGTACAACACAGCCCGCATGCTCACACCCAAGCGGGTCCAAGGGTGGTTTGATTCAACTTGCAGTTGTATGAAATAGCAATAGTTTAATCATTATTTTCAGGGGGAGGGGGGGCGCTGTTGCGCAGGGAGCCAATGCAGACATGAGCCCTTAGAGCTCCTCTCAGGCCGCTGCTATCCTTAAGTTGAAATCCTGTCGCCATCGAAAATCCTTGGGTGAGACCCACACTCCCGTGAACCGGAAGGAAATTCGCTACATTCTGCTCTGGTGTAGAAACCGAGGCTCAGAGACCCCGAAACCACAACCGAGCGCCATGGATGGTGCGGTAGGCAGGCCGCTACTGCGGGCGTGGAGAGGGGATTCGCCGCGGCCAGTTTAAGCATGCCAGAGGCCCAGCGACATGGAAAGCAGGTGCCCAGGACCAGTGTGGTGCCGGTGGGGGAGGGGAGGAGGTGTGGGCCGCATCCGCACAGACAGCAGCGCAGTGTGCTGAAAAAATAGCGATAATACAGGGCCCACTGATCACAGAGGGGTGCGGGGGCCCGCACTTACTACTGGAGCCAGGCCTGACATCCAGGAGGCACTCCAGTGTATGGGAGCCTGCTGTGCGAGCTGCTGGCAAGGACTGCAGGTGAGGCAGGGACACGGAGCATCTGCCACTAGTGGGGGACCTGTGAGGGTTGTACTGGCCCCGGTGGGCCCCGAGGTGGAGAACTGACACCCTGCCACAATAAGGGTGGACTGAAGGCTACAGACACACTGTGGAGGGGAGATCGATCAAGTGGGGGCTTTGTTTTTTGGGGTATGGATGCCCCCCCAACCTCACTGGGCAACACGGCATGCCCCAACCGTGACTGAAGGGGCCACAGCATTGCGTTACCCATCAATGCTAGAGGGCACACTATAACGCAGCTCCCTCCTGGCCACCAAGATTGGACTGGGATGTGCACCTGCTGGCATCACCCTAGTAGAGCGGGAAGGTGAGGGTGATGGGCCTGGGCTTCCCTGGCCACAGACATATACCGGAGGCGGCTGGGCTGCAACATAACTTGCAACATTGGTGCCAAGGGTAACCAGGAGCGGAGGGGCTGCTGCAAGTCTGCAAGTCTGCTGGGTCACATGACCGGCTGCGAGCGGCGCCATGGTCAAAGAAAGCAGGGCTACAGAACAAGATGGACCAGTATACTACCAGTGGACCCATGCCCACCCTGTCTCTCATCCCAGGGAATTGTAATTGGTTATTTATAACGCTCTTAATCCTCAGAGGCTTTTAAGTGCAGACCCGGGGATGGAACCTGTTTTGCTTCCAAGGTGAGTGCGTTGCCCCCGAGCTATCCTCCTGGCCCCGGAATGGTGGTCATGGGGGTTGGGAGGGGGGGTGAGATGATGGATCCACACCTCTGTCACTGACATTATGAGCGCGATCGCCATGTCCAGGGTTTCTGTGGAAGAAAAAATGAATGACCTGGCAATCAAAGTGTACTTCTTATGACAACATCTGTGGAAACTCGCTACAAAAGTGGGGGAGGCTGAGCAGTGCATCTCGGACTCCAAGGACGCTATCAGGCACATGGAAAAACAACATTGACAGCAGTCTCCTAGAAGCTTACCCACCTGGAAAGTGCAGAAGACAGAGAGGGAAGATTGTGTCGTAACAACCTGCTGTCCGAGCTATCTGCACCAAAGAAGCTGTTAAAATTCTTTTTTCCATTGAGTGGGCGCACAGGGTCCTGGCAGGTCAACCAGTCCCGGGAGCACCCCCCGCACAATAATTGCGAGACTCCTGAACTACAGGGATCGCGATGCCCTGCTGCAAATGACATAGGCCACCGGCCCAATCACTTCAAAGCTACAGGATATGGTTTTTCCTGCACTATAATGGGGAGGTGCAGTAGGCTCGCCAATTCTTTGAATCAGTGAATAAAAAGCTAATCTCGCTTGGAGTTAAGTATGCCCTCTTCTTCCCCACTCATCTCAACATTTTTCATGGTGGTACACCATCTCTTTCACACTCCCAAGGATGCATAGACCTGGCTTGAAACACAGCTCTTGTCAGCGCCTGGGCCCAAGCCACCTAGAAAAAGACCACGGCCGGCATTGGAATTGGAGGTGTCACCAGTCCTCTTCGAAACACAACCCGTGGGGTGGCCCGCTGACAGAGATTGTCTCGTAGATAGATGGCGAGGGCTGAACTGGCTACCGGGATGGAACCGGCCCTCTGACACTTGCTCTTCTAATAATTGGGGTCTCTGACTGCTGGCAGGCCTAGGTTCATAAAGACTCTGGCAGTGGTCACCAAACACTTGGTTGACGAGGTTCTCCCACGTCCAGTTGATGCAGGGAAGTATGGGCAGGGGGGGGATAGTTGGGGATGTTTTCTTGATGGTTGCACTGGGGTTTGTTGCCTTGCTTAGAACACCGGGGGACTGGGTGGTGTGTGACATAGGGATGGCACACTTGTGGTGGGAAAAGTGGGGCAGCATGCATTATCTGTTTTGTTAAGCACATTTTCTGGGGGATGACTCATGAGGGGATGGTCTCCTTCCTGATGTAGAATGTGAATGGGCTATGCTCTGGTATCAAGCGGAGGCTAGTACTGCAGTTCCTCAACAGCTACAGAATAAGATAGACCAGTTTACTACCAGTGGACCCCTGCCCGCCTTGTCTCACATCCAGAGGATGGCAGACATGGGGGGAAAAATGACGGGTCCCCAGCTCTCCCTCACTGACATTTTGAGCGCGATCGGCATGTCCAGGGCTTCCGTGGAAACAGAAAGTGATGGCTTGGCATGGAAAGTGTCCTTCAGACAAGAATTGTGGAAACCCACTATAAGAGTGTGGGGGCTGAGCAGTGCATCTCTGACTCCTAGGATGCCATCAGGGGCATGGAAAAAGAAATTGGCAGCATTCTCCGGTTTTACCTGCCCTTGGTCAGACCACTTTTTTGTACATCTTTAAGCAGTCTTCGAAAATCCTATTAATTAAGACCAATGCCGTGAAAAAGATAAATGCAATTGCAAGCAATCTTTTTAAAAAATCACGCCAGAGGTTTTGGAACCTTGGTTAATACCCATGACACAGGAGATCATGGAACTTGAAATGGCATAAGATATTGCTAATGCCTATTTGTGGTCTATTCAGGAAGCTACGGATGCACTAGCCCCCCTCAGTACCAAGCTTGTCGGTGAAAAGAAAGGCAATGACTGGTTCTCCCCTAACTTACAAAATCTTAAAACCAATAAAATTAAGTGTTTATATGACTGGAGATCCCCAGAAGGTAGCCATGAGAAGGAGGTATATAGGGCGGCGGCTAAGGACTTCAAATTAGCAGTTATTACAACCAAGAAAAATATGTTTGACAGGGTTATGAGTGCACAATCGAATCCAAGGAACTTTTTAAAATATTGAGGGAGCCCCATGTAAGAATAAATCAGACATAATTGTGAAAAATGCTATATGGTGTACCGTGATACAAGAAGCCATGTTCGGCAAGTTGAAAAGGATAAAAAAGAATATTGAGGCTAGTAAGAAGTCTCTTGGTTGGGTAGTTAACTCACAAGAGTGGGGGAATCGGATGCAAAAGACTCGGGATCAACAGTTTAGCGTCCGATATATATCGGAGACTGAACTGGCTATGATTATTGCACATCTTAAACCATCTTAAACCAACCAGCTGTAAGGGAGATCGATGTCCCGCTATGATAATGACATACTCTACTCTCATGCTGCTGGGTATGCTCTGTAAATTTGTTAATGTGTCGTTTTCTGAAAATCATGTTCCATCAGGACTTAAGAATGCATGGATTACACCTTTTATTAAAAAAGCTAGGTCTATATCTAGATACTATTGGCCGATCACTAGTACGCTGTTTCTTTTTAAAAAATGTGGATTGTGCGGCTTGTATGCAAATTTCAGCACATCTTAATGACCATGGCCTTTTAAACAAGTGGCAGTCAGGTGTTAGGCAAGGGTATGGCGCACAGACGGCACTACTTGATCTGAAATCAAGACTACTCCAGCTTATGGACAAGGGGCAGATCGCCTTGCTCATGCTGTTGTACTTGTCTGCAGCTTTTGACTTGGCGGACCATACTATTTCGGTCACCAGGTTCAAAGAAGTAGCATACTTTTCGGACAATGCTGCTCTCTGGACCACCTCGTTTTTGAGTAATCAGTGGTGTAGAGTCTGTAGTAAGGAGTAATCGATGGTGTAGATTCTGTAGTTGGGAGGCTAAAGCACAACCAAAGTGCCTAATAGATGGCGCGCCTAAGGGAGCGTGTTTATCTCATCCTTATATCATATTTTTACAGTTCTCTTCAATCACCTGGAGGAGAATAATATAGGTTTCACTAATTATGCAGATGACACTCAATGTGCTATCTGGGATTCCTGTGGATGTTGAAAGAACCATCAGCAAGGTATTTGAACTTATTCAAACATTGATGGTGGGAAATGGTTTGGTGCTTAATAAAGAGAAAACAGAGTTGATGGTGGTTTGCACGGATAATAAAATAAGAGTTGGAATCAGATTATAACTATTTTCTAGTGGCAGGGTTTGACATTCAGACAAAAAAGAAGGTGAAGACCTTGGGCATTGTTCTGGATCAAAATCTCAACATGAGGGCAAACGTATGCAGTCTGGTCTCCTCTTCTGCCTGTTATATTAAATTGTTGGCACAACTTCAGCCTTACATCACTCAGGCAAATTGTGAGACAGTGGTCAGGGTGATAATGGGGTCAAAAATCGACTACTGCAGTATCCTATTGGTGGGTATAGCCAAATTGCATTACATGCTGTTGCAAACTATACAAAATAGTGTGGTTAGGGTAATCTCTGGCCTAAAAAACAGAGATCATGTCTCTGAAGCTAGATGCAAAGTACACTGGCTTCCCATTGAAGCAAGGATTCACTTTTGCCTCTTGTTGATTACTCACACATATTTGATGGGCGCAAGTCTACGATACCCGAATGAGGCTTTGATTAATAAAACCAGGGTTAGGATACTTGGATCCAATAAAACCAATCAACTAAAAATACCTGCTTGCAGTCTGACTCAGGTTATGAGAGGTGCATTTTGTTATGGCTACACCTAAGGCATGGAATGCCATTCCACCAGATCCAAGAGAACTAAAATCAACGGCCATTTTCAGAAAGAAGTTGAAGACTTGGTTGTTTAAATCAAGGGTCTAGCGCTTTTCTGCTTGCTATTCAATGGTGTACCGGTTCGCTTTGTTGTTTGTTTATCTACGTATTGGCGGTCTGTCTGTCTGCTGATGCTTTGTTTGATATTGCGCCCTTTAAGCCTCCTATGGTGCGCACTAGACATTTATTAAAGTAAAGGTATACCCCCTTGAGCTGTTAAACGACCACCAAGCATTGATACTACAGTCCACTGAGACCCGTTAATGTCTGAAGCTAATGGACCCGAGACTGGATAGGACTGGATGGGCACGAGAAACCCCAATTGCCACACAAAACACACTTTTACCACAGCCATCGGGCTGGTGGACGCATGTAAACTGTTGCACGCATCAGCCTGTGGGTTTTCCTTTTCTTCTGGCTACATGCCTCAATGTTACGCATCAATCACTTTTTTGTCCCACTAGATCTGACCATCGACTTTTCTCTGCAAAATGTTTGGCCATGGGGATCTCGGCCCACTGACCGTTGCTTATTGAGCTTAAAAGCAGATGCACGAAACCCACAGCGCTGTGGCCACTCAAGGCAAATTATTTAGGCTTCCCTGAATTCGTGGGGGGATGGCTGAGACTACCGCAGAATACTTAGAAATCAATGAAGGGACTGTGGACAGTCCTGTTAGCCTGTGGGAGGGTTATAAGGTGGTCCTGAGAAGGGAGGCAATAACGCTGGTGGCAACACACCACAAGTTGCATGCGCAGGAGGTGGAGGCATAGCGGGCGTCTGTCCCGGCAGAGGAAGGGTTCCTTGCTTCTGGTTCCTGGGCCTCGCACAAGAACCTGAACACAGCACAGGAGTTCCTGTGCAATGTCGCCCTGGACAACACAAAATCTGCACATTGGGCCATGCACAGTCAGTTCCACGAGTCGGGGGACAAGGTGGGTAAGATACTTGCATCGTTGAAGAGGCGAAACAGTGGGAATGGGCATGTAAGGGCCATGATGGATTCTCGGGGAGGCCTTCAGAGGATGTGAAAATTGCTGGGGCATTCGCTGAGTTTTATGTAACACTGTATCGGTCCCCTTAGAGGCTGTCCCGGACTGAGGGAGTGGGTGTTCTCAATTTGGTGATCCTCCCGTGCCTCCCTGCGCAACAGCAGAGGGACTGGATGCGGAGGTCACTGAAGAGGAGAGAGGGGAGGCTCTTTCTCAGCGACAGACTGGCAAAACCTTGGGACCCAATGGTTTTCCTGTAGAGGTCTAGAAGCGACTGGGTATACAGTTTACCAGGCCTCTACATCGCTTGTTTACACAGTGTAGGCAGGTTGGATATCTCCACCCCCCCACCCCCCGGACCCTTGGCGAGCCTGTATAGTGCCCGGGAAACCCCCTGAGCAATGTGCCTCATACAGGCTAATCTCACTGATCAATGGGGAGGCAAAGATCCTGGCTATCCTGGACAACTGCATTCTTGGAGTTATTGGTTCACTGATACACCTGGACCAGTGTGGTTTTATGCCCTGTAGATCCACACGCATGAACCTTTGTAGGGTGCAATTTGTCAAAAGCCAGGATCCTATATTATCAGATCAGCTTGTGCTACTGGCATTAGACTTTGAAAGTGTCTTTGAGTCTGTGTGCTGGGATTCACTGTGGGAGATCATGGGATGCATGGGGTTTGAGGAAAACTTCCTGGCCTGGACTCAGCTACTTTATCACTCACCCGAGGCAATTGTCAGGGTTTATTTGTTTATTTTATTTATATAGCGCGCCTGACCCAGAGGTATCTGGGCGCTTAGGTAAAGGAAGTGGTTACATGATACAGTTATACGGTGGTTACATGATACAGTTATAAAGACAGATTACAGATGAGTACAAATGAAAAGTGAAAAGCAAAGGTAGGTGGGTAGCATAGGAAAGTATGTGATACAAGATAGGGAAAGATATATACATAAGGTAAGGGGAGTACAGGATAGTGACAGGTGTAAGCTAAGTGGTGTTAGTTATTATTCAGTAACCATGAGATGACATGACTTCTGGATTTTTCAAAGATTTGAATGGTTTTGATGTCCTGTGGAAGAGTGTTCCATAATTGGGTGGCTAGAACCGAGAAACTGGTTCCGCCAGCTCTTTTTAGGTTGTACCTAGACACTATCGGACAAGATGTGTTAGTAGATCTGATGTGATTCTGGTTGACATTTTCATAGTGAATTGGTCTTAGAGATATGGTGGGGTTTGGTGGTTCAAAGCTTTGTAGGTAAGGCAGATGGTTTTTAAGTCAACTTTTTCTTGTATGGAAAGCCATTTGTAAAGCTTTCTGGTTGCTGAAATGTGCCCTCTTCTATGAATGTTTAGTGCTGCTCTGAGTGCATTATTCTGCAGAACCTGCAGCTTGTTATAGGGCACTGCAGTAGTACAGTTCGGACTGTATAAGTGCTCTGGCTAGTATGAAGCAGCTGTTAGAAGACAGTAGGGGTCTGCAAGCCCTGATCAGCTTGCCCATGTAGGCAGTGGCTGAGGCAGTCATGTTAACCTGTTTGATTAGATTGGTGTTGACATCGAGGTAGAAACCCAGGGTTTTTATATCTTTGGCAATGGGTATGTTATTCACATCGATGAGGATGCTATTGTAGTTGGGACTAAGTTTCTGAAGGTTGTTGGGTGAGCTGACTAGGAACAGCTCAGTCTTATCATTCAGGCAGAGGCCATGTGTGGCCATCCATGCCTGAATGATGGTGTAGACTTTGTTAATCCGACAGACATCTTTGTGGTAGGTGCCTGATAAAGTTAGCAGTATCTGGGTGTCATCTGCATAGTTAGTGTAGGTGACACCCAGACGGTCCAATTTGTCGAACAGGGGCTTTGTAAAGATATTGTACAAAGTGGGCGATACACAGGAGCCTTGTGGGACACCGCAAGTGATAGGGATCGGATCTGCCACAGCTGTGGGTGAGAAGACCCGCATGGTTCTTTTCTCAAGGAAAGATTAAATCTACGTGACAGCGGAGTTAGAGAAATGTGCTGCCAATGACAGGTGGTCGTATAAGATTTTATGGTCGTCTAGATCAAAGGCTGCCGATAGGCCTAAGAGAAGTAGGATGGCAACTCTACCTTTGTCTTTTATTTCATTGATCTGGCTTTTGAGGTCAACAAGGGCAGTTTCCGTTCCATGTAGGGGTCTAAAGCCAGATTGACGGGTTCCTAGTAGTTGATTATTCTCTAGATAGTCTTGAATTTGCAAGTATGCAACTCTATCTAAGATTTTCAGTAAAAAACCCAAGATTGTTTCAGATTACTTGGGACTGAGTTGCTGGCAAATGAGGCATTTATTAATTTGGTAATAAAAGGAGATAAATCTCTAGCTTCATCTTTTATGATCTGAGCTGGGCAGCTGTCACCTTTACAGTTTTAGTGATGCTATAATTTTGTGTACCTCAGGTATGGATAAATTGTTGAATTTGAATCCTGAGTTGAGGTGTACGGTTGAAGGCAGGATTGGGCCGGTGAGATTGTCGGATGTAAATTGGAGACGTTTGTCAGCAATTTTCGTCTGGAGCTCTGCGATTTTATTGGCGAGAGCATTTTGGTTTATCGTTGGTGCAGGTATCTACCGGTGGATTAGGATTTTCCAATTCTTTTAGGATGTTAAATAATTCTTTAGTACTGGATCCTGCCTGGTTTATTCTGACATTGAAGGTTTCTTTTTTGGTGCAGAGTATCTAGCTTTTATATTTGGTGGTGATATTGGTTAGGTTAATTTTATTTTCTGTAGAGTGGGTTATTTTCCAAAGTGTCTCAAGTTTTCTTTTTTCTGCACGTAGTCATTTAAGTTCAGGGGTGAACCAGGAGTTCAGGCGTGCTCTAGGTTTGCCTTTGCGCAGTTTTAGTAGGGCAATGGTGTCTATAGCTTTGGTCCTAGAGTCATTGTAGGCGTCAACCAACAGATTCAGGTCATTTGTGGCAGGTAGTGCATTAAGTATGGGTATTACCAGAGGAATTATAGCCTCTGCTGTGATGTTGCATTTATTCCTAGTCAGACAAGGTGTTGCAGTAGCAGGTTTCTTAGGCTCTGTCTTGTTGACATTTCTAGGGATAGGAGATGATGATCAGTCCATAGGAGTGGTGAGGAGTCCTTAAGGGTAATGTTGCAGTTGAGGTCTGCTACCCAATCAAGTGGCCTGCCTTTAACTAACTAAAAACGGTCTCTTAAGGGTTTACATATTATAAATATATTTTTTTAAAGACATTTCCCCAATTGGGACATAACACAGCGGTAAACACATACATCTACAGCAGAGTGAGAAATAACGACTGATCAAACATTAGGTAAAACAGTAAGAGTGGAGTTTGATAAAAAGTTAACAAACTGATTGCATTTTTTTTTTTAGTTATATCGAAGATGCTCAACACTTTTCTAATTTATGAATGTTACAAACTGAATGTAACCGCATTTTAGAGGTGATGCAGCCCAACTGTATCCCGTTTTAAGTAATTAATTGAAAAGCAATTCGAATCAGTAGATAAAACCGAGAACATGCCTCTTTTCAAAACATGCATTCTAACACTATATTCCCTAATAGCACATTTTTAAAATGAAAATCTAATTTTAATTTGAAACTCTGCATAATCCAGACATTGCCTCAACATAGCTTAACAAATGTATACCCCACGAACATGTGTTTATAAGAACCTTCCGTTTCAGAGCAAGACCAGCATTTGTTATCAATGATATTACAATCAAATATTAATACCGCATCTTGAAAGAAGAACACAGTCTGAGTTAGGCTAGCCAAGGTGTTGATATGTGAAATCCTGCTCCAGATTTGGAGCAACAAATGTTCACCTGCTAAGTTTCACTCTTGTTCCCATGTTACTTAAGTCACCCAACTTTGATCCTCTGTTCCATTTGTATTAAAAACATTATAGAACATTGAAGCTTTAAAGATGTACATTTTCAAATATTTTAGTCTGTCCCGATTAGGTAATCTATCTCTGCGATATATTTTCTATAAATGCATCCATATCTGTAGCAAACTGAGGCCAAAAGGAGAGGGAGGAAGCAGAAATTTCAATCTGAATTCGTTAAAAGAAATGGGAATGCCATCATCCAGAAATCGATTAACAAATATGATTCCTTTACACAGCCATGGTTTCCAAAATAACTATTTAGCATTTATTCAACTGTGATTTATTGTACCATATACATTGTGATATGAATTCAGCAGGTTTCGTTAACATGTTGGGCACACAAAATTCCTAAGAAACTGCTGAAGTTTTGATAGAAACATTCTCAAGCAATTTATTTCTACCGTTTGTCACAAGAGAAAAGTGAGCCACCAATAACTTCTCTCATGGACACCATGAAGGAACATCATGAAAATATTCAGACATCAACAAAGCTTGTATTTGTTTTGAGTATTAATGCTGAATGATACAACTTGAAATTAGGACATTTAACTCCTCCATTGCTAGCCGATTTTGTAAGCTTACCAAGAGAGTGTATGCTTTTTTTCCCCCCAAAAAATGTCGGCCAATATTCTCGATTGAAAGGAGGAGTAGGAGAAAGGAAGAGTGAGCATATATAAAGTGTATATATTAATGTAGGAAAATATTATCATTTTAATTGATTCTAGGGGGCGTGGCCTGGAGCTCATGGTGGAAGGAGGCTAAGGCGCCGAGCTCCGGCCGAGACGCCGCAACACGATCCTGGTTTGACCGCATGCAGCTCACCTCTGGGCGACAAACTCAGACACAGGACGGCGGAACATGCCGCCGAACAGCGACAACAATCCCGAGAAGAAACAGAGCCGGGAAAGTTAAATTCAGCCCTGCACGATCCCTCCCCCTCTCCACCCTCGCCTGCGCTCAAGATGGCGGCCTCCGCGTAGCACTAACGCCGCCAGTGTTACCGCGACGGGCCATCGGCGTGAAGCTCAGCACACGGAGAAGCAGGACGATAGCGGATCCTATTCCGGGGAACATATCCCTTCGCAGCTGCGAAACCGCGCACTGGGCGCCCGAGGCCCCGCCGACACGTGAGACGCCGCGTGCCACGGCCAACGAGATCCGGAACTGCCACCGCTGGGGAAGACCAACGGACACGGCGCAAGCCGATACCCGACCCCTCACCCGAGGACAGCACCGGCATACCTGCGGCGGAGATCAACGCTTACGAGGTGAGGAGAGAGGGGGGCCCCGTGAAACTCCATAGCGACATCACCAACCGCCACACCAAGCCCAGCACTCCTCAACCTCCCCCGATCCTGCTACAGTTAGATAATCTGAGCCCCTACAAACATTATCAACTCATCTCACGCTGCCTGGGTAAAGGGAAACACTCTCGCGAAACTTGAGGGCCGCTACCTCTCACCGCGCCACATTCCCGCAGACCTGCCATGTCCTCCAGAGGCAAACCAAAACCCGCTACAATGGACAGCTATGTCTCTACTAAACTCAAAACTACAGCTGACCAGCACTCCCCCAGCCCTGATCCTACAAAATCGAAAAACGCAGACCCCCCCGAGATCCAAGCGCAAGTGCTGGAAGCCATAGCATCTCTGCGCACCTTCATCGACACCAAGATTGACGAATTTAGGTCGGACATTCAGCTTGTGCGACAAGATGCCAGGAATTTAACGGACAGGGTCGCCACCTCTGAGGCAACCATTAAAGAGACAACAGAAAACACAATGGAACTGCGGGCCAAGGTGGTGGACCTTGAAAGAAAGGTGGCCTATCTCGAGGCGAGAGCCGAGGATTCCGAAGGGCGTGCCAGAAGGAGCAACATCAGGATACTGGGAATCCCTGAGGGCGATGAAGGCCCGAACCCCACCGCATACATAGAAACCTTACTGCAACAAGAGGTAGGCGCAGGTAAACTCACGCAAGGTTTCGCTGTCGAGAGGGCACATAGATCCCTCCAAAAGAAGCCTCCCCCGGGCTCGCACCCTCGCCCAATAATAGCCAAAATACTTAACTTGCAGGACAGGGAAGTCATCCTGAGGCACTCCAGGGAGACTTGCCCAATTGAACGCGGCAACTCAAAGATATCCGTCTACCCAGACTACACCCCAAAAGTGCAAAGAGAGAGAAACTCATTTGTTCCAATTAAAGCCAGGTTGCGGCAACTGAATTTAAAATATATGCTGCTCTATCCATCCAGGTTAAAAGTCATCTATAAAGGCCGCTCGATTTTTCTGGAATCCCCAGCAGCTGCCAACATGTGGATGGAGGACAACAACCTAGCCCAAGGCGCAGACACCCATCCCAGAGACAAATGACCGGACCTAAAGAGCAGGTCACACGTATCATGTATGTTCGCCGACACTAGATCTCACCACAAACACATCCACTTTGCAACGCGGAAGCAATCTACGCTACAGCTCGTAAGCTAAATGCGGCCCTCGCTTGGCCCCACCCTGGACACAGGTCTTCGCCCCCGCGAACAGACCAGGACAAGCCAGTTGCCTGACCAACCCCACTCGAACCCGACGCCCGGATGGGTTCCGACGGTGCGAGAGCGCCTGAGCACAGCATCGTTAATGCAGTCGCTAGGCGCACCAGTTACAGTTACGTTAGTTGTTATGTTAGATGCACAGTCTCCATATTATCACATTCGAACGGACAGCAGAAGAAACCGACACAGCACCTAAGCATAAGCCGGAACGAGGGTCAAACGATGAAACTCCTCATCAGGAAACCAAACTTTCTGGGCAGACCCACTGGGGAGGGGACAAAAAAGAGCTCCCACACATCCAAATGACATCACAGCTAAAGATACTGACTTGGAACATGCGCGGGATGAACTCCTACCTGAGAAGAAATCGAATTCAATCCTACCTTCGTAGAAAGAAGATTTCTATAGCAATGCTCCAGGAAACCCACCTGACGGCGGATTCCTCGTCCAAAATGGCGGAGAGATGGGGAGGCATTGGAAAGGGAGCATCATACTCCAAATACGCCCGAGGAGTCTTCACATGGGTGAACCCAAGCGTTCCGTTTCGCCTACTGGGATCGGAAGCTGACAATGAAGGCAGGTACCTGATACTATGGGGTACCATTGAACACACTACAATTTGCCTGGTCAACTCCTACTTCCCACAACACGGAATACCCTCACATGTCACAATGTTGTGCTCTAAATTAGCCCACCGCAGAGAGGGCACCTTCATTTGGGGAGGCGACTTCAACTGCGCCAGCAACGGCGAGCTAGACAGGTCGGCGCCCCTACAGCAACCACGTAATGCCGCTGCCACGGCTCTCAACAACACCCTGGAACACTTAGACCTGGTGGACATATGGAGAGTGCAGCATCCAGGAGAAAGATGCTACTCGTATTACTCTGCCCCGCACAAGATTCACACAAGGATTGACTACCTTTTCATCGACAGGGAACAAGCTGCATTGGTGGAAGACACCACATACCTAGGCAGATCGATATCTGACCATTCTCCGTTGGTCATGCAGTGGAGGCTGAGCGGCCCCAGGCCCCCGATTCCGACATGGAGACTGTCCCCCATGGCACTTACTGACCAGGAGTTCAAGGAAGACCTTGGCATTAAGCTCGAAGACTACATTGACAACAACAGAGGGTCCGTATCGAGCTGGAGTACGCTGTGGGAGGCGATGAAAGTGGTAACACGGGGCGAAGCCATTTCTGGAGCGGGTGGTATCCGGAGACGCTTGAAGGAGACGCTGGAAGAACATGAAGCAGAAATAACACGCCTTGAGTCCCACTTAGACACCACAGCCGATATGGAGGAGACCCTGAGGGGGCTCCGAGACGAATGCCGAATGGCCTGGGACAGACTGGCGAAATTCGACTTTGCAGCCAACACCACCAAGGCGCACAAAGAGGCCGATAAACCAGGTAGACTATTAGCATGGCTGTGCAAACGAGAACATCCAAGGCACTCCATCACCGAGATCCAGGATGAACATGGAGTGACACATAAGTCACAACTGAATATCAACACTGCATTCGCAAAATTCTACTCTGAGCTCTACTCCCACGATAACCAAGTACCCAGAGAAGACATCAGAGCCACCCTCGACGAGATCGGGCTCCCAAGACTGACCGCAGAACAGCGAGAAGCACTAGACAATGAGATCACTGCCGATGACATCAAGGACGCGATCAGATCCCTAACCACCAGCAAGGCCCCGGGGAGTGATGGTCTCCCGCCAGAGTTCTACAAAGCTTATGAAGCCACCATTACCCCGATATTACTGGGGGTCTACACGGAGGCATATGAAGTGGGAATTCTCCCATGTACCATGAAGGAAACC
The DNA here is from genome assembly GCF_040938575.1 of Ambystoma mexicanum. Taxonomy (NCBI): domain Eukaryota; kingdom Metazoa; phylum Chordata; class Amphibia; order Caudata; family Ambystomatidae; genus Ambystoma; species Ambystoma mexicanum. The sequence continues at coordinate 774,678,854 of NC_090933.1, read as the reverse complement.
ATCATAATCCCCATGCTTAAACCAAATAAGCCACCCGAACGCTGTGATTCCTATCGCCCGCTAGCGATGCTAAACTATGACGCCAAGATTCTGACCACCATTCTGGCTAAGAGGCTCGCGAGGGTGATTGGGACCATTGTACATGAAGACCAAAATGGGTTTATTCCGGGACGCAATACCACGGCCAACCTAAGGAGACTGCAGCACGTCATAGCTGAAACCCATGAATGCGACGAGGATCTGGCGGTGCTATCATTAGATGCCGTCAAGGCCTTCGACTCCATCTTCTGGGAGTGGTTAATCGAGGTGTTGAGCGAGTTTGGATTTGGAGAGGGCTTTGTGAGATGGGTCAAGGTCCTATATAGCTCACCCAGGGCCAGAGTGAAAACCGGACGAATAATATCTGAAGCCTGGGCGATACGAGGCACCAGGCAGGGCTGTCCGCTATCACCCATGTTGTACATCTTTGGACTGGAGCCGATTGCCATCTATTGCAGGAAACAATTCTTCGATGCAGGCATAAAACTAGGCAACAGGCATTTCATAATTTCCCTATACGCTGACGACGTACTCCTATACCTAAAGAACCCAAAAATGAACGCGCAGGTCTTGCTCGATGTCCTGGACAACTATGCCCGGTATTCCGGAATCAAATTCAGCAGATCTAAATCTTGTGCATTTCCGCTAGCCAATCTCAACAAGGTGAGAAAGGAAGATTTGCCGGAGGTGGGAATAAAATGGCAAACAGGAATGTTTCGCTACCTGGGAATCAACATAACGCATACCCCAGAGCTTACCCACGATCACAACACTGGAAAGGCAACAAACGCACTCCGCAACTCCATGAAGTTCTGGTCAAGACTACCACTTGCCATGATGGGCAGAGCAGCAATTGTGAAAATGATTATCCTTCCGAGATTCCTCTACTACTTTACAAATGTCTGCTACTACATCCCCCTACCCTTCTTCAGAAAGCTGGAATCACTAATCGGAGATTTCCTATGGGGCCCAGCCAGACACAAGCTACCCCTAAAGATCCTGACGCTGCGACACAAAGAAGGGGGGGGTGCAACTCCCAGATCTACACATGTACTACTTAGCAGCCCAACTCAGCCATGTCACAAAATGGCTTCACGACGACCCAAATGCAGAATCAGGACTGCTAAGGTTAACAACTTCCAACCTGTTCCCCAAGGAAACACTCTGGAACCCACTGAAACAAACACGCGAAGTCCCCATGATTGTGCAGCTGGGTAGACAGATTTGGACTCGAACCTGCTCCGTCCTCCACCTGACACACCCGTATTCCCCTGACACCCCCATCCTCGCGGACACATGCCGAACCATAGCAGACCTCAAGGTGGCAAGAAGCTGGGAGCGCGCCGGAATTTACACTTGGGGCGACATGTTCGAGGACGCCAAGTTCAGAGAATTCGAATCGATCCTGGAGTCAGAGAAACTAAGCAGAGGCCAATTCCTGTGGTATCTTCGTCTCAGACAGATCGCAAAGACGAAATGGCCGGAATGGCCGGAAGAACCCAACCCTGACCCCCTGCTCAGTGAGATGCATGCACTTTCAGACGGCTGGAAACCAGTAACCCGACTCTACGGTCGACTGATAGACAGACCCAACCCTAAAAGTGCAGCACTAAAAGAAAGATGGGAACATGACCTCCAGGTTACGCTCACGGACACTGAATGGGAGAGGATATTACTTTACCCCAAGGAGGTCTCCAGGAACACTAGGTTCCGACAAATCCAACTCAACGTTCTCTATAGAACATACATGACTTCGAAGAGGGTGGCCGGCTTCAACAAAAATACACCATCAAACTGCCCTTGGTGTGGCACCAACGCAGCGGACCTGCTGCACATGTTCTGGTCCTGTACCAAGGTGATGCAACTCTGGTCCAAAATAAAGCAAACTTGTACGGAAGCCGGCATTACCAGATATAACTGGGAGCCCAAGGAATGCCTGCTTGGAGCATACCCCAGACTGAGCAAGGTCAAACACGTGATCAAGCTGATGGACATCTCTTGCATCCTGGCCAAAAGAACCATAGCCATGGCCTGGAAGTCAAAACCGGGCCCGAGATACGAGCACTGGATCAGAGAACTAGAACGCTGGACCACAGCCGAGACCAGAGCCTGGCAAGATGGAGCCAACACTGGAGCTGTCGACACAAACAACATCTTCGAATCATGGAAGGCCCTCCTCCGTGACATACCCTTCTCCGCAGACCACAAGCCCCCCTGAGGTATCTGCCCACCCCAACATCAAATAAGTATGGAACTACCCAGAACCTAAACATTGACCCCTCGCAAGCCCTGGAACTCTGTCTTCACACTCTTTCCCTCCGGAACGCAAGCAGAACAAGGACATCCTCACGAAGAGACTGTGCAGTTTGTTGTTATTTTTGTTATTACCTGTTATCTTGTTATTTTATATGACTAATAAGTACCCCTACTAAATGTAATCCTGAAATGCAAACTCACCCAAATGCCAATAAAATGTGTTTAATTGATTCTAAATGACCCCAGCATGTTACATGTAAAGCAGACTAGTCATCAATAATTCAGTATTTTGTTTCACAGTATCTTTAAAACAGATGAAATATGAATTCCTAAATGTTTAATACTTTTCGCGCCACACTTCAGACCTGAATTAAGAAGTTCATGTTTTGTGAAGTGTATATTCAAGGACAACATTTCAGACATCTCTGCATTTAACTTATAAGCTGACAAAGCAAAGACTATGGACATCTTAAGCAAAAGATGGTTTATACTTGTATTTGGGTTCTTAAAAAGAAATCATCGAAAGAAGGCAGCAAGTTTAATATTTAAATTGGTGACCTCAATGCCTTTTATTTTCTCATGTAATCTTATTAATTCTGCTGGGAAGTGTTCTAGTGCTAGGATAAATGAAATGGGATAAGGGACATCCTTTCCTAGTCCCTCTAAATAATGGAAAAAGAAGACATGTGTCCATTAATAAAAATAGACATTTTTGGGCCTGAATATAATGTAATCATTGAAATAAATTGAGACCCCAAACCATGCGATTTCAGAGCTCCAAATAAGTAATACCATTGAACCCTATCAAATGCTTATTCTGCATCAAGTGCAATGGCAGCATAACTATCTTTAGATTTGCTTGCAATGTCAAGAACAAGTCTTCAATTGAATGAAGATAATTGGCACTTAACTTATCTACTTTGATCTCTTGATCAGCATGAACATAAAATGTGTCAATCGATTAGCCTAAACCTTAGCATAAAATGTTGCAATCTGAGTTTAACAAGGAAATCGGTCTATCATTTTGGGGGAACAGTTTTCGGAAATACAATAAGCATAGCTCTACATAAAGTTCCTACTGACTTGCCTTTTTAAATTTCATTAAGTTTCGGAGCTAACAAGCTCTGAAAGTGTGCATAGAAATCTACAAAGAAAACATCTGGGACTGGGGCCTTACCTTTATTTCTTAAGATCTCTCAATTGCTTTGTAGATTTCATCAAGGCAAACAGGGTTCTCCAGGGAACCAAAATCACAATCCAGATAAGAAAAGTGTTGAATATCTTTTAAAAAATAAAATAAAAAATTAGGATTAGTACGAGATAAATCAGAAGAATACAAATCTTGATACGATATGTAAAAAAACAATTCTATCTTTGTCTGAAAACCTTGTAACCCCTACTTCATCTTTAATAACAAGCGGGAATTCTAGTTCTCTCTTTTTTTAAGTTTCAAATGAGGCAAGAGATTTACTGGTTCTATTCGAGGATTGATATATCTTAGCCTTAGACTTAAACAAAATGACACTAGAACATTCAAATGCTTTTTTATTCAACTCTATCCATAGCCCCATTATTATTATTTTAGAATGTGTAAAGCACAAACTAAGGCCCATGGGCGTCTAGGCACGAAGCGGGAGGGAGGGCAGGCTTGTATAGACTCATAAATGCCAAATACTCTAACAGAGAGGATTAAAGAGATGCATCTTCAGGGCTCTCCTGAATGGAAGATAGTCGGCCACAGTTCTCAGGTCCTGCGGCAGGGAATTCCACAGGATGGGCCCCAGAACGGAAAAGGAGCGACCACATAGCCGCTTCCGCCAAAAATTGGGAATCCTAAGAAGCTGATGAGTCCGACCGCAGATTTCTCATTTGGCAGTATCTCTCAATCTTCTGTTTCAGAAAGTGGTGGCCTACGTTGTGCACGGTTCGATTGACAATACACATAACTTTGAACTCAATACAAGCCGGCACGATTTAGCAAGGCGTGAGAGAGGCAAAAGTGGGGTGCCCTATGCGCCAAACGAGCTGCAGCATTCTGGAGGACCTGCAGTCGCTGGATCTGGTATTTAGGTTGTCCCAGATAGATACCATTATAGTAATCTAGCGAACCAATTATGGTGGATATCACCAGGCTTATCCAGCTTTCAGGGGGAAGCAGAGGGAGAATTATTCTTAAAGCCTTTAATTTTCCAAACCGAGTGCTGCATATGGCAGAAATGTGAGCCTCTCGTGACCCGTTAGGTGAAAGTTTAACTATGAGGCTTTACTCAGAGGAGCACTGGGATGGACACGGACCAAGTGACTCTGCCAAACATTGCGAGTTCCAGAGGTGGGCTTTCTCCTGAGGGCCAAACACCAGGACCTCAGTTTTACTGCCATTTAATCGCAGCCAGTTGTCTGCCATTCAGCTTCCCACTTTATCCAGGCAGTCACACAGCTTCTCGGGAGGCGCAGCTTGAGAGAAGTCCAACCGGAATATTAGCTGCGTGTCCTCCGCATAGGAGTAAAAAAGCACTGCGCACTCTGTTATAAGATCCACCAGTAGCTGAACAAATATATTAGAAAAAAGCAGGAAGAGAGCTGAACCTTGCGGGACTCCACAGAGTAATTCTACCAAGGCAGAATGGTCAGACTGAAAGGACACTGTTTGTGAACGGCCTGTCAGAAAGGACCGGATCCATGCTAAAGTGGAACCTGAAATACCTGCTTGCTCCAGCCTAGTCAGTAAAATCTCATGGTCCACAGTATCAAACGCTGCAGAGAGATCAAGGAGGATAAGAACTCCAGTCTCTCCGTGGTCCCCAAGCAACGCAAGGTCGTCCAGTAAAGAAATCATCACTGACTCAGTCCCCATCTTGGGACAAAAACCTGACTGAAACAGATGTAAGCTGTCCTTCCCCCTCCAAAAACAGGGAGACCTGGGGGGTCATCACTGCCTCCAGCAACTTCATCATTGCAGGGAGATGGGTCTGTAATTTACCGGCAAACTAGGGTCCAGGTTGGTTTTCTTCAGAAGGGGTAGGGCCACTGCATGTTTAAGGGGATGGGCACTGTACTCGTTAAGAAAGAATGTTGGACTGCCTCAGTCAACATGCCAATAGCTCTGTGAGGCAGGGCTTTCAAAATATGCAGAGGAACTGCATCTAACGAGGAGGCTGAGCCATCAGTGCGTCCTGCTGGAAATTCTGCTAAACAACCGGATGCTCAGTTGAGATGTGATGCAATTAGCACCTTTCTCCAGGAAAACATTGTTGACATCCATAGGGACATTAAAGAACATCAAACTGGTGAGTCGGCTGTGCAGAATCAGGCTACAAATAGCTCCCCTATACATGTCTGTTGACCAAATTTGAACTTCAGCCCGTAACGGAAGATGCGGTCAGGAATGCCTTATTGAGCCTTAAACGTGTATCATTTGATGATAGCCGATCACAGATGCTTATAAAGATTACGTGTACCTACATAAAATGACTGTCGCCATTTCCTCTCCAAGCATCGACACACTTGTCTCTGAGCTCTCAGATCTGGAGTGTACCACATCTCAGAAGGTTTAGTTTTGCTGAAATGGGGCAGACTCAGGGCTACTTTATCAGCCCTTCTTTCTAGGGCATTTAATAGGGATGACAGAGGATCGTCACCCTTCCCCCTGGAGACCTGATGCTCCTCATAAAGGGTCTGTTTCATACCCATCTGATCGACTTTGTGCCACTGTCTACGAAATTGTAGTCTATGAGATGGCTTAGAGAGACAAGATGGGTCCTTGACCAAAAAAGGGACCTAGAAATGGTCAAACCATGTTACCGGCACCAGCCTCAGCAAAAATAAAGTCCAGTAGATTGCCACTATCAGGAGTGGAAAAATAGACCCAAGAAAGGTCCGACAGACAAGTCACAAAATGTAAATATCACAGTACCACCAAATTTGGGTGCAGCAGGTACAGGTTAGCCACCAGTTGAGCAAAGTTGATAGCAAAATCAGCACGCTTTGCAGAAGGAGGGCTATATACCATTAAGAAGTGGCAAGTCATGTTTGCATTAATCTGTACTCTCATGAGCAACACTTCACAGGGAAGCGAATGTGTCACAAGAATGAGCATGCACTGGAAAATATCCTGGTAGATTATTGCCAGCACCCCACCTCTGTTAGGAAGGGGTCTTATCTGTATGCACTACAGTATAGGATGCTGCATTAGTTGACAAATATCTGGGCCAGAGCTTACAGAGAACCACGTCTCAGTGATGCACATAAAATCAAGTGTCCTTCAAAACTGTGAATAACTCATAGCTATGTGCCACTGCTGATCTAGCGTTGATCAGCATACAAGTCAACATGTTTTAGGTATCATATAACTCCCTGCCGCCAAGCGCCTCTCCCGTAATAGGGACAGACCCAGTCCCTTTAGGGACCCCAGCGGCAGAAATCCAGTATCTTTAGGGGCAAGATTTAACAAATCTGCCCGAGAATAGCTAATAAAGAGCTCTTCCTTACCAGCGTCCACAAAGTCAACATCAAAGTGGTAAAAAAACAAGGCCCTCCGCCCAGACGACTTCCAGACGCGCTTTCCTTTTGCGTGCCTTCAGCGTGCTCAAGGTGTGCCCGCTCTGCGTCCGCTCCAGGGCAGAAACTTCTTCTTCTCAATTAACGAACGCGTGGGCTGACCCACGCAGGCGCTTCCCCATCCTAAAGGATGATGTGCACCACCTACACCAATCAACACACAGGCCACACTTCTACACAAACCACCTGCAACCCCACCGCAAACTACCACACCCCACCAATCCAACACCAGCCACCCGCAATCCCACCGCAAACAACCACACCCCACCAATTCACACCAACAGACACTACACCCCAAACTCACACCACCCAGGGAGCCCGGAGACCGGCGCGCAGACCCGCGAGACCCCAGCCCGTACGCCTACACATGCGCTTCAGGCGAGGCACCGCGCGCTGCCGCCAACCCACCGCGACTAACCCAAGCGACACCCACACACGAACCTCCAGCCACAAACAACTACTACCCCAAAACACCTGCCGCCTGTAACCCTATCGCAAACTACCACACCCCACCAATCCAACACCAGCCACCCGCAATCCCACCGCAAACAACCACACCCCACCAATCCACACCAACAGACACTACACCCCAAACTCACACCACCCAGGGAGCCCGGAGACCGGCGCGCAGACTCGCGAGACCCCAGCCCGTACGCCTACACATGCGCTTCAGGCGAGGCACCGCGCGCTGCCGCCAACCCACCGCGACTAACCCAAGCGACACCCACACACGAACCTCCAGCCACAAACAACTACTACCCCAAAACAACACCTGCCACCCGCAACCCCACCGCAAACTACCACACCAATCCAACACCAGCCACCCGCAATCCCACCGCAAACAACCACACCCCACCAATCCACACCAACAGACACTACACCCCAAACTCACACCACCCAGGGAGCCCGGAGACCGGCGCGCAGACCCGCGAGACCCCAGCCCGTACGCCTACACATGCGCTTCAGGCGAGGCACCGCGCGCTGCCGCCAACCCACCGCGACCAACCCAAGCGACACCCACACTACCACACGCACCACTAACCACCCTACCACAAACCACACCCAGCCAACCCACACCAACAGCCACCCCACCACAAACAAACGCCCCCCACCAACTCACACCCCGACCCCAGCCCCGCAACTCCCGCCACTACTAAACGCATCCGCCACCCGCGCAACACCCCTCAACAGCCCGACCACCGACCCGAAACACGCCGACCGCACTCCAACGTTCAATCCCCAAACCCCCGGGGGCCCGCACTCCGTCTGCCGCCTCCGAAACTCAAGGCCTCGAAGCGCCACGAACTGCGTCCAGGGCAGAAACTAAATAATGCCTGGTGGTGGAGTGTAACGACGGCAAAGAGAAAGAAAGCGGACTATCCTGATCATGGAAGTGAGATCAGGTAATCGGCATTCAGCCGGTTAAAAAAACACAATCAATACCAGAATGATACGTAAAATAAGGCGCAAGTTAAAAAGGTATTTAGCAAGTTAAAAAACAATTAAACAGACTAGTTTTAAAATCTAGTTTCGTCACAATGTAAATTCAATATTTAGCATGTGCAAGGTAGATAAAAGGTCAGCTTTAGCATAGATGGCACACACTTGCAGAAACAAGCCGCTCCGCGTCCACTGCAGGGCAGAAACAAAATAATGCCTGGAGGCAGAGCGCGAGAATTGCAAAGAGAGAAATAGCACACTATCCTGATCAGGGAAGTGAGATCAGGTAATCAGCGTTCAACCGGTTCCAAACACACAATTAATACCAGAATGCTACGTAAAATAAGGCGCAAGCTAAAAAGGCATTTAGCAAGTTAAAAAAAGAATTAAACACACTAGTTTTAAAATCTAGTTTCGTCGCAATGTAAATTCAATATTTGGCACGTGTAAGGTAGATAAAAGGTCAGCTTTAGCATAGATGGCACACACTTACAGAAATGAGCCGCCATGATATGTTTAAGTGTTGAATCTTCTGTTTTTTTAATGACTTTTTTCTAAAATGTTAAGTTCCTTTAACAGTAACTCTGACTCCCTCATCCTTCTTCTTTTCTTCCCTGCAACCTAAGAAATAACGTGTGCCCTGAGAACAGCTTTATAACAATCCCAATATTTGACATTCATATGCCCCCCCTTTTATTTTCCTTAAAGAATTGCTGATGAAATTCAGTTAAGAATGTTGTGAATAATTATTCTTTTAACACAGAGGTATTAAATAGCCATCTATTTGGTCTCTGATCTTTTTGTGCAAGTTGTAGTATCAAATGTACTGGCGCATGGTCCAGCAGAGTTATCTAATCTACTGCCAATTGGAGATCCTACTAAGGATTTAGATATGACTATTGTGACGAATCCCTGGATGTCATCACTTCTCCCCTAGGGGGAGCTCCTTCCCATGAGGCCATAGCCGATAGTCACGCTGGGGTTGGTACTCAGTGGGTGGATCTCAATGGTAGGTAAGCCCCCTAGGGGATTAGTGACCACCTGGGGAGAACATAGTATCCCCATAGCTGTGAGGAATCGGGAATTAAACTCTCATACAAGTTAGCCTTGTTTTTGGTTAAAGAATTTTATTAAAAATTAAAGGGTTGGGAAAAGGCATCTCTGACGCTGCTCTAAGAGCAATTTCCCTACTAAACCCAATCTGTCAATGTCAGGATGTTAAAATTAAAACTGTCCTTGTGTCCACATGTTCTATTCTAACCCACACAATGTAAACTAAACTATAAGATGAAAAGGGAAATGTCTTTAATCTTAAGTGCTTGAAAAAGAGTTTGTAAATGAAGAATGAATAGTTCTGAAACAAGTTCTCAAAGTACAAAGAGTGTTGGTTCCAGAGGGTGGTTTCCTTCCCCTGGGTTGCTCTTCAATACAAATGATTCTTTGTCTAACAGTTCCTTGTGTCTTTCGGCCCACAATAGCACTGTCATTTACAAAGATGTTTAGCCTTGTAATTCCACTTCTTTCAATGTTCCTGGTTTTCCTTTCTGCCAGGATTTTGTTCCTTCTTTTCTGGTTGATACAGTTCTGATATTCCTCCTTATGACTTCTTGTAGTCACACACTAGCAATTGCCTGGTTTACTCCCCTGCCTTGACTTCTTATTTTCATGAACTTGTAATTGCCTGGTCTACTCTCCTGCCAGGGCTTCTTGTATTCACGCAATGTTTCTCTCCACTTCCACAGTTGTGCATCCCCTTTGTTGTATAATATAGCTTCTTGATAAATTATTCTATTTGAGTTCCCCACGTATTTACAGTCCATAAATTCACATACTGATAGGGGTCTTGTTTCCCATACACTTTCTTGTTTCACAATCAGGCCCTTTGCTTTCTCTCCTTCGGCTGCTTTAATGATTATTATTATTTTTGGCACGGTTGCCGATGTGCCCCAGGGTCGCCACTATCCTTGGGTTGACTCACCAGTGCTTGTTGGCATTCTCGAGCTTGTTCGCGGTCAAGTGGCAAAGGTGTACCGCGTGCTTTCCTCTCGTGACTGCTTTCTCTTCGTTCTGCCATATCCCGCAGTTTAGCTTCAGCATGCCTGCTTCGGTTTCAGGTTCCGGCCGCTAAGGTGCTGCTTTCTGCAGTCAGTGAATGCCCAGGAGTCTTCCACCAGCTCTTGGTGTTTCTGCAGCGCGTCCCATCCTTGCACCGTCTCTCTTCTCCCTAGATGGTGAGCGCTCGGCTCTGCCATTCCGATTCATGCTTCCAAGCTTCTCAAGATTCGTGGAGAGGTGAGATGTTTCCTCTCCAACAGCACCAGCCTCTAATACTTTACCTCTGGTCTTTAAATCTCCCAGACACCGGTGTTTTTGGAAAACAACTAGAGCGCTTGCTGAACTTGTGGCTCCTTCTGCTCTGTCCTGCTCTTTCCCTCTTGCTCGTCTCGGTATTCGGGTGATATTTGGAAAAGGAATCCATTGTTGACGGTTGAGGGAAAATGGCTTGTAAAATCACTTCCATAAGTTCTGAATGGTGCATCAGTTCTGTATGATCAATAATTAGAACTGCAGAAGGTGGTCTTGTAGTTTCCGAATTTTGGACCAGGGATGCAAGTTTGGTCTATAGGCTTTGGGGAAAGGTTTTGTTCTGTTCTCCCTAGGGGGAGGTGTAGATAAATGGCAATAGACTGAGGCAATAAGGTATGAGAGGATTATTTTCAAGGGCAAATGGGGGATGCCATGTCTCATCCAATGAAGTCATGACATCTCCCCCGAGGTTGTCTCCTCCCATGGTATCCTCCCTCATATAGCCGACTAAAGTTTGGATCGGGTAGCGGCTGCAGTCTCTTGGTCACATGGGAGGAGGTTACTGCTAGGAGATCAGTGATGACTTCATTGGATTCATCACATAACCCACCTTCCTACCCCCCTCCCACCAACACTTTCCCTAGTGTTCCTAAATGTTTTTGTCATTCCAGCAATATAGGAAGTACTGGGATGAGGAAGAGTGTAGATTATTCAAGGGCGATGTATCCCTTAAGTACTGAGACAAGGGAGAGACCAGTTGACACATTGAAAGACCTCAAGATCAGTACTGGTATGAAGTGCGGAAGCATAGAGCGCACTTACGAGAATGTGAATGAACAGTCTATTTTGTCTCAAAAGCAGAGCCTATTCAAAAGTGAAGAAGGAAACCAGGAAGAAGAGAGATGCCCTTCTTGGAGGAACAGTGAAACGGGAAGCAGACCAGAGCGGAGACCAGAGCAAGACATTGCTGGGGACGCTGCCCTGCAGGCAGAGCTATCCCTATCCGGTCCACAGTGGAGAGACCAACCAGAACCGTGGAAAAGCAGGCGTCCAGCCACAAGAAGCAGTTGGAACGTACGGCTGACAGGAGACGTGCAGCCTGCAAGGAAACAAACACTGCGGAGCCGCCACAGCACACCAGGAAGCAGCAGAGAGAGGCCCAAAAGGACATAGAGCAGAACCCGTGACCGATCGAAGAACACAGACAAGCCCCTTTCTGGCACCTGGGTTGCCGGGACAGTTGGTTGGTCTCCAGAAGGACTGACAGGTGTCCAAACACGGGTCAGGGACCTGCACCCTTTTATGAAGAATACACCAAGTCCTCTTCATAGTCACAGTACCTGCAGGATAGTGAACCAGGGCTACTGCACAAATATCAGAGGAATATAACGGTCTGGGACCTGCACCCAGAAAATTGAAAGCTCATGTAAAACTGAACTTTTGAAGTGCAAAGCAAGCCATCAGAAGGGAGACATCCCCCTGAAAAGTTTGAACTGTTGAAGCAAAAAGGGCAAAGCAAGCCTGGGGAAGGGAGGCATTCCCGCTGGTAGAGTGTACTGCATACTAAAGTCTAAGAAGGCCCAGACTTTGTGAACTGTGAAACTAATAGACCTCAGGAGAAGGAAGCAATACCGCCTGGTGTTGTTCTGAGGAGTGTGTAACATTAAGCCAATCACAAAAAGAAAGCCTGGGGAAGGGAGTCATTCCCCTGCACCGTGAGAACATTGAGAATAAAATGCCTCCAGGGCTCCAAAAAGTGAAGATTGTGAGCCGTGAGACCAATAAGGAAGAAGGCATTCTCTTTGACCCCACTCATGAATCAAAACTATGGTCAATAAGGAATGATGTTTGAGTTGCAACGTTTTCTTTGAATTGGATCTGAAACTTTATAGCACTGGACCTTTTTTTTCCCTTGGAAAGGATCTGAGACCCGGAGAATGTAGTCATTCTCACAGGCAAAATTCCCCTTATGATTGGAACTGTCGCTCATTGTCCAGAAGACAGGACTCATTCTTCTGGACTAAGGAGATCCACAACCCGTTTCTTATTAGTTACAAGTGTGAGGTAAAGAAGTAGGCATTTTGACACAACGGGTCCATAGTAGAGGCAGGGAAACCCCTCTTAGATTTAGGGAGAGATAGGTTTCCTGTTAGTTTTTTCCTGAATCAAAGTCTTTGCCAATCTCCATGCCACCATTGTGTTAGACTCGTACTTCTGCACCCTTACAATATGTAATCAATTCTTGAAAAAGGATAGTGTGGTATGGAATGAAACATATGTTCTATGTCTACTGGATGAGAGATGCGCCATAACTCGATGCCAATTTCTGAGATCAACTTAAAAAATGTGTGGTGTGTTTTACTATTTAAAAATAAGGGTCTATTGTTTCATTACAGTATTCGCACACAATCACATTTTGGATAGCGCATCAAAATCGATACTCCTTGAGATTAGACCAAATTGAAGATCAGGCAAATGAGGACCATAAACATTTATTACAGCATAAATAACTGAATCCACTAATACATTTTATGAGAACCCATCTTCCTTTATCATCTGTCTGAATGTAATATCTTATATTTGAAGGCTTTATTCAGACACATTGACACACCATTTTTCTTACCATCAGCTGCACTAAAGATCACTTCTCCTACCCTTTTTTATTTTGCAGACTCTTGCAAAGATCAATGAGTCTCTTAAAAGAAGGCGGTAGATGGTTTAGAGCTATTCCAATATGAAAGAACTTTCTGCCTTTTAATCTTATTATTCAATCATTTTACATTGCATGAAGAGATTTAATGCCATTTATCTAGCAGAATACAAAGATATCTGAGTCTCGTTCCATAAACTATAGATAACATTAGCTTCAAATCAGAGGAATTCCTCCATTCCAAATATATAACATCCTGTAAAAATAGCAGATAACAAACACACAAAAGAAGGGCAACATAACAGTATCCTCAACTTGAATCAGTCTTTCATGTAGCGGAAGTGTGAAGTGGAGAGTTCACGAAATCAGGGCACACCTGTTATCCAACTCCATTTAAATAACTTAGAATTGACTTATTAGCCAAAAATGTTAAGTTAATTAAACATTAATTTAATTATATAATCTAAACTTGTTATTTAGAAGTTAACATGACATTTTGATCATTAGATATCCATTTCTACCACTATTTGTGAGAAACTTAGTTGTTTGAGATCCATAGGGTTATCAAAGGTTTGAAGTTTGAACTACAAATCGGCTTCACTTACTTCAAAATGCCACTGCCAGATAAGTGTTTCACCCCCGTTTTCGAGCATGCATGTCCCCGCTCCTTAAGCAACTTCACTGGCTCCCCATTGAGAAGAGGATCCTTTTTAAATCTGTGCATCGTGCCTTCTATAAGCAGGGATCAGAATACATCATGGAAATGTTCCCCTGCTATGTTCCATCCCATCCTCTGCGATCTCAGTCTGCCTTTCTGTTATATGTCCTGCGCTTCAGACTCTTTTGCATAGACAGACGTGCTTTTATCGGTGATTGCTGCAAAAGCCTTAATCTCCCTCTGGGTCTCCTAGCTGTTGACGATCATCTGATCTTTCGCCGGTCCTCGAGGACTTATCTATACTAGGTTTCTTCATTCTGCTGTCCCTCTGCTCTACTCTTTGCCATGATGCCTGTGGGCATACGTGAGCTTTAGAAATATACATAACATAACAAACACTACATTACTCGTGCTTTGAGGGACCCAAGGTGAAGTATACCATTTTTAGCATTCAGTTGCTTTAAAGCTGGTTGAAATGTAAGAAAATGATTTCCTATGTATAGACATTGCATTTAGACATCCTTAGAGATGAACATTTTGTGACCATTTCAAATCAGCTGTTTAACAGATTCGCGTTTTCTCAAGATGGTCTGAATCTGAGTATTTTCTAATCGGACAAAATAAGCGTTTTTGCTGCTTGTTTTCTATTCATAGATATTATTAAGGGACCAATTCTACGTGCTCTTTGAATGTTTAGAATCATAGATTTTGGGAGGGATAGTAGTTTAGAAATCATAGACGTTATAAATTGAGTCACCTTTTGGTGATATCAACTAGTTATCCTCCGCGACCACGTTATATTTCTGTTTAGAAAAAGTGTTGCATAAGTGTTGAGAAAAACAACAGAGACCTTGAGTTCCTCTACTCTGTTAGAAATAAAGAGGCAAAGTGGGTCTCGTCCACACTGTTTACTGTGCCAAAAAATCTCTTCTAGTGATGTCATACATTGTAGTCATTAAGAGTCAAAGGGCCTCATTATAACCCTGCTGGTCCGGAAAGAATGGTGGTGGTAAAACCTCTGCCACCGTTCTTTCTGGACCGGCTGATTGAGTCCTGCAGGCGGGAGGTGTCACTCCCACCAGGTCTGACCTGGCGGGTTTTAACACCACCCGCCTGCAGGCGGACATGGAAACACAGGCTCTGTCATAGACGGAACCTGTGTTTCCATTATCCCCATCCCCATGGAGTCCTATGTCACTCCATGGGAATGGGGACTTACACAATTCCGCCTCCGGAATTCCCGGGTCACTGGGGTCATAATGCCCCGATGATTCCAGTAATCACAGAGGCGGAATGGTAATACGGGTCCGGCGGTAACCTGCCGGTTTTTCTGTCTCAGTTACCGCCAGACTCGTAATGAGGCCAGAGAAATGGTTTCTGGTGCTCAAAAGGAACATTTTAATGCTGGCCCTTTGTGATAACACGTGTTTCGGCACTTCCACCGTGCCTTTCTCAAATCAGGGGAGATCCTATATTGCTTGCATTAGCGGTCTCACTGTGTAGTTGTAAATGAAAAAGTATCTGTCATGGGTTAGAATCCCTCCTGCAAAGTCTAAGTTCCTGCTTCAAGCGTCAATGTCAAAGGACCTTTGACATCGACGTTGCTTCTCCCTCTGCACCAGCAAACAGGGTGCAGAGGGAGTAGCGGCGCTTTGCAAATGAAACTCCAAAATGTGTCTACAAATGACCTTTGCTTTGTTGCTAAAAACTCCACCAAAATGCCTATAACACAACACTTATCAACATTCAACATCTTGCCTGGTGCTAAAATTCATGCATCTAATGAAGCATTGTGAACATACAAAGTCCTAATGTGAAGAGCAAAACATTCATCAGACAAACTGGATTGTCTGTGAACTGACATCCTCTGTCAAAATCTGGGTGCAGTACCCTGGGCTACCTGAATGACAGCTGTCAGATGAGTTACTGATGAAACTTTAAAGTGAGCTAAAACTAAAAAGTCTGCTGGATTAGCAAACATAAAAAGGATTTTTGCTAAAAGGAATACAGATCGTAGTTGTGTTTTGATCCCCCAGATGTAAAGCCAAGAAAGTAATGTATTTATGTTTGATGCAACAAGTTTGGGTTTTGCTGGTTTTAAGAAGTTAATTAGCCTGGCTGAGCTGCAAGAACTGGAAAAGCAGGTTTCTCCCAGGGGAGGGCCTTCCTCTGAGCAGAAACTCACGGGGAGGTGCTAATTGCGGGTTAGCCCAGATCTTTGTCTATAGAAAGAGAAGGAACAATGACAGACCTTCAGCCCAGGAAACGGCGGTGTGAAGGGGGCCGTAAATGGCTCCTGGAACAAATTTCCCCAAGGAGGGGGGTGTTCCTGGACTGCAGGGAGAGACCAAAGGGCAGACCATCTGTTGCTAAACATGAAAAAAGAAAAATGCTTAAAGACTCACAACTAGTCATCCAAAAGGGTGAAAAATATACCAAGGACAGAGTTGTGAATCTAATTTTTGGCTGCACGTGTGAGGAGGCGGTAGAACTGTGTGACATGTTCTGGACACGAATGGCAATATATGTGGTTTTATGCTAAATGTATTAATATTAGAATTGTGAAAATGTACACACACATCCCTATGTCAAACACATGCGTTTCTGGAAATGTGCATAAAGTTTGGAAATTGTGTTCATAGCAAAAAGGACAAAATTCTGTAGAAAGTTGAAACAAGACCCCACAGCTGTGGGATTTTGAGCAACAGATGCTACATAAAATAGGGCATCTTTGTGTGTGATTTGTATAAAGGTGACCAATGTAGAAATGTGTGTTTAGTATAAAATCTGATTTTGAGACCAGTGTCTAAAGGTCTCCGAGGACTGTAAAGTAAACCATAAAATGTGACATCATCCGGCCTTGATCCAATCACCCAAATGCAAGGCGAAGATGAAGTTTGGATCCTATCCCAGCTCACAGGGGCAAGCTTAGCTAAGCCGGCCCATAGACCCAGTTTGTGATGTCATTTTAAGCATAAATAAAGACAACTGACAACACATAGGGACTCGCAGATCCACTCACTTTCCTGATTCCGGCGAAGCACTCTGATCCAGCATTTTACATCCAGCTTTAACATCCTTCCAGATCCAGATGCCAAGACTCTTGCCAGCAATCGAAAGCTATTGATTTCTGCAAGGCGCAAATACTCCAGCTTATTTTCCCCACCGAGTGGAGCGCTGTTGGGGGAGAAGACCTTTTGAACCAGTATTCTGAAATTCTCTGGCTTGCCACCACTAGGCTTGCCTGAGGAACTCGCTATGTGAAAACAAAATCAAAATATCGAGGCTGAGTACCCCAAAAGGAAATACACCGAACACGGGTTACAAAGGAACATACAAAGAACTTTATTTTATACTGAACATTTTTCCAAGAAAAGTAACAGATCGCTATCGGCCCTCAGTACAACACAATGAACTCCAGCGTGGTTCAGTGTGTTCAGTGAGAGACGCTGTACATTAGAATTCATTGCTCTTTTATACCATTTGCGAACATGATGTCCAATCCTACTTCGGGTTAATATTTCTCTAATACATTACTGATCTAGGGTTCATGCCGAGTTCCCATATCCACATGCAACTAGTTTGGCTTTAATACATACGTCAACAAGCCTACATGGCAACTGTGTATTCTGGGATTTCCCATACAGGTCTTCTCAAACATTAATACAATGTAGTTAAACAAGTGTTCTTAGTTCAGCGTTTGGATACATTGTTCTTTACATATGCTCGTGGATTAGTTTCATTGCACAAGTAATCCTTTACACACAGGTCAGCGAAGGACAAGGTCTCAGTTCACGACCCCAACAAGTGGCCTACAGGCAAATTACATATTAACTACACACAGAGGTCAAGACGGCCATGTTGTATTTCGGAATGACAACGTCCACCATTTTAACTCACAGGGTGACTTTACAGAGAGAACCTAAAATGGTGGATTGACCTAAAATGGCAGCTTACATGGATTTTAAGGTCAGGACCTTGCAACACGGATTTCTTCGCAAGTGGCTTACAAGCAGCTTGGCGTAGGCCAATATACACATATTCATTGCAATAGGAGGCACAATATAATTTCTCATTTGACAAACCCTCCTTTTGGCATATGCCAAGTGCTAAACTACTTCTGATCTCCTTGCAAATAACTCCATGCATCATCGTCCATGCACCCTGAATCGCTGTCAGAAATATTTATTGCCATCAGGTCATTCACTAAAATTTCTTTTAACACATATTCCTTGGAGGTTTTATCTGGGGCATACACTTTGTCCTATTGTACCTATCGCTTGTGCGCAACATCCCCCTAGCATCGAACATATACTAGGTAGCCACTGAATACAACAACAAAGGAACAACAGAATTCCCAAAATAATCAGTAAGACCGAAAGTACCTTCCAACACCAAGATCGCAAGAAGTCCCAGAACCAAGCGCTAAGATCCCAGTTTCCCTCGGGAACATGCACTTCTGAACTAAGGACGTGCAGATTCTGTATTGCCTTGAAGATAGTTGGGGAGGAATCTGGCACGAAAACACAGCATGCGGACCCCACTAATTTACACACTCCACCACGTTCAGCCAGAATGACATCTAATGCCATCCGGTTCTGAAGCGCTACTAATCTTATTGCTTTCTGTTCTAATGTCATATTATAGAGTATGTCCGTGGTCCGGTTGATGGTTCTCTCCAGTACTCTCACTAGTCTTCTGATATCTTTGGAAATTCGCTATCTGCCCCCAAAATGGCACAAAAGATTTTGCGACATCTCCCAAGATCTGTGCTGGAGTGTCACCATTCTCGTCCCGCCGTGGACGAGTCTTTGAAACCTCTACTGTACTAGCTATAAACACCCCAGGTAACAGGATCCCTAAATAACAGGTTCCCTGCCCTTCCCTGGGCAACCATGGAAATGCTTCATTACCGCAATCAAAGTAGACAGGTTCGCCTACATACAAAGGTCTGTCTTCCCCAGTCAAATTTGCAAAGTTGGCACAACCTCTAAAATCTCATTGACTGAGTACCATTCCTCTGTATGCAGAAAGAAACTGAATCGGGGCTATGGTTAACAGTGTAAGAAGGAGGCATGGCATCCTTATTGCCTATCGGAGCCATTTTAAAGGAAATCAGAGACTGGAAAGGACGAGGCAGTCTGTCGGAAGTCCTAATAGAAGCAACGTTGGGCTTACTCCTATTTGCGAAAATCTAGCATCCGAGGGGAGTCAGAACATGTTTCTCAAAGCTATTCAAATTAGTGCCATCAAAGTTCCCCGAGATGCTATCGTTCCAACGGGCAAAGAACAGTGCTCTAAGAGAAGCATAACAAGCAGTTGTCAAAGGTAAAGGATGAATATACCAACCTAGCCCCTTATCCCCGTGTTGCGGTAAATGTGAGCAGACCCAACAGTTGGACTTATTAAAAATGGCATGTGTGGCACTCATGATAAGCAGCAGAGTATTATTGTGGTACCTTTTGTCTATGCTGGGAGTCCCTAGGGTACAGAGTATGCAAATGTACGAAGGGAGTAGGAACAGTAGGTACATTTTCAGTCGGTAACAAGGATTCTAAAAGATGCGTTTCCTCGACAGTGACTATTATAAAACCAAATATTATTATAAAAACACAGCAATACGTTTTCGGGCCCAATTTCTTTGTCCATTATCCCGGTTGGTCACACAATCATTGACAAGTCCCATACGAGTGGTAGCGGTGGCAGTCATTGTAGTCTTCAAACGACAAACCCCAGTGTTTTTAGCTGGCGACTTCCCGGCCGTGCGACTTCTTAGTCCTTCCACAACTCTAGCCAACAGAATCCCCTTTCTCAAATTTGGGCAAAAATAAGCCCTCGATGATCCTTTCCTTCTCCGAATGCACAGCCGAACCGTGCCGTAAGTCTATCAGATGTACAACAAAACTCTGCCGTAAGTCTATTTTCTTGGACGCAGATTGAATCTTGCTTTTCCCGGTACTGATTGAGCCGGAAACAATGTGTCATCACTTCCCGTTGGATGCAACTTATCAGAAACAAGTGAAGATGCCGAATTTGAAACAGCAGTTTCCAGAAGCAAAACTTTTGGAGAGTGTGGAGACAAAATGGCAGGCTACCCAAGCCTCACTGGCTCAGAAAGATTCTCCGATACACTCTCGGTGCTATTTACTGCTTTGGGATCGTTGGTTGCAGCGTTAGCAAGGGGTTCTGTTTCTTCTGTATCGTGTGGCACTGGGTGAGGAAGTTTCTTGACATGCGACGCGTGGATCCAATTCTTTCTTCCAGAAACCCGCACCGCCGTTTGTGTGACCAACAGAACCTGGAATGGGCCCCGCCAGTGAGGTGCAAGGCAGGAAGAGCGCTCAAGTGCCTTGATGAGCACCCAGCTTCCAGGCCGTATGCTGTGGCCCGGGCCCTCGTATCGTACAGGTAAAGCCTCTCGCACTTGATGATAAATCAAATACAGGTTTTTAGTCAACTGGCTGCAATAATCTGAAAGTAATACATTTTCAACATTTCTCAAACATCTACATTTAGGAAGGTTCTAGATATTGGCAGGTCTCCCCATTAACACCTTAAATGGAGAGAGCCCAGTCTTAGTTTGAGGGGCTGTACGCATGGCTAATAACACGATCGGTAAGGCGTCCGGCCGTTTTAATTTAGTGCCGGCCCACGTCTTAGCGAGATTGTTCTTGATGATACCATTGTGTCTTTCTACCAGTCCGGCGCTCTGAGCGTGTCTGGCCGAATGGAACCGTTTGTCGATCTGTAATGCCGCACATATCTGCAGAATTACAGCAGCGACAAAATGTGGACCATTGTCCGACCAGATGACTCTTGGTAGCCCGAACCACAGAAAGTATTCTTTTAACATGGTTTCGCAGTAGTCATGGCTGTAACATCTTTGACAGGGAAAGCCTCAACCCATTTACTAAAAGCACAGATGACCACTAATACGTACTTCATATTGTTACATCATTCCATTTCAATAAAGTCGAAATGGATGACTTCAAAGGGGACGGAGGGTGGCCCAAAACTTCCCCTTGGAGTTGCTGTCCCCTTTCCCACATTGTGTTGTAGGCAAATCATGCAGTCCTGAACATAGCGCTGGGCAATTTTCGAAATTTTGTCATTTGCCCAAACTTTCTCTAACATTTTCGTGAACTTCTGGGCAGATATATGCGTAGGACCATGGGCCATGATGACCATCATCATTACATAAGCGTCAGGGAATAGCCATTTTCCTTCAACTATGTCCACCAACACCCGTCATCATCGAGTTTCCCCAAGCCTTCAGCCCACCTCTTGGATTCTTCTAACATGGCATCAGCTTGAATATCCCATACAGACCCAACACCCTCGTCCATTGCATAGGCATTTACAGTCTCCCTTGAAACATACATCTCAGTAAGGAGATCGATAGCAGTTTGTCTAGCTATCTGATCAGCGAAAACATTCCCTTTTCCTATGTCATCTGTAGTCTTTCGATGTGCTGCACATTTTATGACGGCTAACTGAATAGGGAGCGCAAGCACTGAGAGTAGTTGTACTATTAGGGAGCCATGTTGGATCTTGGTACCATGTGAAGTTAAGAACCCTCTCTCTGCCCAAAGTCTCCCAAAGTTGTGAACCACCCCAAAGGCATACTGACTATCAGTATACATGTTTACTGTAAGACCTTCGGAAAGTTCACAAGCTCGGGTCAATGATATAATCTCTGCAGCCTGCGCAGAGTTATGCGTGATTCTCTTGGTTTCCACGACCGTGCTTAATGTGGTGATTGCATAAGCAGCTGTGGATGTACCATCCGGAAGTTTGAAGCATGAGCCAACACAAAACAGCTCTCCTTGCGGATTATTCAAAGGAGTGTCTTTCAAATCAATTCTACCCTTTGTTTCTTGTTCGGTAGTATACAGTCATGTGACTCGTCATCGCCGCAAGTAGTACCTTGCGGGAAAGGTAGGAGTTCAGCCGGATTAAGAACACAACACCTCTTAATTTGGATGTGAGGAGCAAACAAGATCAATTCATATCTCGTCAACCGTGCGGAAGTGAGGTGTTGCGTTTGGGTTCGGTTCAGTAGAACATCTACAGAGTGAGGCACCATCAGGGTTAGATCATGACCTAGGACCATTCCCTCTCTCTGTTTTACAGATGCAGCAGCAGCAGCGACAGATCGCAAACATCTTGGCAAAGTCCATGCTACAGGATCAAGGGCGGAAGAAAAGTAACCGCACGGCCTATTCTTCCCTCCATGTTCCTGCGTTAATACAGCCAAAGCACATCCATCACATTCATGCACAAACAACACAAAGGCCTTTTCATAGTTTGGTGTGCCCAAAACTGGCCGGGCATAATGCAGTCTTCAGCAAATCAAACGATTGCTGGCGTTCCATGTTCCACGGCAATGGCAAAGAAATGCCCTTCTTTGTCAAAGCCAACATCAGTTTGATCACTAGTGAAAAATGTGGGATCCACAACCTACAGTAAGAAGCCATACCTATCAAGGCTCCAACTTCCTTCTGTGTATTTGGGACAGACATGCCAGAAATGTGTTTTATACGTTCAGGTGTCAATCTTCTTCCCTCCTTTGACAGGAGGTAGCCTAAATAGGTGAACTCCTGGCAACAATATTGAAACTTTTTAAGCAAAGCTTTGTGACCATTTTTAGCTAGATGTATAAGCAACAACACAGTGCCCTCCTTACAGGCGCTCTCAGAATCAGCAGCTAAAAGCAAGTCATCAACATACTGAAGCAATGTACAAGTAGAGGGCAATTCAAGGGTATCAAGCTGTTCTTTCAAAGCCCTACTGTAGATGCTAGGACTCTCTGTGTACCCTTGAGGTGCACGAGTAAATGTGAACGAGCGTTCCCCTAAGGTGAAAGCGAACAAGTATCTACTATCCTTGTGTATAGGAATACTAAAGAAAGCATTCTTCAGATCCACAACACTAAAAATAAGTAGCTGTAGCTGGAATCATGGTCAATATTGTCGTCACATCAGGCACAATTGGAAATTGAAGAGCGACGACTTTATTAATGGCACGTAAATCAATTATGAAATCGAATGGAATTGCATTATCGCCTTTCTTGTACATGGGTAAAATCGGACTATTGCACAAACTTCCTGAAATTTCCTCAATCACCCAGCGATGCACAAAATCGGAAACAATGCATTTCAAAGCTCGCTCGCCCTCAACTGAAATCTTATACTGGAGAATGCGTGGCAGCTCAATCCCATGTTTCAAAACTATCTTAACAGGCTCAATCTGTAAAACACCGACATCATTGTCGTCAACTGCCCATAAGCACTCTGGTACATCAATGAATTCTGGCGGCAAAGGTCTAGTTAATAATTGAGAGACAAAGTTACTGTTCGGAAATCGTCAAGCGCACTCCATCGGAAGAACAATAAATTACTGCATTCAATTCCTATAGCAGGCTCAACCCCAGCAAATTCTCTCCACAATTCAAAGTCAAAAGGAATGGACAGTGGTCCATAAAGGGACCCAAAGAAATAGGTACCGGAGAAGAAACTGGACAAACAACTGAAGTGCCAGAAAACCCTACAGAAACATTGGTTTGCCCTGACAGTGGAATGTTTGGAACCCATGAATGATCAATGGAACACTTCTGTGCTCCAGTATCTATCAAAAACTGATGTTTCCTATTTCCTACTACCATTTCAACGTAGAGACCTTTCTGATTGACGGGAATAGGTGTAGGTTCCAAACCCTGCTTCGGGCAATCCTAACGAAACAGAATATCATCAAAAGGAAGCTCTTCAGATAGATATGCAGCAGAAGGATGATCAAATATGTTCCTGGAATCCACACTTGAAGTCCGATTATCCTGTGAAAAAGGTTGCTGAGGATCCTGTGCAAACTGACCTCTACCAGGGCCCCCTACAACCGGGCGACCTCTGGATCGTCTACCCATATTCCCAAATGTGTTATTCGACCTCTGTCAAAGGGCGGGGCATTGTGCACGCCATTGACCCTCTTGCCGACAATAGGCACACTGGTTAATGTTCACAGGACCCAAGGGCACATTCCCGTGTGGAACATACTAACCTCTAATCTGCGAACTACCCCCTCTGGGGCCTCCAACAATTTGCTGTAATAGTACTTTATTCTTTAAATCACCTTTTCGCTTCTCGACTCTATCTTTTTCATTGTTGACACAATTCTCATAGTACTGAGCCATGTGCAGTACTTCTGATTGGGACTTTGCCTGCCAAGCGCTCTCAGAAGACATCATTTGTGACTGGATGTCAGGCAGCAAGCCACGCACAAATTTGGCCACAAATAATCTTTTCCCAGACTCTGTGCCTAAATCTGGTCTGCTGAAATCCGAGAATACCTGTTCGAACCAATTAAACAACTCGGTAGCACCCTCAGACTTCCCTTGGACACAGGCCGTAAGTTTGTCCCAGATAATTCTTTTCTCAGGAATTATGGTTTTCAATTTTGCAATGATTCTATCAGGCAAAGTCAGTATCACCTGAGGCGGTCTTTCACCAGCTGGCCTTTCTCCATTGAATCTAGTTATGTTCGCCCATGTATCTCCCAACCCTGGTACGTCATCTATAGTCCTAACTTGTTTCCACAAATCTACGGGCAGGAGTACAGGAAATAACAAATCAATATCGCCTAAGGTGAACACTGAGGACTGCACGACGGACTCTATTTCTTTTATAGAATCCTGTCGGATTTTTCCTAATATCAGGAACAGATTGTCTAATAGTATTCACTTCCTGTCTTGAGAACGGGACATGAACAAACTGTGATACATAATGTGCAGGAATGTTCACAGCGACTATATTTGCTGCATGATCAGCCGCAATCTCAACCTTCGGGACAAATGTCAGAGGAACCTCTCTCATAGGCAACTGAGAAGTAGGCAACTCCGAACGCTTGTTAAGCAACAGAGCTAAGTCGAGCGCTAAAGCAGTCGAAGAAGTGTCAAGTGAAAAAGCTCTCTTATAAATACTCAATAACTCTGTGGGACAACTAATTTTTCTATTTACACAATCATCCTGTAGGTACTCTATCATTACTTGTATCACTTTCCTCCGCATTTCTGGCGTATACTGACTATATGTGTCATATACCTCAACTGGAGTTATCGACATATCTGAAATCCACCTAAGCGCGTCTTTCGTACAAATTCGTGCTTCCTCGGGTATCGATTTACGACAAGGAAGGAACCGTTTCTGTGCATACATACTTTCCCCCTCGTCATCCTCTTTCTGTAACCTTTCCAACTCCTTTCTATACTCAAATAACCTTTCGACATGCTCATTTACTTTCTCCACAGTGTCCCTTGAAAACGCTAAAGTGTTTAGATCCCTTAACCCTTGCGGGAGATCTGTATTATTTAATTTGCCCCACATTACACATAAATGAATCACTAAACCTTCAATAAAAACATTTTTCTCAGGAAAATTATCCATATTACAAAGCGTAGTAAAAACATTAGCCTGATCATCTCTCTCCATACAATGCTTAGCCCATGCAATCAACTCACGTTTCTTCTCTGGTGGTACAGTATTGCGAGTGACAACCTTTGACCCCGCCCCCGGATCGACTACAAGCGGCACAGGATCACTTGGAAGAGAGGGAGCAGGCAAATTCAATGGAGGTACTGTTACTGGTGCAATAGCAAAGGGGTGGAGGAACAGTAACTGGAGGAAGAGGAACATTAGGAGGAGCAGGAACAACAGGAACAGCAGGTGGAGCAGGAATATCAGCAGAAAGAGGCAATTCAGCAGGAAGAGGAACATACAGAGGTTGTGCAGAGGCACCAGGGCTTCGTTCATTTAACAATTTGTCGATGAATTCATCGGAAACATGAAGATCTTTGGAAGGATAGATTTTCTGAATTCCAAGTGAGAAAGCCCTATCCATATTCCTAGTCGACTCAGAATGTTTATCTTGGTCATACAATAATGCTTTTTCGGCGTTCGTTTTATGACAGCGCGAATGTTTTTCTATACTTTTAAGTTGCTGCAACACCTCTTTTTTCCAGTTCTGCAAAACATCAAATGCTGCAGGTCTAGCCTTTTTCTTTAATAGAATTGACTCTAAATACTCAATACGAGGGATTTCAAAACTATCATTGATTGGCCACTGAAGTTCAGAGGCATGTCTGGTTTGTCTGTGCCAAATATCATTAAACACTATACTTCCAATGCCATGCTTACAGTACATAGAACATGCCGGCAACCCCTCCTGTGGTGCCGGACGGCTAAATTCCAAAGATTGTCTATCGCTGCGGAACAACGCCCTGAAGCAGGTAGACAATTTCCCAGGCATATCAAATTATTGGTGTTACCTGGTCAATAATTGTGTCTGCAGATACAATACGCCAAAATCAAATTATCAGGATTATTTAAGAGTCAGGTCATGACTCGCCTGCTCGATTCCTAAGGAGGTCCGATCGGATTACAAAGAATCTTACCTAACTAATCGTACCTCGTGTTTGGTGATTTCGGCAAATCTGCCCACCTCGATAAGTGGACCCTCGTCAAGATGCCGTCTCGGACCACAAGCTAATCGTCCAGGGATCGGGTCATGCACTGCTGCTGAGGTGTCACGTCTCGTTCAGTTTGGGCCCCTTTTTGTCACACCGCCCGATCCCGGTCCGATAGCGAGGGTCAACCTTCGATAATCCGACATCAATCTTGAGGTTCCCTATTCGGGCGCCAACTGTGAAAACAAAATCAAAATATCGAGGCTGAGTACCCAAAAAGGAAATACACCGAACATGGGTTACAAAGGAACATACAAAGAACTTTATTTTATACTGAACAGTTTTCCAAGAAAAGTAACAGATAGCTATCGGCCCTCAGTACAACACAACAAACTCCAGCGTGGTTTAGTGTGTTCAGTGAAAGACGCTGTACATTAGAATTCGTTGCTCTTTTATACCATTTGCGAACATGATGTCCAACCCTACTTCGGGTTAATATTCCTCTAATACATTACTTATCTAGGGTTCATGCCGAGTTCGCATATCCACATGCAACTAGTTTGCCTTTAATACATACGTCAACAAGCCTACACGGCAACTGTCTATTTTGGGATTTCCCATACAGGTCTTCTCCAACATTAATACAATGTAGTTAAACAAGTGTTCTTAGTTCAGTATTTGGATACATTGTTCTTAACATATGCTTGTGGATTAGTTTCATTGCACGAGTAATCCTTTACACACAGGTCAGCGAAGGACAAGGTCTCAGTTCACGACCCCAACAAGTGGCCTGCAGGCAAATTGCATTTTAATTACACACAGAGGTCAAGAAGACCATGTTGTATTTCGGAATGACATCATCCACCATTTTAACTCACAGGGTGACTTTACAGAAAGAACCTAAAATGGCGGATTGACCTAAAATGGCGGCTTACATTGATTTGAAGGTCAGGACCTTGCAACACGGATTTCTTCGCAAGTGGCTTACAAGCAGCTTGGCGTAGGCCAATATACACATATTCGTTGCAATAGGAGGCACAATATAATTTCTCATTTGACAGCTATGCAACTGATTGAAATACCCACAAATAAGAAGGACAGATCTTGTGCAAATCCGATGACCGGCCTAGCTGATCCAGCCCCGCGCTGAAGTGCTGTCCGTCGTAGACTAGACCCAATCCAATGACCAGAACTGATGGTCCCATTTAATTGCAAAGGACTGTAAGTATTCATAGGTAGAACAGTGACCCATCGTATACTTGCATTGTCTTACTCCAACCGCAAACCCATCCCCTCTTTCAGTCAGAACCAGTATTGTTAGAACTATCCTTGCGCTGACTATTTTCTCATCTGAAGAAGTAGAGTATCCACAGCAGGAGGGTTACGCTGATCACGCGACTGTAAGATCCCTCTGTGGTATTTGCTTTTTTATAGTCATCATATAGTGTAATCAAACACATTTGTCATTTTTCAAAGTGCATTTCTGTTTTCCTTTCTTGCGCCTATTTTACAAAAATGACCTTTACTAAAACCTCTATAACTCCCTCAGTTTGTATGATAGAAACAAAATTTTCAAAATGATTCTCCCGTTATCGCGAATGTTGCACGAGGAAAAGTTTGCCGCGAATTACAATTCTGAAAGATTTCTACACGTGTGAAATAGCTTTAAATTCTTTCTTATTTGGACTTTGAGATTTCAAATGCTTTCTCTGGACTAAATCATTGTTTATGACTGTGTGCAACTGTTCAAAGTGGCTACCATAGGAATTTATAAAAATGTAAGTAGTTTTGTCAACATTTGGTGTTTTTGCACAGTCAATTCTAAAGACAATTTAAAAGCAATCCTGAGAGTTGAAAAGTCAATTCCGCTTTTCTCTTGTGTTTGAAGGGGGAAGGTGGGACTGATATTCTGTCTGATTTATGCTGTTCTCTCCTCACATCCATTTAATTGCATATTGGGGGACTGAGGAGTGTTGCAGTGGGAACCTCTTAATATAGTGCCATCTGTCTAAACCAACACAAAAGTATTCTTTTCTGTGCTGCATATGTTTTTGGTGCTCATTACTTGATCCAGAATGTATTAAATATATTACTCTGTGTTTTGACACCCCATTGGTGATTGTTGTTTACCTATTAAAATATATTGTGATTAAATTTGAAATACATAAATAAATATTTACCTTTGCAAACTAGCCTGATTCCTAGTTCAGCGTGACCGGGGGGGGGGGTCTCAGGAGAAGGGTGTGATATGAGTGGTATATTGTTCAGAATATTGAACTTATAGATACAAAATTAATAAGGGTTTCAGTTGCGCACTACATGCTGGGCAAGACTTGGGTGTGTGCCGGATTGAAATCACTTACAGCTTGGGGGATCGTCCGGGATCCTGAATTAGACATACTACTCGTCACAGTCTAACACATCGTGGTAGCTGATGGGGTACATACACCTTGATGGGTCACCATACTGTGCTACACTGTGCAAGCACCCCTCACAAGAAATACTCAAAGGAATTGGGCCTGTTTGCAAAAGTAAAGTAACCCTGAGATAAACCGAAAGGAAATAAATATTTCCGGAATGGCGACCCCAGTGGAAATCAATATTGCAAGGGAACATCTACTTCACAAATTGTTTGTCAGGGGTGAATGGCTAGAACAGGACGAACAGGTATGGCTGCAGGGAATAAAACAGGAAATCACTGAAATCAACCTTAATACCTGACAGGATAAGGGCTCATTACATCAAGCACTCAGTGAGCTGTACGTGGCCCCAAAAATGAAAGAGGAGCAGTGCAAAATTGCCAAAATAGTGGCCTACCTGTACCTCCACATAAGAGTCATACAGGAAAAGTACGCAGACCATGTAGATTTCACAAATCGGCAAGGGGAAGCACTGTAGAAAATCCAGAGCAACCTGGACTCTGCAGAGTAAAGGCTCCAGGATAGCAAGGAATCTGAAACAGAGGCTAGGCAGTATGCCACCAAACTCCAAGAAGAACTGACGCTCTTTCTGCAAAAGAATGCAGAACAAGATGCCCAGGTACAGACACTGCAAAAAGAGTGTCAGGAAAGGCTTGACTCTTTAAAACAGAGTCAACAAAAACTGGTGCAACAACTTTTAATAGAGTTTGCGCAGAACAGGTGGTCATCATACAGGACCAGATAGACAAATTAAAAGAGGAAAATAATAAATTAATCATTAAAGACCTAGAATCCCAAGCAGAGTTTGATGAGGAGCGCCAGAAAGCTGGTGCATTAAAAAAAGAGGGACGACCTGGCTGCACAGAGGGGCACTCTAAGTCAGGAGAGGGACACCAGGAAGTCAGCCATTTAAAAACAAAGTTGGAGGAAAGTAAACTGGCCCTTCAAGAGTTTGGGGAAATCAAAACTGATTATGAAAATATGTTAGAGCCCACCAGGCGGGTGGAGGATGCTCTGGCGAAGAATAATCAGACCAGTAAGGCCCAAACTCAGGAGGTGAGTCTCCTGCAGGAAAAATTGGCCCAATACTCCCAATTCAGGAAGGAAGCACAGAGAGACAATGAGGCTCTCTGTGAAAAGAATGACAGGCTCCACCAACAGATAGCCATGCAAGAACAACTCATAGAGACCAGTAAGGCCTTAATAGAGGAGCAAAAAGGTCAGATATTGGCTTGTCATCAGGAAATAGGGGCTGAAAAAGATGAGGTAAGATGGGAGAGAGAAACCCCTGAGCATAACCTCAGGAACCCTGGCATCAGGGACTTTAATCCCTTCAATTCCATGGACTCTGCCACCCTCATGTCCACTGGCTCATGCGAACCAAGGACCACGGGATGGCAGACTTCAACACAATGGGAAATATGTGAACTGGATCCCCAGAAATATCACCTACCAAGAGATCAGTCAAATCTGGTGGGGAATTCTATGAAAATAGGCCCACTAAGAGCATCTTAAAAACCTCTTCCCAGCTAGGGGGCGGGGTAGAGGGGTGGGGGAGTATTCAGCCAATCCTGGGAGCAAGGGAGAGTCAGAAGACTCTCCTGAGCGCCACAGGTCTCAAGAGACTAGGCCCCCACATTCTGCCAGCCATTACCAAGCTCGCAGAATCAGGGAGAGCCGAGAGGATCAGACAGCCACCTCAGGTAGCAGTGCCTCTGAGTCAGAGGATGACCAAAACTAAAAAGGCCAACAAAGTTAAGAGAGCTTTACTGAAAGATCCCCTGAAGCAAATCAAGGCTATTAGGAGCGTCATAACGCCCTACCATAAAAATGCCAAATATTCAGTTTGGGAGCACCTCGAGTTGTTTGAGCAAATGATGGAGACTTTCCACCTGAAGGACAGCCAATGTTGTATTCAGTATGTCAAGTGGACATTTTCACCTGAGTACTCCAGCTTCTTTGCGGGGCCGGACGATAAGAACCATTCAAGATGGTCCACCTATAAGGCGGCCATCTTAAAGCATTTTTCTTTTTTTTAATAAATGTATTTATTGTATTCAAAGATAATACCGAAAACAAACTCTTACAACTCCTCCCCATCCCCGTCCCCCCCAACCCCCGGGGTGTTAGCTTCCTTTTGTAGGTGAACCGCTCATCCTCGGAATATGTCCGTAACTTTAATATTATGTGGACACCACTGTTCCATATAGTCTGACTGAAGATAGTCCTGTACCATTCCCCACTCCTTCACAAATGAATCTCCCGTGCCTTGAATTGTGTGAGTCACCTTCTCCACTGCCATTTGCGCCCACACCTTCTGTAGCCATGTAAATATCAACGAGGTCTCTTTCTTCTTCCAGCATTTGGCGATTGTTGTCCATGCCGTTATGATCATCCCCACTATGCTTCTCCATTGTGGCTTTGTATATTTCCTGGCTATTCCATCTTTCATTCCCAAAAGCCATACCCTCTCGCCCCATTGCTCGCCCCCTGGAATATTTTCCCCATCTCCACTTTAACTTCATCCCAAAAGGCCTTAATCCCCCTGCACTCCCACCAGATGTGCCTCCACGTTCCCACCTCCGCACACCCTCTCCAGCACTGATACGACATCTGTGGGAACATTTTATGCAGTCTGTCAGGGGTGAAGTGCCACTGGGCAACAATTTTAACCCACATTTCGCTTGATTGTGCCGAGCGAGTTAGTTTGGGGATTTGTGTCCACAGCTCAACCCATTGCTGTTTCGTTGGGGCCTCCCCCAGAGTATTTCCCCACCTTATCATATAAGTCCATTTTATATGTTCATCGTGGAAGTTTATAAAGGAGTACAATATCAATACCCATTTCTTCGCCCCTGTGTTATTCGTGACATATAATTCAAATGGGGTGAGATCCCTGGTTGCCGCTTTTGTGATCTCTGGCGTCATGAGCCAGTGTCTAAGTTGATCATATTTCAATTTGTCACCCACTGTGAGTCGCAGCAATGGTGTACTCTCCGTAAATGATCTAATTGTTTTGTTCACAAACATCTCCCCTATTTTCGTGTAGCCCGCCACTTCCCATTTCTCAAACGCCCCTTGTTCCATCCCTGGGGGGGAACTGCGGGTTTCGACATATTGGTGTAAAGGGGCCCTCTACCGAGGACATGCTACCTTTCTGGGTCTGAGTATCCCAAGCCTCCAGGGTGGCCCTCATTATTTCGCTTATGCGGAGATTGGGGTGTCTATGCTGTTTCACTTTCCATAGCAGTTCCCCAAGTGGGGTTCTAGCAACCGCTCTGTCTTGCTTACCCCATATAGTAGCTGGATCTTCCCCCATCCACTCCCGTAGCACCCTAAGCTGCGCCGCCTAATAATATTTCTGGAAATGTGGCAATGCCATCCCCCCTCCCCGGTACGAGGCTGTCATGGCTCCGCTCGCTATTCTCGAGGGTTTCCCTCTCCATATATAGGATGTGACCGCCTTGTTGAGTGTTTTAAAAAAGGAACATGGAACCCTAATAGGGAGTGCTTGAAAATAGTAAAGGATCCTCGGTAGAATGGTCATCTTGATCGATTGAATTCTGCCCCACCATGATATCTGTAATGGGCTCCATCTCTCCAGGTCCCTCCTTATCTGGGCCATGAGTCTTAAAGCATTTTTCAATACACAGAAACCCTCAAGAGGCCTGCAAGGCGGCCTACAATCTGCAATGTGGGGAAGATCAGGCCCAACAAGAATCTGTCCAAGAGCTGAAACGTGCCTTTGCGCAGACCACCAGGAGGGTGCGCACTGAGAGCAGGGAGTTCAATACCTTCTTTCATGCACCCCCTAAATACATTATGACCCAGCTGGTGAGGGACTTTCATGAGAAAAAATCACTAGACTGGGTCATTGAACAAGCAACCCGCATTTATGAAGTGCAGAAGCCAGTAGAGTGTAAAAGTGCTAATAAAAGCCCAAAACCAACCAATACCCCTGCTGCTGCTAAGGTGACGGATGTGAAGGTTGCCCCCATTTTAGATCTGGAGATGGGGGGGCTAAAAACATTACTGCGCAGAATCGTACTAACCCAAGACCCAGAAGGCCTTGGGCCAATCCCAAA
Organism: Ambystoma mexicanum; assembly: GCF_040938575.1. Lineage (NCBI taxonomy): Eukaryota > Metazoa > Chordata > Amphibia > Caudata > Ambystomatidae > Ambystoma > Ambystoma mexicanum. Next base: position 774,645,988 of record NC_090933.1, on the reverse strand, counting down.
CAGGGAGTCAGGGAGGTACACCACAAATGGGACTACATCAGCCCCCATTACAAGGGCAATAGACCCATCCTGGGCTATGTGTGGACTCCCCCAGCCCAAGGGCGGGAGGGTTCCAACCAGGCAGCCGCCAGCCTAGGAAACTTCCCTCCTCACTTCCCCCAGGAGGGCAATAATCCCCCAAATGCCGGGTTAAGTTTCTTTCCCCGGTACCCGCCAAACACCAACCCCCAGAGCAACCCTTCTTTCTTTCCCCACTTTCCTGAGCCCAGACAGTCCAATCCGGGAGAGGGGAGGCCAAGGGTGGAGGGGTACCAAAACTATCCCAACCAAGGGTATTATGGGAGAACGGACAGTTACCCTTCCCGTGATCAACCACGGGTAGACCAGAGGATGCCGTACCAGCCAGAGCGGGTATCCCAACTGGAGCGCCAGGTCCAGAACTTGGCACAGGATCTGGGTCGCATGCTGAGGGCTCCACAGAACCCTCAGATGAGCATGGCGACTCAGAACTCCTCAAATCAAGTGTCTGGTGCTCCAGAGCAATGACGGGGAGAGAACCCCGACAACCCACCGGTTCCCAACGAGGAGGCACAGGGGGAAAGGGGGGTGTAAAGCCTTAGAGGAAGCTTCCTTCCCCACTTGTTAAACGCCCCTGGAAACCCAGGAACCAGAACCAGAATCTCCTGCCCCCGAAAGTCTGCAACCAAAAGGAACAGAGGGTGGGTAGGAGAAATAAAGAGCCTAAAAAGAACCATTTTGTGGAGGAGGTTCGAATCTTCCAATTTGACGGAGAGGGGTCCTCGGAGGATTCTGGGAAAAGGATCTTCTCCTTCAGGGATGGGGGAACTCCTCCCAATGAAAAATGGGTCCCAAGAAATCCTGATCAAGACTGGGTAGATGTGGGGACGAGTAAGAACCGCCCAACATTGAACCCCAGAATGACCAGCAAGAAAGTCACCTTGTTCAAACCAATTCTGGTGACTGCCTCCAAGGGGGGTGGGGGGGAACCCAGAATCAGAACCAGGGGAGCCCGAAACTCCCCCCATATCCAACTATCCTATTTTCTTTGCAGATCCCCGAGCTCACACCCAGGATCATGCCCAAACCTTTTCTGGGAACTGCCTCCGAAAAGGGGGGACAGCTCTGAATCAGAAAGGGAGGAGCCCGAGACTCCTCAAATCACCGAGTATGAAACTGTGTGCTCAGATACCCAAATTATCCAACTCCATTCTGGGGACCGCCTCCTAGAAGTGGGGAGCAACCCAGAACCGGCCTAAGAGGAACCCCAAACCTCACCAACCACTTCTGTTGACTGCCTCCAGAAAGGGGGGGGGCAGCCAAGAAACGGAACAAGGGGAGCCCGAGGCTCCCCAAATAGTGGTGTGTCAAAATTCTGTGCTAGATTCTTCAACTCCAAGAACGTCACTTGACCCAAATTTCCCAGTGTCAGAGTCAGAAATGAACAAAGTGACCATCAATCTTACTCAGAGCACCCATTACCTTTGCCCCTTGGAGGAGAAGGAAGGTAGATTCTACGCCTCCATCCAGGTGCAAGGGCACTGTGAAATTCCAGCACTGGTGGACACTAGATCCCAAGCAACTTTGCTGTCAAAGAAGGCCTTTGAGCAGCTAAATTCAGGAAGGGGGGAGAGATACCAAATCCCTCTCAACCCTCTTCCTGGACATCTACAGAAGTTTGACGGGAAGGAAATTCCTGTTGAAGGGTCTGCAAAGCTGTAAATTAAAATTGTGTGACACAAAATTAAGCACCCGGTCCTATTTGTGGTGCTGGAGAGAATCCCCTGTCTATTGGGGAATTACATCCTCTGCAGGCTGTCTCCCCTCATAGATTGTGTAAACAAGGTCCTCTGGACCCAGACCCACAGGCCAATTAAATTAAGGCAAAGCGTCAACCATGTGAGTCTAAATGGCACATGCCACATGGTTCAACAAAAAAAGGAACTAATTAGGTTCTACTTGCAAAACAATAACACACCCAATGTCACCGTCATAGCCGTGGGATCACCAAACGGTGATGAGAACGCCTCTCCATTTCTGCAAATCAGCCTCCCTTACGCCCTGGAGGGAGATGCATTGAAATTTTATACTGATGTACAATCCGAAAATCCTAAGTCCATAGCCAAAATTGATGTCAAACCAGCACAGAACTTAGCTGGCATTCTGAAAAAGGGTGAACAGCTCTTCCTCCCGATTCAGTTAAATGACGGGAAGGAGTCTGTCCTCACCCGAGTTGACTTGAATAGCGAAGAAAGCTTCATCATCGAATCATTATTAAAAAAACTCCCAAAAGACCAGACCCTAACCGCTGTAGAGTCAGTGCAGCAATTGGTAAGGGACCTGGAAGCGCCCTGCTCCAAACATCCTCTGCTTAGCAGTTGTATGATCAAAATTTCTAGGGATGATAAAACATAATAGATACTTGTTGGGTTGTGCGAGGTGTTCCTTCCACCTTTTATATGAGCCGGGACCTCCTCAACCAATTTGAGATTAATTTGGACCCTAGTTAGTAATCGGATTTCAGAAATGGAGGAGAGGTGACCATCCCAGGACTCACCTACAGAATCTGCATCCCCAAGGGCAGTTTGGCAGAAGGGGAAGACAAGTCGGTCCACATAAACCAGCTGAAGAGTTGCCATCCCAGGCATACTTTGCGGCAAATAGAGGAGCCAACCAGAAACCCAGAGGAGGAAAATCCAGAAACATAAAAGAATCACTAAATGTTCGCCGTGTTATGTGCAAGAAGAGTGTTAAGACCATTAGTAAGCATAGATGGGGAATATCGCCAATTGTAATCCATGCACGTGTCTTTCCCACTGCTGACATCCCCCCGAAGATGTGTGGACACAGTAGTGGGAAAATGTCCATAACCATGCTATGTTTTATTTTCTAGCATTGGAACTAAGAATCATCCCAAGAATCACCAAGGAGGACCACTCGGGGAGCTCCATACTCCCAACCAGAACCAGCAATACTTTCAACCAGAACCAGCAATACTCCCGACCAGAACTGGCGAGGAGAGCGTGTCGCCTCAATCACCGACGGGAGAAGCGACTGAAGTTCTCCACACAGACAGAAAAGAACATCCCAATCTCCCGACTTCCCTTTGATGGGAACCCAAAAAAAAAACAAATCGGGAGGGGGGGGCTCTGTGGGATCTATTGACCCACTCCGCTATGCTATGCGGCATCACCCTGCCAGTTATGGTAAAAGAAATGGCAACAATAATAGATGAGTTACTGATGAAACTTTAAAGTGAGCTAAAACTAAAAAGTCTGCTGGATTAGCAAACATAAAAACGATTTTTGCTAAAAGGAATACAGATCGTAGTTGTGTTTTGATCCCCCAGATGTAAAGCCAAGAAAGTAATGCATTTATGTTTGATGCAACAAGTTTGGGTTTTGCTGGATTTAAGAAGTTAATTAGCCTGGCTGACCTGCAAGAAATGGAAAAGCAGGTTTCTCACAGGGGTAGGGCCTTCCTCTCAGCAGAAACTCACAGGGAGGTGCTAATTGCGGTTTAGCCTAGACTTTTGTCTATAGAAAGAGAGGGAACAATGACAGACCTTCAGCGCAGGAAACGGAGGTGTGAAGGTGGCCGTAAATGGCTCCTGGAAGGAACTTCCCCAAGGAGCGGGGTGTTCCTGGACTGCAGGGAGAGACCAAGGGACGGACCATCTGTTGCTAAACATGAACAAAGAACAATTCTTAAAGACTCATAATTTGTCACCCAAAGGGTGAAAAATATACCAAGGACAGGGTTGTGAATCTAATTTTTGGCTTCACGTGTGACATGTTCTGGACAGGAAAGGCAATATATGTGGTTTTATGCAAAATGTATTAATGTTAGAATTGTGAAAATGTACACGCACATCCCTATGTCAAACACACACATGAAATTTGCATAAAGTTTGGAAATTGTGTTCATAGCAAAAATGACAAAATTCTGTAGAAAGTTGAAGCAAGACCCCACAGCTACGGGATTTTGAACAACAGATGCTACATAAAATATGCCATCTTTGTATGTGATTTGTATAAAGGCGACCAATGTAGAAATGTGTGTTTAGTATAAAATCCGATTTTGGGACCAGTGGCTAAAGGGAGGTCTCCGAGTACTGTAAAGCAAACCATAAAATGTGACATCATCCGGCCTACATCCAATAACCCAAATGCAAGGCAGAGATTAAGTTTTGATCCTATCCCAGCTCACAGGGCAAGCTTAGAGAAGCCGGCCCATACACCCACTTTGTGATGTCATTTTTAAGCATAAATAGAGACAACTGACAACACATAGGGACTCACAGATCCACTCACTCCTGATTCCGGCGAAGCACTCTGATCCAGCATTCTACATCCAGTTTTAACATCCTCCCAGATCCAGATGCCAAGACTCTTGCCAGCATTAGAGAGCTATTGATTTTTGCAAGGCCCAAATACTCACTTATTTTCCCCACCGAGTGGAGCGCTGTGGGGGGAGAAGGCCTTTTGAACCAGTATCCTGAAATTCTCTGGCTTGCCACCACTAGGCTTGCCTGAGGAACTCACTATCAAACTGATTGAAATACCCACAAATAAGAAGGACAGATCCTGTGCGAATCTGGTGACCGGCCTAGCTGATCCAGTCCCGCGCTGAAGTGCTGTCCATCGTAGACCAGACCCAATCCACTGACCAGAACTGATGGTCCCATTTAATTGCAAAGGACTGTAAGTATTAATAGGTACAACAGTGACCCATAGTATACTTGCATTGTCCTACTCCAACCTCAAACCCATCCCCTCTTTCATTCAGAACCAGTATTCTTAGAACTATCTTTGCGCTGACTCTTTTCTCATCTGAAGAAGTAGAGTATCCACAGCAGGCGGGTTACACTGATCACGTGACTGTAAAATCCCTCTGTGGTATTTGCTTTTTCATAGTCATCATCTAGTGTAATCAAACCCATTTGTCATTTTTCAAAGTGCATTTCTGTTTTCCATTCTCGCGCCTATTTAACAAAAACGACCGTTACTAAAACCTCTATAACTCCCTCAGTTGTTATGATAGAAACGCAATTTCAATTCCCACTTGTACCTAAAATCCATAGCTAGCCATAGAACCCAGTTACAGCGAATATCACGCAAGGAAAAGTTTGCTGCAAATTACAATTCTGAAAGATTTCTACACGCGTGAAATAGCTTTAAATTGTTTTTTATTTGGACTTTGAAATTTCAAATGCTTTCTCTGGACTAAATAATTGTTTATGACTGTGTGCAACTGTCCAAAGCAGCTCCCATAGGAATTTATAACCATTTAAGTAGTTTTGTCCACATTTGGTGTTTTTGCTCAGTCAATTCTAAAGACAATTTAAAAGCCATCCTGACAGCTGAAAAGTCAATTCCGCTTTTCTCTTGTGTTTGAAGGGGGAAGGTGGGACTGATATTCTGTCTGATTTATGCTGTTCTCTCCTCACATCTATTTAATTGCCTATTGTAGGGATGAGGGGTGTTGCAGTGGGAACCTCTAAATATAGTGCCATCCGTCTAAACCAACACAAAAGTATTCTTTTCTATGCTGCATATGTTTTTGGTGCTCATTACTTGATCCAGAATGTATTAAAGATATTACTCTGTGTTTTGACACCCCACTGGTGATTGTTGTTTACCTATTAAAATATATTTATTAAATTTGAAATACATAAATAAATATTTACCTTTGCAAACTAGCCTGATTCCTGGTTCAGTGTGACTGGGGGGGTGGTCTCAGCAGAAGGGTGTGATATGAGTGGTATATCCTTCAGAATATTGAACTTAAAAATACAAAATTAATAAGGGTTTCAGTTGCGCACTACATGCTGGGCGAGACTTGGGTGTGTGCCGGATTGAAATCACTTACAATAATGAGTGTCGTGGTCCGGAAACAACGTGCTGGTAATTTCCGATTACCGGCACTCATTCCGTACCACAGCACTATGAGAGGACATGGTGGCAACAACAGTGCCAGTAACAGCGTACACTGTACTACCGTCAGCGGTAGCATAGGTAACTGAAATTGCAGGACCCTCGTAAATCAGTGCTGGTGCCACTGGGAAAATCGTGCTGGAAACACCAGCACTGTGGAGCAGACAGTAACCGGGCCCAGGTGTGGAGGAATAGGCCACAGGTGCCACAATTGACCCAGCTGCACACAATGAGCACAGGGGCTGCTGAAAAGAACCACACCCACACTCCACACACCTTCCAACACAACAATGCTGCCACTCGTAGAAGCAGTCGTGGGCATGGAGGTGCTGCATGCAGAAGCGCAACTCTATGTGCAGGAGGTACAACAGTGGCAACAGGCAGTTTAGGGGAAGGAGGAGATGGATGAGAAGGAGAATGCAGAGGAACAATGGGCAGCAAGTTGTGCCCCGGATGCTTGGACCTATAAACCGCACAAGGGCAACACCCTGGTCCCTGACTGACAGACAGATCCGCCTGAACAGAGAGACCATCCTTGCAATAGTGGACCTCATCCACGATGATATCCAGAGCGTCATTGACATCCGGACTGCCATACCCCCCTGTTGAACATGGTGTCTGTACTGCATTTTCCTGCCACATGCACATTCCAAAAAACACAGTTGGGGAGCTACATGGCATCTCCCAGCCAGCATTTCCAATTGTGCTTGTGCAGGTCCTGGATGCCCTCCTGCATCATGTGTCCCAGCATATTGCCCTACCAACGACACAAGCACAGTTGAACGCCACCAAGGTTCGCTTCCATGCCCTTGTGGGCATCCCTAATGTATTGGGAGCAGTGGACTGCACACACATAGAGCTAGTGGGTGCCCATGCCAGAGAGGAGGTGTATCAGAACAGAAAGCTGTACCACTCTATGAATGTGCAGGTTAAGTGTGTCGCGGACCTGACGATCAAAGACTGCTGCGCACGCTTCCTAGGATCAACACATAACTCTGTGGTCCTGCGCAATAGCACGATGTCTGGGTACATGGCACATACAGTGGTCAGCGGACCTGGCTATTGGGTGAGTCAAAGGATCAACACACACACCTCATTGCATGTGCACCAGGGCACAGGGGGGATTTTCACTGTCACCAGTGCATGTCCCACAGGGACGCATTCCAAGAGTGGGTGCTGTAAGGAGCTCATGGTGACAACAGTCAAGACAGACACAAGTGATCACAGTTCAAGGGTGTTTATTATATTGTAAGTGCAGGGTGGAAATACCCTGACCTAAATCTAAGATGGGAGCAAGTGTCGACCATCAAATGAAAAATAAGGCAGTCCTTGTGGCATCTTGTCAATGTAAAAAGCCTATACTAAAAAAATAATGCCGATTCCTTGCAATCAATTACAGAAAGAGTGAGTATTCAAAATAAAGAAGAAAGTGTTCACAAATAAAAGGTCAGGATGTGATTGCCTCAAGTTTTCCCTTCCCCACGCTTTTAGCACGGGACAAGGTGGGACTTTGGAGCACAGCTCACGCTCAAGCCTTCCCAGCACAAGCATAACAGTTCCGTATCCGCTATCAGGTTTTTTGATGGTTAAGTCTCTTTGTAATGAAAAGTCTCTTGCCTTCGAGGCCTGATGCTCTCAACAAACTGCAACACGTTCTGCTCTACGAACACTTTGGGCAATGGTTTCACCCCTCTGTCCCCCTCTTCTAGGTGCAGACCCCTCAGAAGTCGTATTCAACTAATTAACAAGACACTTTCTTTCTCAGTGAACTTTGGGTGATAACTTTCCACCCCTGGATCTCCCTCGGCTGGGCTAGGACCCCAGATGACAAGGGGACACTTCCCTTCCCCTTGTCTTGCAATGCGTCTTGCTTTCACAAATTTTAATGTCTTTTTAAACAGGTTTTCTGTCTTCTCCCTTGGTTGTCGACTTCCCTCTGCCGGGCTCACTCTCGCTGACTTTTGTAACAGATTATTCACTGTAGACACCCCTTGGTCGGGCTCACTTTGTTTCACACATAATTCTGGATTGTTTGCTTTCCTCTGCCAGGCTCACTCTTGCCAACCTTTACCAACAATTTCTTACAGAACTTTTAGACTTTACCCCTTTACATTAGCATCCCTCTGACGGGTTCACACTTGCTAATCTTCACGAAACACAGTTCATGTACTGATTTTCACCATGTGGGATTCACTTCCCTTAGCTTTCACAATAATCTGTTGGTCAAAGACTTTCAGCGGTACAGAGGATTTTACAAGGTCTCTTTATGACCACTTTTACCATTCTTCGCCTCTTCCCGAGGCCTTCTGATTATAGTAGTGTTTACCATTGGGTAATCGCCCAGAGTTTTCTGAGTGAGCACCCACGTGGTGCCGGACTCCTCTATATCTGGTTTTCCCCCCTCCTTCGTTAATAGTATCCTTTTGCTTTTCAAAGTTCAACTTAGCCCTTGGCTACTTTTCATTTAACACAGTTCGGTTTATTATCAACACTTCCCTCGACTCACCAGCTGTAATGAACTGCGTGGCTTTCTGATGTCTTGGATTTAAGGTTTATACCAATGAGACTAGTGTGTCTCTCAGGCTTGGTAATCAGCAGAGGAGGATCTCATGTACCGGGCACATGTGTTGCAATACACGTTGACTATTGTTCGCAGACTTATTGTTCCCTCTGCCGAGGTTCCACGGGCCTTGGTCGGAAAGGGCAACATTGACTCTCTCCTCGTCACCCTCTCAGTCTGCGCCATCTTTCTCCTCCTCTAGGACTGCCGTGCTGAGTTAGCTCTTATGTCGTGTGTTCTGCCTTGCTCGTACTGTGTTCTTGTGTTCCGCCTTTTATCCCAGTGGGGAAGGGAAAGGGCTGTAAGGTGTCATTCTGTTCAATTGCCTGACTTTGCCTGACCCTGGTATTGGGACACGTCCGGTAAATGGCTCGGGTGTTAGTCCGTTGTCTTTAGTGTTGTGTGAAAGTGTTCGTGTGGAAAAAAGGGTGGGCAGTGTTTTTGAATATCCTATGCGGTAGGATGGGGAAAAGGGGTTGAAAGCAGAAGGGTACTGCTTCTCGCCCGTTGGTGTCCCACTCCCCAAGGACCCTCCATCCAGGTGATCCTCCCGCACTGGTCCACCACCAGGAACTGCATCCAACAGCAATGACTGTGTCCTGGCTACATGGATGACAGATCCCCAGGGACTAGTCAGGGAGAAACTGTCAGGTGTCTCACAGATGCCACGACTGGCATGTACTACATGAGTCTACGGAAGGACACACCAGCACAATCTGGGCATAGAGGGATAGGCACATGCAATGCACCACAGGTACCAGAATGCATCACTCCCATGTCACAACGCACACCATATCCGCACTATGCCCCACCCACCACCACCAACCCATCCTTGGGAATCCGATCCTACACATGTCCTGATCAGCATTAGCTGTCACAGGGTCCAGCAAGGTGATTGCCGTCACCCGCAAGCGCACAGACCCAGATGCATATGTCACACAGCCACATCCCAACATGCATGCAGTGCCTAGTACCTCAATAATGTGGTCCTCCCTGTGTCCCTTTCCATGCAGGCGACTCCGGCTAGCCTTTACTACCATGGCTGATGACCCCATCCACAGAGTCACCAGGAAACAGCATACAATTGTGCTTACATCAGAACAAGAGCAACAATTGAGCAGACCTCTGGACTGTTCAAGGCACAGTTTTGTTGCCTTCATTGCTCTGGTGGGACACTGATGTAGAGGCCAGTGAAAGTGGGGAAGATAGTTCTGGCCTGTGGCATGTTGCACAATATGTGCATACTGTGGAACATTCCCCTGCCCCCAGACATGGACATGCCTCCGGCAGACGATGTCAGTGACGTGGATGCAGCTGCAAAAATGAGTTGGCGAGAGTGCACAGCTTATTTGTATCTTTTTCTGCTATATTATTGTCTTTCAGGCTTTAATTTGCAGATGATTAGTAGGGTGCAGCCCACTATAAAGTGTCACCGTGTAGGGCACTCAAGTAAACTAAAGAAAGAAAAAGACCTAGGCTAGTTAGCCTTCGGTGTGGGCAGCACACCCTTAATGCCCACTATGGGTTAAACAAATTACTTGTATTTTGGTGTTCATTTAGAGCAGAATTCAACATATATCAAATGTTTTATTCATCAAGGAAATATTTCTTTCTTTCTTTCAAAAACAGCCTTGTAGCAACTGGTTCACTTCACCAATTAGGCTAGTACTGAGACTCGGGCAAACAATAACCCTATGGCTAATGCATTTCGGAACAATTCCTTCCTCAGAGCCGGGTTATAAATATATTAATCCATTACCGATAAAAACAGAAAGTTAGCATGTATCAAATGATTCAATTGGAAAACAATTATCAGATTGGACAGAGTTCCCACAGTTAAAAACAGGCAAAGATACACAGACAATTTAACGAAAGAGAGAGAAAAAAAAGAGAAAGAAAAAAAGAGAAAAAAAGAGAGAAGGTATACTAAGTTCATTTGCATTGCATTGGCTCCATAAGTAAACATTAGCCCCACCAGAAGTGATTCGGAATGTGTTATCTTATGTGCACTTAACATGTTAAGTGCATTATCAGGTGACACTATGCATGAGTGTGAAACTGTAATCCCTACTGTTCAAGCAGAGGAGTATATTCTAAATGTAGACCACTCTTCGTAAAGTGGACAACTATTTTCATGTGTGCATATAATCACAAGTGCGTATGTAACAGCATGTGTGTACTACTTGCTCTCATCGTGAACATCACAACTATGTGTCGTAACCTATTTGTGAACAGGTATGATCACTAACCTGTATTCACTCTTAGTCCCGTGGCGGGAATGAGAAACATCTTCAGTTCGCTAACTGGCATGCACTATAAACAATAAGTGCCACGCATTAGTATGAAATCTCAATAGGATCGCTGTCAATATAAAACGTGACGCATGGGCATATAGTTCAAGCAAAGTAGATATCGCTGTGAATCTTACCTCTTGTAACACTACAGAGCGCGTACTGTTGCTGCTGGCTCGAACTGCAAAAGTTGCGTCGGCCATATTGGTAGGGGAAAAATGTAGTTAAAGCAGTCAGAGTGACTGCTGAACGTTATAACTGGATATAAGCACCGCGGGCACACGGGAGTGCCCGCTGCGCTCATATGCTGACTCTGCTATCAGGCAATTAAATATCGAACTTAATATACAAAAAAAGGCATCGACATGTGATGAGCGCTGCTGCTAAACCTAAGTGGTATTCAACCTGGTGATCAAGAATACCCAACTTTTTTTTTGTCTTCAAGCAATAGTTAATATTCATATGCACTGCTGAAATATGTATAATGTTCAAATAGATCAATTGTGTGTTAATTATAAAGTACGGTGCGTAGAGAGGTCGTACAAATCTCAATCCTGAGAATCTTATACCCAGTTCCAGTACAACACATTATGATCTAACAATCCATTATATCTAAGGGCTCTGTATTGTGAACCGTTCTCCTCAAATCTAATAAATAGTATCAGGCTAGTAATTAGCTCTGCAAAAATTGTTACCATGTGCAACGTTGAGCTTAATAAAAATACTACCATGGGAAATATTCAAACTTGCCCACGTTTGGGACTGGTTCCTTTTAGCATACCTAAAACATCATGGTAAATGTAACAGACAAACAAAAAACATTAAACAAGAAAAACCATTCAAAAACATCAGTAATGTCATTATAGAAAACATAGGCAACGGTCTCATAAGAAACAATTAAGATTGAATTCTTCGTTCATCCCTCGTGGGTATAATGTTTCCAGTCGGTCGATCCAATAAGCCTCCTTTTGTTGCCTTCTTTTTTTCAAATCTGTGTGTGAACCATGTATCTTGAGAGTTTCAAGGACCTGGAACTTGACCTGTGAAATATTGTGCTTCTGTTCATTAAAGTGTCTTGCAACCGCTGAATTCACATTGTTGTTGCGTATGCATGACTTGTGTTCATTCATTTGGATTCTTAGTTTCCGGCCTGTTTCCCTCACGTAATATAGTCCGCAAGGACAGCGTATGCAATAAATACAGTTCTCTGTGTTGCATGTTGCATAACATCTTACTGTAATTTTCTCTCCAGTGTGTGGATGTGGAACAACTCCACCTTTTATGACATTATTGCAATTGCTGAAATTTAAGCTGGGGTAAGTCCCTACGTTCTTGGGTTTGATTCTTCTCGTGTTGTTGTCCTTGGTGTTGACTAGTAGATCCCTAAGGTTACTTGATCTTTGGTACGCAAAGGTAGGAGTATCAGTGAACAGATCTTTAGTTCTTTCATCACTTTTTAGTATTGACCAATGTTTGTTGATGCATCTTTTGATTTGCGTGCTTTGCAAAGAACATTTCGACACAAACACTAAAGTTGGTGCTTGTGGTTTATTTTTAGGAGTAAAAGTAATGGCTCTCGTTTTTGTGGATACTTTGTTTCTTGTTGCCTGTAGATCACCTTCTGAGTACCCTTGTTCTTCCAACTTCCTGCTTAGTTTTTCTATTTCATCCTCGCATTCTCTCTGGTCGCTAATGATTCTTTTCAAACGCAACATTTGTCCATATGGTAGATTCTTTAGGGTGTTCGGCGGATGGAAGCTCATGGGGTGTAGCAAATTGTTCCTATCAGTAATGACAGTTTCGTTGCCTTCATTGCTCTGGTGGGACACTGATGTAGAGGCCAGTGAAAGTGGGGAAGATAGTACTGGGCTGTGCCATGTTGCACAATGTGTGCATACTGCGGAACATTCCCCTGCCCCGGACATGGACATGCCTCCGGCGGACGATGTCAGTGACGTGGATGCAGCTGCAGACATGCGAATACACCATCACAGAGATGACCGGGATTGGCGTGCAACCCGCCAGAAACACCTACAGAACTACTTCTGAGCACACAGCACCTGCACACGACACATGGCACACACTTCATGTGATGCAGCGCAAAAATAAAGCACTCCACTACACAAATTGAATGCCCGACTTGAATTCATATTCAGAACCATGTGTATTATTGCATGAACAAACAAACATGTGGCTCACCACCCCCCCCCCAACTAACCCCCCCAACTAACCCAACTAACCCTCCCTGACTAAGCCTCCCAAACACACCATCCCAAAAACACTCCCTAGATAGCAGCAGTGTCACTTGATGTATGGCTTGCCTTGGCTCACTTCCATGGCTTCTTAACACCGGACCTGCCCTCCTGTGGTGAGTCTGACAGGCGCAGGGTTCAGCGCCCGTGGCTGCTCTGTTGTGAGCTAGCAGGCGATGGTTGAGGGTGTGTTGGCCATGTCCCTGTGCTTTAGTGCCACCTGCAGAGAAAGGGTGATTGCCTCGTTCCCCTCCCAGACCATCTGTGCGAGCAGGACTGTTGCGCATGATGAGCGCCCCCAGGGCACGTGCACAGCACCAGCGGAAGCCTGCACACTCTCCCACATCAACATGGTCTCCTCTTGCATCAACCTGGCCCACTGTATGTGCTGGCATTTGAGTCCCGCCATCTGCTCATGCCGTTCCTCGATGTGCCATATGCGTGCATTCATGTCTCGGATGCCGGGGATGGGTGTTGGAGGTGGGCTGTGGAGGTCGGAGGGCTGAATGAGGGTCGGTGGAAGGGGGTATGCTCTGGTGTCCCCTCGGTTGTGTCCCCGGCCTCCTGCCTGGTATCGTCTGTAGATGTGCCGAAGTAAATAGGTGGCTGGTGTGGGGGGGAATGTCCGTCCTGTTGGCGCACACTGCTGTGAGTCGGGCAGCTGGCTGTGCCTCAATTGGGGCAGCAGGTGTTGCTGCAGAGGCTGCTGGCTGTGCCTTCGTTGGGGCAGCAGGTGTTGCTGGAGGGGCAGGCGGCACATGCTCACTGGGCCTGTGCTTTGCATGGCCAGTGCTGGTGTTGCATTGGCAGCGGTTTTGCGTGGCATGGCTCTCCTTCTCTGGGTGGGTGTCCGTGGGGTGCTTGCTCCACCTTGATCGCTGTCAGATGCCGTGCCTGTGGGGGTGAGATGGGCATGCCTTTAGTCACCTCTGTGCCATCCTATGGCCTGCAACATGTACTTCAAACAGCATGTGACATGCCTGTGCACAGTGTTTACCTTTCATGCATTGCATAATTGTATGGCGCATGTACACAAGTGTTTCCATGCGCCACCAGGAAGATGGTGGTGGACATGGGTGGCAAATTAGGAGATTCGGCTGTGCTGGGCCTTGTGCCAGTGTCACCGTGAAAGTGCTGGGAACAATGTCGTGCAGGGGAGGGAGGCGTGAGGGGACCAGGATGGGAGGGGGTGTAGTGCAGGTAGTGGAGACCACAGGGTGTTGAGCAAATGCTGATGGGAGCCACAGGGGCAGGTGAAAGCGCTGAAAGGCGGGGTGTAGTACAGTGTGAAAGATGGGGTGGTCCAGATGCAGGCTAGTCCAGGGAAAGGTAGCCGTGGGCCAGTGCTGGTAAGGGATGCTGGGCGGTAACTGGACAAGGATGGGCTGGCATCATTGTGACTCATGGGGTACCAGGCCCCAGACAGCCTTGTGTATGAGACAGAGGGTCTTGGAAAGGATCCTTGCGGTCACAGGGAGCCAGTGGAGTGACTCCATGGCTGGAGGCAAGCAGACCCAGGGATTGAGGCCTAGGTTGATTCACGCAGCACTATTCTGGATTTGTTTGAGGAGGCAAAGGGAGGTAAGTGGTAGATTGAGGGAGAGGCTATTGCTTTTGTTAAGCCTAGTGGGAACCAGAACTCTGGAGACATTGGGCTTCTGGCTGTGGGTGAGGTAAGGGAGCGTGCCTCTGAGGTGGTGGTGCCATAAGTTGGACCTCTTGCCATGCTCCGTGATGTGCGGAGGCCAGGTGTGGGATGAGTCAACGGTGACACCAAGGTCGGTAGCCTCTCGGGGGTATGGGGAGAGGTTGTCCATGGAGGGTGGCCAGGGAGTGGGTGGGTAACAGGGCGTAGGCATCACAATGAGGAGCTTCTCTGTCTCACTGGCATTAAGGTAGGGATTGTCAGCATAGCATTTTGCATAATTAGCAGCCAGGCACTCATGTATGAGAGAGGACGGAGAAAAAGTAGCGGATGGATGATTAAAGGCGAGTGGTGTCTCATTAGCATTACACTGGGAGTGTGATGCAATGGTGGTGATCGAGTGGGCCAGAGGGGCAAGGTAGGTGTTCGGGAGCCATGGCTATTGAATGGTGCCCTGAGGGACGCCACAGGTGGTGAGTGAGGTGGAGGTGAGGGAAGGGCACTATTGCACTTGGTGGTGTCGGTCTGACAGGTATGCCGTCAACCATGCCAGGGCCAGGTCTGTCAGGACGGATTTCATGCATGCGTGTGAGTGTGTCACGGAGGAACATTGGTCGCACTGCATGCATGCCACCTTGGAGAGGATGTGCCTTGTGTATGTGTTGCTTCTCATGTCTTCAATGTCTGCACATGACCAGTACTCATGTGGCCATGTGTGTGTTTGGATGTTTGACGGGGGGGCAATGTTTGTGAACTCTTGGCCAATGGCCATGGTTAGTTGGCCACGGTGTGGGTTGGATGTGGTCAGGTGTCATGCAGTTGGACATGTCTGTGTGTGTTGTGCGTTGCATTTGCATGCCTGCTGTTGTAGATTTGGTGTGGTACATTGTACTCACCGCCCTCCAGGTATCTCTGCACCAGCCTCCACCACTCCCACTCCATTTAAGGTGCACCACACTACTGAATTTGTCCTCCCATGGTCTGAGTTTAATTGGATAGGCTGTCCACCTTCAGTAGCCAGGCATTCCTTCCGGTGGGCCGACAGCAGCTTGCAGACCCTAAGGTGGAGGTCATTCCACTGCTTATGGCAGTTGCGTTCTGTGCATGGTACAGGTCCCATGGCTGACACCTTCTGTGGCAGTTCCTCCTAGATTGCATTTTTTCAGAGTTGTGTACTGCGCCGGTGGTCTGTGGCAAACAGCTCACCAACATGTTCATCAATGTTGTCTGTCAGAATGGTTAGTTCCTGCTTGGTAAAGTTTGGCTTCCGCTGCAGTCTTTCAGGTATCCGAAATGCTGTGCCTGCTAGTGAGATGCTGGTATCTGTGTGTCCGGGTGGCAACCGAAACTGGGTGATTTTCAGTGGATTTTGTTTTCCAAAATGGCCGCCGACTAACTTTCAGTTCCAGCGGTGACATTAACGGTGACTGTGTTTCCGTTGCAGTTGTTTCCTTGTGTGGCATGCCGTAAATGGTACAGCGGTGCCTTCGATTTCACCCAGTCGATGACAGTGTTCTGCCACACCGGTCGGACCGTTACTGGCATGCCAGAAGGCGCGCTTCCGTGATATTGTGACATTGTGATGTGCTGGTGATTCTGTGGTTACTGTTGCCAAAAACGGTGCCACCGTATCCACAGAAAATACTGCCACACTTGCAATGAGGGAAATATCCAGTTCCAAAGACTGTGTTGTAATGGATTGTGACAAAACCAATAAAGTTCCCAAAGGTTAGGGAACTCTCGTCCCCTGCGCTCCATCACTAGCTTACAAAAAAGCCAAACAATTGAAGATTCTTTTGAATAAAATGTGAAATAATATATAAATACTTCATAAAAGGACTGGTTTATGTGTGTGTCTTTCCTACTTCTTCATCCACTTTCAAATGTTTACTTGTCATTTTTACCTCATCTTAGCATTGCTACTTCTTTTTTTTCTTTTTTTTAACAGGCACCTTGTCATTACTGGGGGAGAACCTCCTCTTCTTTTATAACCCATATTCATCCTCCCAACCGTACAACTAACCTGAACTGTGTCCATTGCAACCTTGACGATGTGCAGGTGCAGATGAAATAAAAGCAAAAACAAGTCCGTTTTTGAAGAAGCGAATGTTAGAGGTAAGTGTAAAGTGTGTTTTCTGATTGAATTAAAGACATACAGCTGGAACGCAGATGGATGAATTTAGACAACCAATTGCATTCAAAAGGGGGCGATGAAACACACCTGAGCCCTGTTAGATTGGTGTGGTCTGGTAGGTGAGGTTATTCCCCTAATGTACAGGAAGGGCTGAACGGAAGGGTTGTAAGATAAGTGCATCCAGAGGAGACAGGAGAAGAGAGCATATTGAGTGAGAGCTGTAGGACAGGAGTGGGAGAATGGATGAGAGGAAAGCCGACGAGTAAAGTCAGATGGACAAGCATGGAAGTAGAATAGAGGAGGAATTGAAGCATGTGTATTGGGAGAGGAGGTGGTGAAAGCAATGGAGAAGAGGAATAGCAGTAGGACAGAGGAGGAAAATGTCTGAGTAAGAAGAATCATGCAACGAGCTCGAGAGGAGAGGCGCAATCAGGAAGAGGAACTAGGTGGTTGGAGGAAAGTGCACATCTGACCCAGAGAGGATCAAGGCGCTAATGTGGAATAGGGTGAAACCCTGAGTCGGTAAAGGGTGACCATGGAATGGGTGGAGGAATAAGCATGTGGTGAAGCTTCGCGGGAGGCGGTGCTGGTGAAGCATGAGGGCAGAGAACAAGCAAAAGAGGGAATACATGGTCCCTAGGAATGAGCACACAGACAGATAGTGAGAGAGTGAGTGGCTTGGTGGGCATTAGAACTATGAGCCTGAGACGGAGGTGGAGAGAATCATAGAGAAAACTGAAGACTAGGGAGTGGTTTGATGTTTGCTTGAAAATCCAGGCTACGTGAAAGGTGAGCTGAGGAATAAAGCTCTGTGCAAAACTCAGGGGTTCTTTAACCACTCTGGACTAGAGTCCAATGGAGATTGGCTCCCCTCTGTACTCCAGGTACAAGAAATTCAGGACAAGGACACTTCACACCGAGTCTGCGTGACAGGAAGCAGACATTAAAGCAGGTGTCAGAAACTGCTTTTTTCATCTAAATTCAATCTGAAGAATAATATATATTCTGTTCTGGCACAAAATCCTTTTGGGCATTGTACTGATGCTATCCAGTTTGGACTCTGCATTGGCCTCCCTGCTTACCTTGTGAATTGTGTCCAAAACCTTCTATCCTGACACTCGCACTAAATCAAAATAACAAAGTGACAAGGAAAATGTCTATATCCTGTTACTTGTAAAAAGTGTTCTTAACAAAAGTAGAATGGTTCCAACGTAAATGTTCTCCAACAGAGAAAAATACCTTAATCCCAGAGTGTGATTCCCTTCCTTTGGGTTCTTCAATGATACCATAAATGTCTTTGGGAGACTAACAGTTATTTATGCCTTCCTTGGCCCACAGCAACCCCATTAGATGAAGACAGTTAAACTTTGTAAGTTCTCCAGTAGTTCCTACTTTTAAAAAGCTCCTTCTTTTAACAAAATGTCCTTCTTTTAACAAAAGTGTCATCTTTGTTTTAACAAACACTGCTTCTGCTTGACACTCTTTGTCGGTTTGCACTTTGCCTGGTATTCTCTGCTGTCAGGACTCATGAACTTTCAACTGCCTGGTGTACTCTCCTGCCAGGACTTCCCTGGCACTTGCACTCACAATTGTCTGGTGTACTCTCTTTCCAGGACTTCTCTTGTCTTGTACTTATCTTTTTATTTTCAAGTAGCTTGTACCCTTCTTGCTGACTTGCTATATCTACTTGGCAAACAATACACTTTTTACTTTACTTTCCAAAGTTTCACAATGTTCAGAATCTCCTGCTCTTTTAATTCAAAAACAATCTTCTTGTCATTTCACTTTTCGTACCTTCCCAAGGTTCTAATTTACTTTTGCATTTTTGCCGAAACACCCCAGGTACCACTCTGCTCTAACAGACTCACCAGCTCAATGTAGCATTTCTAGGCTTCCTCGCTCTTACACAGTGCATCTTCGCCACCAGTCTCCCACTCTGGACAGCACCAACGTCTCTCCAGACTCTCTTGCGGCTCCGCTCCTGCATGCTGGCTTCTCTCCGGCTCCTAGTAAGGACAACGCTGCTTCTCTTTGCTGCAGGACGCCCAGGGACCCTCTCATGGTTCTTGGCGATGCCACGGCACGCCTCCCTTGCACCACGTTTCTTTACTTCTTCTTTGCTGACAAACTCCTTCACTTCGCCACACCGGTTTTTGCCTCCAGCCTTTGCTCACCCGACCTGTGCCTGCATTGCCTACTCAAACTCCAATGTGAGAGACTGAGAAATTCACCCCGTAATGGTCCACTCAAGACAGTATGATCAAACAAGGTTGCCATATTGATAGTTGTCTGTTACAACAGGAAAAGGCAAGGGAGGGCCACCATCACTGCAGGGTTCACTCACCTTTGGAATGCCATGCCAAGACAGTTTTGTATAAAAGATGACCACCCCTGACCTTTTGGAAACTCCTGAAAACTTGACTCTTCCAAGCCATAAGAAGAAATAAAGCATCATGTCCACCTCATATGAAGAGACAGATGGAATACTAATCTGAGATACAATGCAAACATTAACTGTTCCAGTGATATCCAACAGACACCACAGCATAATATGATGGCATATGGATGACATGTTGTGATGTGCTTTGTGTGCATAAGTAGTGTGTCTGGAAGAAAGGGGGAGATGTGTTGTGATGTGCTCGTAAGTGTATGCGGAAGCATGTAATGTAATGTGGAATGTTATGGTGTGGATGAGAGAATGTTTGTGGTGAGGGTTCCAAGCCCAGGCAGTTGGAGAGCCCCTGCCTGGGTGATGTGTGCCAGTGTTTGTTCTATGTAACTGTCATTGTAAAGCTAACCTAAGAAGATGTAATAAACATAAAGGAACTTACAAGAGGCTCAAGGAGGTCACTTTGTGACACTGGCGACGAGGTTGGAATTGAAGGTGTCAAGAAACCAACCTGCAAGAAATAAAGAGGCTGCTGCGGGGCTGCAGCAAGAAGAGAAAGGATTACACTGCCCCAAACAAGTAAGTCCCATCACCCAGGGCGATGTGAAGAAGAGGGGTGCCCCGGCGAGTGACCCAGGGAATATAAAGAAGCGGTGTCTCAAGTGAAGACCAGGGATTTAGCATGAAGTGGAGATCCTGGAGAGACACAGAGGAAGATGAAGCAATGAGCTCTGCGCCTGGTAATTGAAGAAGAAAGTTGCCCTAATGCTTCAGTTCAGAATAGACTGCGCAGTTGTAGTCGGGCACTCAAGTGAATAGGAGTGTACCAAGGAACAAACATCAAGCAAGGGGTGTATGAAAGGTACATACGTAAGAAAATAAAAGGATGGCCAGGGGCTAAGTAAGGTGGTGATGGAGCCCGATCGAAGTTGATGGGGCTATGCCGTCGTATGCATGTGCGGTTTTGCCCCGCACAAAGTGATAAAAGACTGCTAGCTGTGTGTGTCCAGTGACTGTTACCTGGAACTGTGCTCGGCGGCTGGGACTGTGCTGGTCCAGGTAGGCGGCGGCAGTGATGCAGGTTGTTGGAGACGGTTCCATCTGGCCACAAGTCAAAGGTGTGGGAAGCAGGGAGCTCCGCAGGGTCTGCTGCCCTATTCTCAAGTGATGATGTTGCCTAAGGATGATGAGGTGATGGTGATCGGTTAGATCGGGGTGCACTCTGGGAACAATGTCCATGTTGGAAAAAACATTGAAAAAAGGAACCCATTGGATTGTGACGCTTCTCACGTTACACATCGTGAAGCGCTGAAGGAGGTGATGAGCAAATAACGTTCCCAGACAGTTTGCACCATACGTGTTAAGAGGAAGTTGTGGTGGGGAGCGAACCGACAAACGACTGCGTCTTGGTGGCCCGTCTCGAACGGAATTAAGTAACTGTGAAAAATAAGTGGGCAAAGAAACTTGCAACGGAGCCCATGCGATTAGAGAGTCCCAAGTGTACCTTTTTGCACATGTTTCATTATTACTTGTGTTAGTGTAACACTTTTGAAGGTGCAGGTAATGGAGAAGCATTAAGGAGAGTGAATGGTCATTATGAAGTGTCGTATGTGGAGCGTTACCAAAGGTGAGAAGTTGTGGATGGTTTAGGATAACTGATTTGAGGAATTTCAGAATAGAGCCACGTTGGCTACCGACTGTTAGGCTGGAATGAGTGGTGATGAAACGATAACCAACTTGAGGAATTTCAAGTTAGAGGCATGCAGGCTACAGACTTTTAGGATTGAATGAGTTGGCTACATAAGGTTATGACATTTTAAACCAATGTAACTCGTATCTGCAGCAGACATAAAACAATTGAGGAACTGAATTTTGCACTGCGGTGGTAGAGTATGTGAAACAAGTATGTTATTGTGCAGTGAGCTGGAAGTGTGTGCGCATTAATAGCAGTTAATGTACCGGGAGGTGTTAATGGTGCTGAATGACGTATGATAAAGGGATGCAAAACCAGTTGAGACTTTGTTAGCAATAACGATTGCAAGGCTTTGCAGCTATATGAGCTGGTCCCAGCAATGAAGACTGGTTGTGAGTGAGTTCATAACCAGGGTATGTAGGAGGTGTCAGACCTCCGCATTGTGCATTTAAGTGGTTGTGTATGATGGACAAAAGGGGGCGGTCATGCCCTCCACCAGTGAGTGTAAGAGGTTGGGAACATTGAGTTTCCCACAGGGGTATACAGGGGGATCATGCCATCTGCCAGTGAGTGTGGGTAGACAGGGGTCATGCCTTCCGCCAGAGTAAGGTGTTAGGATAGTTAGTTCCCGGCAAGGTAGACAGGGAGGTCATGCCTTCTGCTAGTGTCAAGTGGTTGGGTTTGTGTATTTCCCACCGAGGTAGGTAGGGAGGTCATCCCTTCTGCCATTGTTTAGAAGTTGGGAATTGTTAGATTCCCACAGAGATAAATGGGGCGCAGTGTTCATGCCTTCCACCAATGTACTTGGGAATCAATCCGCACAAAGCTAGTGCCGGGAGGATCGCCTTCCGTGTTTTGGATTTAGTGTTTAAGAGGAGGAGGGACGCCTCCTATTGTTATTTTTGCAGAGCTGCGCTACTCTCTAAATAAGGCGCATCATGTGTTGTGTGTGTGTGTTTTGATCTTGGATGGATGGGAGATGTGTTGTGATGTGCTTTCTGTGTATAGGTTGTGTCTCTGGAAGAAAGGGAGATGTGTTGTGATGTGTTCGTAAGTGTATGCGGAAGCATGTAATGTAATGTGGAATGTTATGGTGTGGATTAAAGAATGTTTGTGGTGAGGGTTCCAAGCCCAGGCAGTTGGAGAGCCCCTGCCTGGGTGATGTGTGCCAGTGTTTGTTCTATATAACTGTCCTTGTAAATCTAACATAAGAAGATGTAATACACATAAAAAAAAACTTACAAGAGGCTCAAGGTGGTCACCTTGTTACATGACCCAGATGTCGACTGTATTGGTTTCAAAACCAAATCTTTCTCATGCATCTTGTCACATAGCAGACATTAATTCCTAGATGCCAGATATAGGCATTCGCTTAACTTAGGCTTTTATTAAGTAAAGTGTGCAAGTGATGGCTCAAGTGAGCAAGTAGGATCTGAACTAAACTAAACTTTGCCAGAATGTTTTTTCTCCATGCTATAGTGGGGTAGTGCTCAGGGACCACTAGACAAAAGAAAGTGTCTATTGTTATAGTAAGTATTCCAACAAAATGTCTTCCCAGTTCTCAGTAAGTCTAGGTTGAGCATCTACTGGAATATCCACTCAATAAATCGTGTGCTTGGAGTCCCCCTGTTTCAAGGGGTACATGCACCCTGTTTCCCACAGTTCTTGGGGTCTTTGTCCTTGGTTCTTAGTCCCAGGTTTTTTTAATCTGTACTTGTCACTCTTTAGAACTGGTACTTGGACGACTGGAGAATCCTCAGGAGCCACAGCCTGCCGGTCAGATGTTTCAAGCACAAACGGCGTTGCCATTCCCCTAAGGCAGGAGTGCTACTTGACACCCCCCTTCCTTAGACCAAACCAATATGGGCACTGGAGCTGCTGGGGTACACACAAAAACAAGCATGAAAACCAAGGCACACTTGCAGGAAAATTATAAGCAAAAAAGGGACCTGCTGCCGTGAAGTGCTCAGCCTGGAACCTAATTCCTGGTAGCAGGTAGCCCTTTGTATAAGTGTGGAACAACTTAGTATAGTGATAACCAAAAACGAATTACAACCCTAGAACTAAAGAAAGCTAAATACCTATAGAAAATCGGATCAACTCTGATCCTAATACCTGATTGAGCAAGGCCCTGACCGTATGTCAAAACAGGTTCTGGACAGGAATTACCAGGCAGGTAATAGAGACCATTGTGAGAACAACTTGTGTGCCATCTGTCTCCTTTTTGTAGTATTCCCTCTCCACTTCCTGGTCTGGCACAATATACACTGTGGAGGCTAGAGAAAAAAACCTCTCAACGTTGATGCACGCCACACTGCACCTGGAACTCTCCCTCTGTCGGCTGTCTGAATGCATGGCAGAACATGGTCCAGACATCACATGCCCCCAATCTCCAGGGCAGTCGGTAGGTCTGACACCCAGCCAATGGAAGCCTCGTCCTCCGAGGTTTGCGAGGATCAGGAATCCTAACCGCACCCCCCCTCAAACGCCTTCCCATATATGGAGTAGTGGAGCCCTTGAAGGGACCGGGTTTGGAGGGATGTTTAGCATGCAATTGACTCACTAAGGGCTGAACCATTACATCTTGTGCGGAGACCCATGGTCCCTCTTCAACACTACCTCTTCCAGTGAACTAGATACTGCAAAGAACAATTATACCAGTGGGAATCAACGATACATTGCACCTCGTGTTCTTCTTGGGGCCCTACTGCTGAGAGATGCTGTGAAACAGATCTCTGGTACTGTTCATGAACAACTGGATTTATTTTATGTTGATGGTAGTTTTAATTCCATAGCCATGGAGTTCATGATTCGGGATATATGGAAAGGACCTATATATACATATATAGGTTTGATCCTTTTGTTACATGCTGAAAGCTTTGTATATTTTGTAGATAACCAGACTTGTTCATGGACTTCATAAACTGGGGCGACTCAGCTCTTTTTCATCAGCCGAAGCACAGGTTTGTTCTTGAGCTGTTTGGAGATGATCCTTTGCCATTTTAAACCCCTATTGCAATTGTTCCAAAAAAACTGTAGCAGAGGGAATTGGGGTGGGATGATGCAAGGGAAGTGAAATAGGATGTATCCCCTTGGATAGATGGAACAGGGTGTCTTGAATATAGGAATGAAAGGATTTGGAAGTGAATTCCGCTAGAGGGAGTCAGTTGGTCCAACCTTGATCATGTTCAGTAATGTAATCTAACATCTCAGGTACTGGCGATAGTCTGGTTGGATCTTTGTGGATGATAGGTTGTGGAGAAGTTCAACTTACCTTTGCCGACAGCAGTCCAGAAAGAGAATATGAATTGGGTACCCACGTCTGTGATAATGCCAGTAGGTAACCCATGCAGACAGTGTATATTCTGGATTAAACATCTGCCTAATTGAGGTGGCAAAGGTACACCATCAAGGGCTATGATATGTGCCATTTTGGTAAATGAATTGATGATGGTTAATATGACTGTTTTTCCTTCTTTTTTGGGAGGTCTGTTATAAAATCCATGGAACAGATCTTCCATGGTTGTTTAAGAGTAAGGGATGGGCTGTAGGCGTCCCATGGCGCATTGCCGAGGGGTCTTGGCTCAGGCACATATGACATCCTTGGATATAGTCCTTGTGGTCCTTTTTTCATTCCGTCCCACCAGGCGTATCAAGGTTTTTCTGGTTCAGAAATGACCTTCTCCTCGAAGATCATGGAACCTTTTCAATAGGTTATGCTGAGTAGCCCATGTTGGTTACCATAATTACTTGTGGAACAGTAATCCCTGTTCCTCATTATGCACGGGTGAATGCTGAAAAAAATTCCTCCTTGATAGAAAGGGTATTTGCTTTTCTTAAAACATCTTCATAGGTAAACAACACAGAGTAAGTAGTAGAGCTAATCCAATTTTTCAGGAACGGCAGGTATACCGTCTGTCTTTTCTGTTGCTTCTCTATAGACCTGTGAAAGTGCTTCAACTTTGGTGTTCTGATTTCTGGGCTTGTAGGTAACTAAGTCGAAAAATGAATCAATTGATTCTGTCTTTGGTTCATTCATTTGACTTTTTTCAGGAATCCAAAATTTCTGTGGTCTGTGAATACTGTTGTGTATGCCTAGCTCCTTCCAACAGATGTCACCAATTCAGGAAGGAGTCTTTTATGGCCAGAAGTTCCTTCTCAAATATGCTGTAGTTTCTCTCCGCTGCATTCAGGGTAGGGGAGTAATTAGCCAAAAGATGTACTTCTTTGGAGGAAGGAACCTTCTTCACTAGAAGGGCACCGAAGACATAATTTGATGCGTCGGTCTCTTCTATGTATGGAAGATCAGGATCATGTAGACGGAGGTTAGGTGCAGAAGTGAACAAACCTTTGAGTGCTATAAAAGCATGTTCTGTTTCTTGATCTCATCTATAGGGGATGCCTTTTCTCAATAGTCGAGTCAATGGGAGTAAGATCTGTGAATAGTTAGGAATGAACCGCCTTTATAAATTGCCAAAACCCATAAACCGCTGCCTTTCTGTATGGGACATGGCCAATCCTTTATGGCTAAGATCTTGCGTTGCATTTCTGTGCCTTGTGGGGTGATATGTAACTCAAGTAGGGAATAAGTTTATGAAATTCACATTGAGAAGGTTTCACATATAACAGATGGGTGCAAAGGGGCTCCAGGTTAAATCCTGTCTTGCAATAAAGATCCAACCGTTTTGGTTCCAACTTGACAACAAAAGTTCCAATACAGTTGTGTTTGTTTCAACTTGAAGTCAATTTACAGTTCAACAAGGTTTTTCCTCTTTTCACTTGTGACAAACAGCTAAAAGTAACTTCTTCTCACAAACCAAGAATACTTCCTTAGTTTAGTAGGATCAACAACATTGTCTTTGTTAGGATAACTCTGCAGCAATTAACAACACACTTGTTTTAACAATTGTAGATGATTCAGCAGCAGTTCACACAATGCTTGCTTCAGTAATTTGTCAGGATGATTACGTAACAGTTCAAGAAAACATCTTGGTTCTGTTACTTCTTCAAAACCTTTACCCACACCACAGTACTTCAATGACTTCCACCTTATCCACTCCCTTGCCAGGCCTACTGCTACAAAGTCCTCTTCTCTGGTGTATTCTCCTGCTGGAACAGAATAAACTAATGCAACGTATTCTGACCTGGTGTACTCTCCTGCCAGGCCGGAATAAACTACTGACTACAAGTACTTCTCTGGTAAAGGTTTGCTTCCCACATGTTTGCAATGTCTCTGGCTTCACAACATCAGGTCAAAGCATTTCTTCTGGGAAAACAAGGAACACACTGGTGCTGTTTATTACACTCTAGTGCTTGCCACATGCAGTGCAGGTTATTGTTCGCTCCTCCCGAGTACTTCTTATTAGAAGGGCAGCCTTCCTACCACTCTTGTTTTCCCTCTTCCACATTAACCAACTGCTGACAATGATTCTCTTACACTTCATTTCTTTGGCTTTGGTAATGTGGGGTTAAGCCAGCTACTCTTATGACCGTATTTGTATATGGGCAATATGATTTGCAAACACTGTCATACTTGATGGCCTCCTCTTGGCTTTGGCAATGTTTGTTCTTTTCAACTTGTTTTGGTACAATTCTCTTTTGGTTTTGGCTATAGTTTGTTTGAATGATTGCCCTCTCTTGTTGCTCTTGTTAATCTGACCCACATGCATACAATCACACCATTCTGGTCTGATGGTGCAGTTCTTCATTTGCCACTTGCTCCTTTTACAATCTGCTTGGTTTAATAAAGAATGATTGGTCTGCTTTATAATAGTTGGCTATTCAAAAATACAATTTCTTTGCCATTTTACTCTGTTTATAGGATTGTTGTGCTTAAGGCACCTAGAACTGGGCAGCGGGCGGTTACGGAGTGCTCTGTGTCACAATCTCTTAGTGAACTCACCGGGTCTACTCTCCTTTTCTCTGGCCTGCATCGGAGGGGGCCTTTATGCTTCCCAGTCTCCCTCAGGTGTGGATCAGTATTAATAATAGGCTGCCTCTAGCAGTGTGCTATCAGTGCGATATCAAATTGCTGTTGCTTTATAATTGTATAACTCTAGCAGGCACAATGCCAGTTCAGGATGACTTATTTTCATAGATTCATGTGCCACCAGAGTAGATTAAACAATTATAATTTAGATCATAGGTCCGGATAGTTCAAACGTCACCTCTGCCTGCAGGAACTTTGCGGCCCAGCAGCTGTCAGGAATTCACATGTGACTTTTGAACCTGCCATCTGCCACTACAGGGCTAGTGTTGTAGATATCGGGCAACTGGTTCAGCAAAAGACCCATGTATGTCCTATGTTTTTTGGCATAGAGCTTTTTGAAAGGGGGGTCTGATTAGCAGTCACTGAATTACCTGCTTCATTTTAGTATTAAGAATCAAGAAAACTAGAGCGTACACATCTTGGCAGATGGCAACTGTAGGGTGGATGACGCAAAACCTGAACGATAAAAACAATCCCATAATATACAAAATAATCAATGCACAATTTGGAAGGAAAACAAAGTGTTATTACATTCAAATAGTATCGGACGGTCTGGTAGAACTGAACTAACATGGACCTTGTCCCATCCAAAAAAGTTAGAGCTTTTATAGCGGAAAACTGCAAATTAACAAAACTATGCATAATAAAGATTACAACATGATCCTACACTCCCCATTGGCTAACACCTACATACACGTCTAATTGTCCCTCTAAAGTCAATTACCCTATTGGTCGCACATTAAATAAAACACACTCCCCTAACACGTGACCTACTACATCATCACTAGGAAACTGAGAAGATGATTGACAACCAGGTACATTGTTGCCATAACATATTTCTGTAGGTAAATATTCCTAACCATCACATGATGTGCACCCCTCTGTTGGATCTGGATCAAATGGTGAGGCCAACCCTGCTTTGATAATACAATGGGCCTCGTCATTATACCAGACACTGTGACATGCACAGACAGCTCCTCGCCCTTGTAGATTCATTTATTGTCATCGCCTCTGCTCCTCCCATCCCAAATCATGGTACAGCCCTAGCTCGTCCCCCCCCCCTTATCTCTCTGGGAACCCAGGTGCCCAGGAATGCTGTGATAGGGGCAACACTCTTGTGTTTGACTTTTGCTTATTTATTGGTTCCTGGAGGGCAGTGCCTGCAGTTCAAATAGGATGACTGCTCTTCGGGTGAGGGCAGCAGTGCTCTACATCTCCGCCAGGCCTCTTGGCATCACAGAACCCTGTGCCCTGTTCACATGAATTCAACCTTCTAAGGGCTCATCCCATACTGCCTCCCTGGACCTTACGCATCTTTCCCAGCTCTTCTGAGCTCTGCAGCTGCACTTAATGTGTTGTTATCAGCACAGCCTGGATCCCTGTGACCTTGGCAGCATAATTTATCTCTGGAGGATGGATGAGGGAGTGGTCTCTGGATCAACAGGACAGAGCTGCAGCCCGACGTTGGGCCTGTTTCTAATACCTTCACAAACGCATCACACAATGTGCCTTGAAATTCAGCATGACAGAACTCCTGCTCCCTGGGACTCACCTTTACTGCAACCCTTCTCTGACTCCATCTAACACTCCTACCTTTGTCAACTACCTACTGGCACATCTTTGAAAACATAACACTGTATACTAATGCTAAATGCAAAATACATCACCCTATCTTTAACATCTGCAACGTGAATACATTTTTGCTATTTTTGTAATGCTATATGGGGCCTCCACTATGAATCAAAGCTGCCCATTTTGCCACACCCTCCAAGAACTGCTAGCACTAGGCCACATGCTAATATGATTTGCGCAGTCTAAATCTGTTCGCCTGCCTGGGACATTGCAGTTGCATCCCAACACAACCCATCAGTAACAACAATTAACAGCTCACCTGGGTGAATTCCAAATGAGTAGAACAGTAGCACGCTAAAAAACTGCTTACATGTGTGACAATAGTCAATGCCTTGCAAGGTAATGAAAATAGGAAACCTGGGGGGAACCTATTCCTCATCCTTCTCCAAGCCAGGATGCAGCCCTATTAACTGAGATACAATTTACACGTTTTCCATACCAAAGCATGTCTATGGTGACGCAAATAAGTACAAACTCTGCCAAACCCAGTGTCTCCTACATTTTCCAGTTACCAAACAATCAATCCAAAGTCATACTCATAATTTCACATCTGAATCAATTAATGCTTTAACCTGGGCCACCACATAACTCTGTTCAGGTAACCCCATTCTTAGGTCTTACAAAGGATTCAGTGCCTTGTTTCAGAACATGTTTTCTAGATGTTCCTCATTTCGGGCCAATGAGCCCTATTCAGGTAAACCCCTAGTGATGGATCAATAGACATCAACTAGGGTTCCACCTACCTAGGTAGAGGTGGCTTAACTGATGCGTCTCAAGTGGGTTTCTGGCAACAGGCTTCTGGAGCTGTAGTGGGATGACCAGGGTGAGCGGTTAGAAAAATATATATACACTGAAGGCAGCATCCCCCATTCCTTTTCAGTTAAGATTATCATTTTATGAGCGAGGGACCCTGGAGCGAGGGACCCTGGCATGAAGCACCAGAAACTGCAAAGGTACTCCTGGATAAAAAAAGGTTCCATGAAAGGGTACACACATACTCTAGGGAGCAGTGCACTGGAGAATGGATCACAAAAAGAATCAAAAAGACTAAGTGAGGCGGAACGGGTTAACACGCTCCGCTAGAGGAGGCGGACCCATAAACCCGTTCCGCCTCATTACAAGCTCCCCTCGCGGAACTGGTAAGTAACGCCTGGTCAAACCAGGCGTGCTTACCGGCTCCCGCGAGGGCAAGAGGGAGCAAACAACGGGCCGCTCGTAATCGGCCCGTTGTTTGCACCCTCTCCCATTCCCATTGAGCCCTATGGGGGCTCAGGTGGGAAAGGCAAAGGTCCGGGCCCGGGTTCCTGGAGGGAGGAATTACCGGGCCCTCCAAACTCGGAATGGCCCGGTAATTCCCCATTCTGGGAACCCGGACCCGATTTCAGCAGCAGGCTACCGCCGGAGTCGTAATGAGGCCCAAAACATCTATAAGAAATTGTAGGGGTCTGCATAGCAGGATTACAAGACGCTGTTCGTTCTTTGGCTTGGAGTCTTTAACCTATAAGGAATGCCATGTAACGCGTTGCAACATTAGCGGTATGGGCAATGGTGTCCTGAGGGAAGAAAGGATCTAACAAATTTTAGGCATGAAAAAGCATTTCTCTACAATAAAGATGGCTATAACAACCCTTTTTTAAAAAAATGTTTTTATGGTTAAAAGAAACTTTTACAAAACTAAGGCTTTTTCATATATAAAATTTTGAATACATACATAAAAACAATCCAGAAAAAACGATTTCCCGTTATGGTTAAAATATAAGCTAATATACAATACATGTAAGCCACACTAGATTTCTTGCTCGTTACATGAATGTTAAATCCTTAAATGACTGCAAGCATGATACAGCACATTGACAAGTAATACCTCATTTTCGTTAATTACAATTTGCACACCATTCCATTGTCCTTACATGCTAGTCCTCAATGTACATATCTCAGAAGCAGCCTCAGCAGTAACTATACATTGCAGTAGGCTAAGAAGACTAAAATTTGCCTTTGTGCCAATAAAACCAACAGTTCATAAAACAGCGGCATCACATCTTGGGCTTTACATACAAATTGTAGGTGTTTAAGTTCTTACGCCCCATGGTCGCCAGAGAAACACATCTCGTCCTTTACACTAAGTTACAAATACATCAATAGGTCGAATTCGATGATTTTTAATATGTGTACGAGGGCAAAAATAAGAGATTTGTAATTACCCGCAATCATCCTTGCCCATAAAAGTTCAATAGGATCCTCGAAGTGGACTTCAAAAATTTTCATCAAAAATTTCGTTGTAGGAACCCTCAACTGTGGACATTCATGCACTAAGTGTTTGAGTGTTTCTATTGACTCATTACAGCCCTGAAATTGGCAATTCTCCTGTTGATCTTTACAATTGCTAGTTTCCCAATAACTACACCGTTTGAATTTGAAACGCAAATAGTACGCACGCGTTCGCATACAGGGGAAGGTGCTAATCTATGTCCAACATGGCACCCTTTTCTGCGTGCACTTTGCATATTCCCTGTACGTGCTATATTCCTGAAGCCGATCTAACGTACGCCTCCAGTCCCTCCCAAATAATTTTCTTTCTGCAAATGCAGGTCTAAGGCATAAGTCAAAATTTGTCACTGCAAGTTCTTCAAGAATACCCTGCATTCTCGTCTGATATTGCATTATGGAAGTCGCACCTTTTGAAGAACTTTTTGCAGATCCTGATACAGTGAATTTTTAGGAAGGGCCAAGAAATTTTGAATAATTAGCTAAAGCTTGCCATTCAGCTCTGCAAGACAGTGAGATCAGCCCAAACTCATGGCGAATTACACGATTGGATATAGAGAGGGCCAGGTGTAGCGCATTTTTCATTAGGCACCCCTGGATACTATCAAGTTGGTTGCGTAAAACTGAGGTACACATATAAAGTTCGTAAAGTAACACAGCTTCTACTTTGAGAAGGAGGAAGTCGTGTAATGGAATTAGAGAGAATTTACAGTACTTTGCAAAGATCACCTTCATTTGACATAATAGAGGTCTTGCTTTCAATTGCAACCTGTCACTCCAAAGTTTGATGGAAGATGCATTGCTCATATAGTAGCCAAGATATGTGATCTCAGAAGTTTGTGAAATATAGACTCCAACAATCTTCCATTTATAATGTTTCAACTTTTCCCCCGCCTTAAACACCATCATGGTGGTTTTTGTGGCGTTGGGCCTGAGATTGTGAATATGAGCAAATTCTTCAAAGCAGTGGAGTTTCTCTTGTAGACCTGATGGTGTGAGATCCAACAAAATAATGTCATCCGCGAAAGCTAGCCAGTGCAAACACAGCGTCTCTATGTTTACAGCGTACATTCCTGCCTCTTTCCACTGATGGTCAATATCGCACAAATAAAGGTTAAAAAGCGTTACTGCTAAATTGCAGCCTTGCTTTAGCCCTATGCGCATCTTGACTGATTCAGTGAGTGCCCCTTCTCTCATTACCCTTACCTTATAGGCTCTATGAGTGTGCAACAGTGCAGTCCAATAGAT
Source organism: Ambystoma mexicanum (assembly GCF_040938575.1). Taxonomy (NCBI): domain Eukaryota; kingdom Metazoa; phylum Chordata; class Amphibia; order Caudata; family Ambystomatidae; genus Ambystoma; species Ambystoma mexicanum. The sequence continues at coordinate 774,613,936 of NC_090933.1, read as the reverse complement.
CAGGACAGAGGGAATTCCGAGATGACTCATTTTGCCCCATAATAGATGTCTTACAACTGTATCAAAAGCCGCGGACATGTCAATACATGCCATGTACACAGTACTTGCACTTTTAATTTTAGTGCCTGGTAGTAAGTGAGACATTATGGTTGCATTTAGCACAGTGCTCATACCTCTCCTAAATCCTGTTTGAGATTTGGACAAGTTACTGTGAAGATCAATGTATTTCTCCAGCTCATGCAAGATCAGAATAGCGAAGCTTTTTGCCACAGCATCAATTAGAGCGAAGGGATGATAGTTGTCGGGGTTAGATGGATCCCCTTTTTTATATATCTGTACTATTAACGATGTCCCCATTCCTCCGGAAAATAACCAGATGACAAAATTAGGTCAGATTTGAGTTTAAGGATTCGTGCCCATAAGGCCGGATCTGCCTTGTATACGCAGGGCGGTATCCCATCTGGCCCTGGTGCCTTTGAGGAGTCAGCTTGCTGATCTCCCACTCGATGTCTTGAGTTGACCAATTGGCGAGTTGGGAATATGAACCAGGTGTTAGCCGATATTCAACAGCAGCAAAGCGTAAAGGTAGCTGATACTTCTTACCTATGTACCTTTCCCATACATTAGCGGGAAAGGTGGTCCCCAAGCTTCCTTTACCATTTAAATCTGATTGTCAAATAGTTGCCCAGATAGCTTTAGTGTCATGGTTACAGATTGCTCTAATTAGTGCGCAATTTTCATTGTTATGCCTCATAATCTGCAATTCCCTAGTTTTGTTCTTGTAAATTTGTAAAGCGTGTTTTTTCAAGTACAAGTACTGTAAATTGCTCACTTGCGCATTTTTCAAAGTTCTCATTTCTTTATTCTTTGAGTGTTTAAGCAATCTTACATTATGGTCGTACACATGATCATTCACTTGTACTCTGGTTTTCTGCTTCCTCAGTAGGGATGAGATGGCTTCCCTAACTAATCTTTTAGATGGAGTGGGTGGCATGGATGAATAATCCACTCCTTGATGATATTTAATTCACGCAACACCCGACACGCCAGCTGATAACTTATTGATGGATTCCATCTGAGAGCGATATTCCCACGCTCTATTTCAGGGATTTGCAGCAGCTCATTCACAGCAAGGTTAGAGTACACTATACCGGTACCCAATTGAATTGGAGCATGATCTCCAAAGGTAATTGAGTGGATCTTCTCTAGATCTACTTGGTGGGCAAGGGCTTGAGACACCCCGAAGTAATCAATCATAGTTGTCACTGTCCCCCGGCTCCAAGTGTAATTGGGACAAGGCTCTGCACATTTTACAAAGCTCAAATCCCAATCATTGAAGTAGGTCCTCCATCTTTTCCCTCTCACCCTAGCTCTCTTCACTCGTTCAGACTGCTCTTTATCTTCGTAATCACAACTATCAAGACACAATGACTTGAAGTCACCCCCAATGATGATATCGTAATTGGGATCATGTATGAGTGCATTCTCTAAGCAGTTGTCAATTTCATCAAACATCTCATCTATAGTTAGTTTGAGAGGGTTCCAGTATACTGGTATCAAAAGTAAGGGTTTGCATGTATTTACCCTAAACTTCAACTCCACAGCTAAAATGTGTTCAGTTGTGTGCACAAGTTTATTTGAACAGTTCATGTTATTATTAATAGCAATTTCTAAACCTCCAGAGGGACGTCCTTCATTTGGTTTAGATGCAAAGGAAGAAAAGGTACAAAAGCCCTTAAGCACCAATTGAACGGTCTTCATTGTTTCCTGCAATAAGAGTACATTCCATGATTGGGAAAGAGGAGGAGAGGCCAGCCACTTAAAGAGATTTTGCTATCCGCAAGCATTCCATGATAGAATTACAAGTTCAGATTTCGGGTATTGCTAATTGGAGTCTCTAGCTGCACTCGCATTGAAGATGGTTCTCAGCAAAGGCTCTACCCATGCCAGTTCTTTCTTGTTCCCAGCAATGGTAAGTAATTGCGAGATTGCGAGATACACATGGCCTTCGTACATCCGCCAAATTGTGCTATCTGAAGTTAGGTGTTACCCCATTGCATTTTTACCAAATTGTGCTATTTTGAATCTAGGTGCTACCCCACCGCATATTTGCTGCCTACCACTATTCATGCGCATATTCTGTTTACAAAGCCACCTTTGACCTCCCAGAGCCCACAGAGCTCCTACCGCAATCCAAAATTCACCCCCTGATCACAAGCTGAATCTAGATGTCACTGCCCTATCTGCATACTGCACTTTTACTGCCCTGCCCGAATTGAACTGTACGTGTTTATATTGCTTCTCGCCCTGCCTACCCAATCTCTCAGATAACACCTACATTGCTACTCCCACTCTGCTCACACAACGCCAGCGCAGTACTGCAGAAAATGCTAACTATATTACTCATCTTCTATGCAATGGCCTCGCCCGCATCCCCAGACATTCCCATCCAGGATACTGACTCAGGAACGCCCCCTCCCCAGCCAGGCACTAGTCTCACCAACGACCCCTACACAACTAGGTACTATCCTGACCCTTCCTAACCAAGATATCATTGCAAGTCAGGACCTACAACTTTTACCTCCCACCCCTGCACTACCACCGAAAGAAACAACAAACTTCGCGCTAGACTCTCTAAACTTTATGAGCCGCCCCGAAGATTCCTGTCTGATTCAAAATGCGAAGCCAAAAGTTCTACCAAAGGCACCACTATCCCCACAACGAAGTCCAAACCTATCATTCATACAAACAGCTCGGTAAAAACGGATGTACACTCCTACAAAGGAGCTCTCCTCAATACCAGATCATTGGTCGCACATGCCCTTGATATTGCAGACCTAATTATCAAAGATAAATTAGACTTTATTGCTCTAACTGAAACGTGGCTCCACAATGCAGCAGGCCCATCTTTAATGCTGGCCATCCCAGACGGCTACACTATATCTAGGCAGGACTGGGTAGGTAACCGGGGCGGTGGCATCGCCATCATATCTAAAGTAAGCTTAGCTCTCAGACTAGCCCCGACCCAAACTCTGCAATCGTGTGAATCCCTCACCGCCAAACTCCCCATAAATAATACCCAATCCCTCACTATCCACCTGATCTACAGACCACCAGGTCCACTCGGAACCTTCGAGGAAGATCTACATAACTTAATTTCTAACAATGCGAAAACCACTTCACAACTACTGCTACTAGGGGACCTTAACTTAGGGTTCAACGACCCAGCAGACATACATGCCTCTATCATAGCCAATACGATCTCATCACTCGGACTCTCACAAAAAGTCAAGCTACCCACCCACCTGAAGGGTAGAACCATAGACTGGGTTGCTGATGCTAATTGCTCAGCGGTCATCTCCGCCACCACACCACTACCTTGGACCGACCATTCGCTGGTCTCATTTAACCTACTGACCTCTAGATCACCTACCACAACCGTGTCACTGGCACCACCCTGCCTCACAAGAAACAAGAAAAATATCTCAATAGAAAAAATCATCCCAGCTATCCTTCCAACCCTAAACGCATTGCCAGACAATCTAGATCCCAGCACACTAGTTCACGAATATAATAAAATCATGTTAACAACCATGGACAAAATTGCCCCACTCAAACTTCGCACCAGCAAGCCTAAAACCCATTTAAACAAATGGTACACACCCGAACTCAAAGCCCTCCGCCTAAAAAAGCGAAAATGTGAAGCTGATTGGAAATTATGCCCCTCCAGTGAAAAGAAAGCCATCCTGGACACAATTTCTCGTCATTACAAAGCTGAAATCTGCTTAGCTAAACGGAATTCCTATAACATCTGCATTGCCAACTCCAACTCAAGTATGAAGGAGCTCTTCTCCATACTGAAGGAACTTGAGTCACCCATTGCCACACCCGACACCTGCACTAAGAACCAGACCTGGTGCACAGACATCCAACAAGCACTAGCAAATAAAACAAACACCCTACAAAATAAAATTCAAGTAAAAAAAGACTCCCTAAACCTCACTAACCCTCCCACATCTCCGCCCAAAGCCCCACCAAGTACACACACTAACTCATTCACCTTCTCTAAAACCACCACCCCTGAGGTTGAGAAAATCATCCTCTCTCTTAAACCATCAAACTGTAAAGGCGATATCTGCCCTGCACACATAATAAAGGACGCAGCCAGAGACCTGTCGCCCTTTATCTCTAAACTTATAAACGCCTCTTTCTCCTCAGGCAGTATCCCTTCTAACTTAAAACAATCTTGGGTGCTCCCCCTCCTCAAAAAACAGACGCTTGATCCCCTCATCCCCACCAACTACCGACCCATCACAACGGTACCCTTCCTACTGAAAATCTTGGACAAAGTTGCCTATGTCCAGATTCAAAAATACCTAGAACTACACAAGCTACTAGGCGCCAGACAATCAGGTTTCCGCCCATTACACGGCACGGAAACAGCCCTCATCGACCTGAAAACCCAAATTGATGATCTGAGGGACAAGGGCAAGACAGCACTCTTCCTCTTACTCGACCTCTCCGCGGCTTTCGACCTCGTCGACCACAAGGTCCTCTGCAGACACCTTGACTCAGCTGCTCATTTCTCCCCAGAAGCTATCAAAAGGATTGAATCCTTTCTGAGTGAGAGAACTATGAGAGTCTTCTCCCCTTCAGCAGCAGAAGACCCCTCTCCTATCACTTGCGGAGTCCCGCAGGGCTCATGCGTCTCCCCCACACTATATAACATCTTCACCAAACCCCTGTTCGACGATCTGGACCATCTGGGTGTCACCTACACTAACTATGCTGATGACACTCAGATTCTCCTCCCACTTTCAGGGGATCACAGTAAGGACAGAGAGTTGGTGAATAGGGTATATCTCATCATTCAGGCATGGATGGCATCCCATGGTCTATGCCTGAATGATGACAAGACAGAGCTCATCATCTTAGGTACACCTGCTAATATCAACAAACTAGGCCTTGAATATGCCGAATTCAACATAGATGGCAATCTCATCAGAGTATCCAGGGAAGTAAAAACCCTTGACTTTTATCTGGATGCCACTATGTCATTCACTAAACAGGTCAACTCACTAGCATCTACCACTGCGTACACTTGCAAATTAATAAGGGCAGGCAGACCATTCTTATCCAATGACAGTTGCCTGATCCTGGCAAGAGCACTCATACTATCTAGGCTTGATTATTGTAATGCCCTCTATAGTGGTGCTAACAAAGCCATTATCCACAGGCTCCCAATCTTACAAAACAATGGCTTGAGAGCTGCCCTCAGCATTAACAAGAGAGATCATGTATCAACCACTAGACGCCAACAGAAATGGCTCTCTACAGACAACAAAATCAAACTAAAGTTGGCCTCCCTAACCCATAAAGCCCTCAACAATGCCGCCCCCAGTTATCTGATGGACAAGGTAAAGAGAAAGTCCTCCATCCGACAAACAAGAACTATCAATTCCAACCGTCTGATAATTCCCAGATTCAAACTCTCCACCATTGGTGGGAACAGTTTCCCGGTGAAAGCTGCCACGCTCTGGAACTCTCTGCCACACAACCTAAGAGCTGACCAACCATACTTGCACTTTAGAAGACACCTCATCAGTCACCTTAACTCCAATAACCCTTGTATTTAGCTGCACTTTCTACACCTATGTATAGATAGTGATACTTTTGTTCGTGATTCTGCCCTCGCCTCTAACAGCCCTGCACACATCTGTACACTGAACTCCTGTATAGATATTGACTTTTTACGTTTGAAGATTTGTATACCTCTTATTCCTGTAATCCTGAATATTTTTTTTCAGGATTACCCGCCTCTAACAGCCCTGTACATATCTGTATATTTACCCCCTGCATAGATATTGACTTTGTATGTATGAAGATTTGTATATTTCTTATTCCTGTAATTCTGATTATTTTTATTACTACTTCAAAGTGTATATTTCTGCAACATTGTAAGCTTCGAATTATCTTGTGCCTGCGCCCTGTTGCCCCTGGGTAAGGTGCGCCATACAAATAAATAAACAAACAAACAAACACAACTTCTTGTCAGCAGTGCTACCAATAGCCCCTAGTGCTGCTGCCTCCTACGTACCTTGGAAAAGCCTAGGGAGCTGCAATAACTCATTTGCCAACATTTAATCATTAAATGTATGCAGCGTAAAGCCTAGCTCCTCCAACTCATCTCTATAGGACCAAATAAATGTAAGAATATTTGCGGTAGGAATTTAGCACATCATTCTGTGATTGTTTGTCAAGTCTTTGGTTGTGAGTATTCTTAATGCTGGAATGCGTGAGATGAGTTCGAGCCAGAAGTTCCTTCCAAGCTTATAATGATGTAGGTGTTAGGGGAGCCCTCTATACCTACTGTTTAGTAGTTGGTTCAGCATTGGTCATGGAAGTCGTTCCAGAGCCACCCCTACTGTTCATTGCAGAAACAGAGGTAGCTAACCCACCTACCGTCCCTTCATTTTTACTCAATGATGATCCCGTCCTCACAGAATCAAGGCCCAAAGTTGATACAGCACAAAGGGTGCCAGTCGCACCCTCAGTCGATTCCACGGTCACCCTGGATACATTGAGTTCCTTCAGTAACACTTCGGATTTCACTGCACCACATTGCAAAGCTTTTTCAAAATACTCATTACATGTGCGTGAGAGTCAATGTTAGTAACATTTAGAGCCTGAGAGCGATAAGTTGAGTTCTTGAAACATGCCTCCTCCAAAGCTGGGCAAGGGCTAGTGTAAGCAGGTGCACAATGAGCTGCACTCATATTTGGGCAGGTTGCTATGCTCCGGAGAGCCCTGCTATTCTGAATATCACCAGTTTCTCTGATGGTTTGAGTTGGTCGAGGATGAACTCCACTATTGTGTAAATTGCTACCCATAGAGGGCAGCTCATTAAGTTCCCCGGATTTCCCAGAGCCACTAATAATTGCAAAACCTTTCTCTGCTGCCAGTGCATTCCCATTTACATGCTCATAATCTTTGCTACAAGCTTCAGCATATGAGGAGCATTTGTTGCCAGAGGTACTTGTGATATTACTCACTTGGGAGGGGCCCTTCACAAGAGACGATGCATTAGGTCCCCCCGCTTTAACGACAGGAGGGATATCCGTGCATTTCCTCCCTTCTGAAGGAAAGTAGTTATTCAAGTTCTTTAGTATTTTTTTGTACGGTTACCTGAGGGAGAGTTTTCTGAGTCATGATCCTTGCATACTCGCTATTAATCGCTCCATCTCCCTCAATTGCACATTTAGGAACATTTGTGCTCTTTGCACCTCCCTTTTTTAATGTCAGGGCATGTCCTGTGCCCTCCCCATGTTTGATCAGTTTCGGGGGCCGGAGCAGCGCTTGGCTTTCTTCGGTTAGTTGGGCGACATCAATTATGTCTTCCTCACTGATGTTATGACAAATTGCCGCTCTAGTTGGAACCGTGTTTGAATAAGGCTCCTCCAAGGGTTTTTAATCTTTTTATTTTGGTTTGTTTGTTCACCAGCAGCTTTTCTCCATCTCTCAGCCCTTTTTACAGCTTTCATCTGCATTTTCTTTGCACGTTGTGACAGAAAGCCTACTTTCTCCCTAGACACCTTATTGGTGCCTTCCTTATCCATTTGATCAATGATTTTGTTGAGAGCGGAGGGGCTATCCACAGTCACATCCCTCCCCTTGCTGCTGCAACTGTCCACTTGGTGCATCTATGAACCGGGCAATGTTCCCTTTGATATCTCCTATATCAGTTTTTATCTCAGTGATATCTGCAATTAGTTCCACCATGTTCTGACTAAGTGAGCATGTACAACTTGATTGGGATGCGCCCGGTGCGCATTCGTTTAGCAATGGTTCATGATCAGATATGAGGTTCGCATGATACTGCGTTCCACTCTCTTTAAACGACATCGACTCCTTACATATTGACACTGATTTAGTTTCACATTGTGATTCTTTTAAGGGGTTGATGCAGCTCACCCGTGCGATAATAAAACCCTCAAGTTGATTAATCTTAGATAAGATATCGTTCATTGAGAATTTTATTTTGCGTATCTCCATGTGTGTAAAGTCGTACCCCTTGTCTAGGAGGTCCAGTATGCAAATAATTACAGGAAAGGAGTAAGGCCTATCGGCATCTACTGCGGACGATATATTAGCTGTTGGTCCCTCACCAAACAGTTGGTTATCCCTGTAATCCTCACATGCTGGAGCAGTGTTAGTTGTCATTTCCCTGCCCACCCCTACTCCTTCAGTGCTGTTTCCCCTTATCATCTTTCAAATAGATATCAGGCGTTAGTTTAGCTGTACCTGGACGGTACTCATATGATTTATTACAATGTTCCTCATTGCTGTTAGAGAGTTGCACTAAGGGGGTTAGGAATCCAACCGACTGCCGGACCCTTTTGTTGAGTTCCTCCATGACGTCAGGCCCAATATTAGCTAGCTCTTTCATTGATTAGTTTCCTATAACAGTTGTCGGGTGTGCTAGTTTCATTAAAAAGGGCCACAGCTCATGTTACTTGGTCGCCAAATTTAGTTAAGTTGTTCATTGAGGGCCCGTTACCAGAAAACAAGTTTCAGCTGGGTTCCCTGGCTCTGTGTGCAATGCATGCACTTGGGCACCATGCATGCCCTGTACACTTGTGCCAGCATTATCTGGGTCCATGCCACAGTTATCTGGTGGCAAATCGGGGGGGAATAGAAGCGCTGGCCACCTGCTCCCTACCTTTGTTATCCCGAGAGCCACCTACTAAACCCTCGGGACGATCCAAGTCATCAATGCCAGGGTAAGTACTTTTTCCGGGGCACAATAACAAATCAATGTTCATGTTATCGTACGAGTAGGGCTCAGCAAGTTGACCACTTTGCAACCCGCTCGCCATAGAACCCTGTTCGCAAGTTTCACACAACACTGGTGAAAGTCTCACCTTGAATTTCTTGAACACACATCTAGTCAGCCCGTGCAAAAACGGCAGATCACCAAGTTTTCACCAGAGATTTCCCACCCCTCATCCTCTCACCTTCCCACCCTAACAGCACACCAGCACAGTTGGGATGTGCACGCGGGATGTGCATGCACCCTGCTTTAAGTGGTAGGGGGCAGGGCTTCCGTTTGCAATGGATTTTGGTTGCAATAGTCCGTATTAGTCCTTACAAGGGTTTCGCCTCTTGATGTCAACAGCTCTTCCTCTTGTGCATACAGCTACACTGGCAGTAGAACGGCAAGCAGTACAAAGTGTTCCACACACACTTATTACATCAAGGGACTCAAAATGACCCCAACAGACGAGTGAGATTCAGAGCAACCTCCTATAGCACCAGTAACAACAGTAGCAATCTAGATAATGCAGGAGAAGGGCCTTCAACTAACAAAACCTTCAATAGAGGGAGAGGACGCCTAATAAGAGATGAGGAAGAGGCAGTCACAATACATTACCACAACCTTTAATACATAGGACAAAACAAAAGAAATTGGGTTGACGACCAGAGACAAGCGAGGAGCGGGAATCGCTGGTAGTTAATCTTGCTAATTACACACCTAATATTACTGAAGAACAAGTCCTTAATAAAGGCTTAGGTTTTGTAGTTACTGAAGAACAAGACCCTTTCGAATTTCACATAGAATTTCATAAATGTATGAGAAAAATCCATATGAAAGAATTCTTTGCAAACGAGAATGGGAGCTTGCTTAACAAACTCAAAAATTGTACAGTTCCATGTACACCCTTCACCTTTTGCCCACCCACATATACTTACTCACTGGAATCATTAGTGTTCGAACGGAAGGTACTTGAAGATCTAGAGAAACTTAAAACCAAAAAAACTAAAGTATTTCAGAATTTAAGTAACAGAGAAAAAGAAGCTATAAAAACCCTTGCTAATAATAAGAAAATACTAATTTAAAGAGCTGACAAAGGAGGAGGAATAGTTAGACTAAACCGAGTAGTATGTTAACGAATGCTTAAGCCAACTTCAGAATACAGACTATTATAAAAAATGAACTGTAGATCCGACCAAAGAACTTCAAAAAGCCATAGAATTAAAGGTCTCCAAAGCAGAACAACGTTACTGGATAAGTAAGCAATAGGCACAATACCTAATAAATAAGAAACCAGCCATACCCACCTTTTACTGTCTCCTGAAAATTCACAAGACCTTGGATAAACCGCCAGGAAGACCTATAGTTGCAGATATTCATTCAGTTCTAGAACCATTGTCCAAATTTGCTGACCACTACTTCAGAGGATAAGTGAAAAATATGACATTTTATTTAAAAGACGCTACTGATGCCATCAAAAAATTCAAAAAACTTCAATTTAACCCCAATACAAACTGCCTTATGGGGTTAGATATAATGTCTCTCTACACAAATCACCCACAACAGGCAACACTTGCTACTGTAGAAGAAGTTCGCCTGAACAGATTGAACCACAATCTAGTACCCACATCATTTATAATGTGGTGTATAGAACTGGCATTGACAAAAAAACGACATTGAATTCCAGGGCCAGTTCTTCCAACAGGTAGAAGGCACAGCCATGCGGGCAAGCATTATTTATGACAGAAACAACCCCTTTAGAGAATACATCAAAATATGGACTTGATTCATAGACAACATCCTAATTATTTGGGAAGGTCCAAGAGAAAAAGCCAATGAATTTTTCGCATTGGCTCAACATCCACAACCACCATTAAAATTCATTATGACTTTAAACAACTAGTCTATTTATTTTTGGGATTTAACCATATTTCATGAAGGAGAACTACTGGTCAAACATCACAAACTGACAAATAGAAATTCCCTATTAGATTATAAGAAGCATCATGTAAAACATCTGAGGGGCAACTTACTATTTGACCAATTTTTACAATTAAAAAAGAATTGTAGCCAAAACAAAGCATACAAGCACAAAGCTACTAATCTCACAGTAAAACTAAGAAACAGAAGATACCCCAAAGGACTGGTGAAAAAAACGGCTAAAAAAGCCTTCAATAACAACAGAGAGGCCCTCTTGGAAGAGAAGATTGAAAAACCTAAAGATGAGAGAATGGTCTGTGTGAATACATTCACTAATATGAGTCTTCAAATTTGAAATATCATACAAAACACTGGAAAGTATTTGATGTTTCTAATATCAATCTAGAATTACCCATTTGTGCCTATAAAAAGTACATCAATAGGAAACGGTGTAAGTAGAAGTAAACTGAAACTAAAACCATTCCCACTCAAAGTATTACTTCACTGTGGGGACTGGACCCCATAAAAGGTCACCACTCATGTGACAAATGCAGTGTTTGTGAACTTACTAGCAAAAGTAAAGAAATTGAGATTGGGGCAATAAAAAATGGCAACAAAATAGCTTTTACAATTGTAACACAGACCACGTTATATATCTTATTAAATGCCCTTGCAGTCGCCAATACATTGGTAAAACCAATAGAAAAATCTAAATTTGCATTATTGAACACAGAAGCTGCTTAAAAAATAAGATACAGCAAGCACCCATGTTGAAACACTTCATGCTAAAGAATCATGGCTACGAAGATTTCTCATGGACTGTCCTACAAGTAATAAAGGGTGAACATCAACACCTAAGAGATGAAAAATTATTCAGAAGAGAACAAGAGATTATTTAATAAAAAGTGACACTCAGGGCCTTAATGAAGCCATGTAGTGGCATAAGATAAAAGGCTGAATTGCCACTGTAAAATCTTTAGATATAGTTATAATGTAAACATCCCCACTCTGCATATAAAACGAACAATGCTAAAATTTGAAATACAGACTACATCATATCTTTAATAATCAAAGGCTAGGTTTGGCATAGAGATTTCTCGGCAACAACCTCAGCATCATTATACAGTAGAATATTTCAATAGCGCCTTAACCAGGACACATCGTGGCATAATCACAGAATGAAAAACGTATGCCACATGAACTTAGATGAATGTGTCAAAAAATCTTATGATGTAGGTTATAAGCTGGCTATATAGAGAGGATGCATCATTAAGGGCTCTATAACAAAACTAAAGATGATCTATACCAAGATGGCCCCCATTAACAACCGAGCTCCATCTGCTAAACACTATAGAGGGACTATACTACAAATGGCTACAGCGATCCGATAGAAACCAATGAGGTCAGATATAGTGCATGCGTATTAAACTAACTAGAGACCGCCCACACATCGCTACTCGGATGGATACCTAGCCACGCTGAAAGTGATATTCAAGGGTGCAGAAAAAACAAGATATTTAAAAACCCGGAGAGCAGCAGAATTCAAGTAAGCAGAGATGGCTTACCGTCTAGCTCGGAATTATATGGACAAATAAAAAAGTAACTATAAGACACTGAGAGGACAGATTAAAGGGTTTACCTAATGCCATTATTATTTTTTTTCTACCACTGGGCATCTACTAATCAATCAAAGCAAAGATTTAAACAAGCATTCACATTAACATTCAGAAGCCGGTTTAAAGCAACAGCAAGGTGAGTGTGATATTAAACAATCACACAGCGATGGAAGTGTGCCCTAATTCAGATAGAGAGCCTATTAAAGATATTCTGTTCTTTATTTGTTTTTACACACAGAACCAATGGGATTACGATTCTTACATTGACCAAGATCGACAGCCTGATAATAACTTCCGCCACAATACAGGTGGGTACTAGAATTAATAATACAATAGATGAGTACAATGAGGATTGAAAAGAGAAAAGTAGCACACTGGTTAATGTGCTGGTTTTTAAAGCATAATTGTCTGCTTTCTACAGATTGATCTGGAAGAGAAGACTACTAAAGAGTCTACTCAACAATTAAATAATATATTGACCGCCCCCACAGACCAACTAAGGTAATAACACCTAATAGATAGGGCTAAGTTCCTAATAAGGAGTGTAACAGATATTTAGCAATACAAGCTCATACTGTTTGTTTTATTTGACAGCTCAAGAAGTTTAAAATCCTTTGAAAACAGGGGATACTTAGAAAAAACATGGAAAACTAAGAGTGACACAAAAGTTAAAATCTCCTGATGAATGTTTGCTATTTACAGACGAGGAAGAGTAACATGGGAGTATAACCCTTTGTAAATGTACATAGGTGTTAGATCACTACAAGGTATAGTTATACCTAGAGGTCGAGTTTGTCAATAAAGGTTTCATATAAGGTCACTATTGTCATTACAATTGTTGATTTGTACTGATTGCGAGACTGTGTACTACACATAATATTGTACTTTTAGGATACTGTTTTTAACTTTAATAAAATATTTTTAATAATTGTTGGTAAAAACACAATTCGAGTGGAACTGAACTCTTGAACGGTCAAATGTTCTCTCTACCTCCATTCTATTATTGTCCTAAGGGAGCCGCCATCTTGGAAGGGAAATCCCATCAGAGGAAGTTTATTCGCACTGTCCCCAGTATCTTGAAGTGAGCGTGGACCCTGAAGAGAAGGGCCAGGTTTCAAGTAAATAACCATGGTGGACTTTTGCCACAACCGCACATTTAAACTATTCATTAGGTACTCTTAGTTTTATTACTAATGACACTTGCTCTGCCCTGCTACTCTTATTACACTTTTTTTGTGTGTTTTCTTACTGGCTTTCATTCACTTATACTGTCATCATAATCCATATATTCACTCATCATAAGTGTTCTGGGAACATCTCATTCTGCACACTACAACACACTATCTCCAACACACAGTCTTATATGCATTTGGTCAAGATGTATTTGATACTTGCATTTGTGTTATCTAACTGAGCGCAGGCTCAGTTTGTCAAATCCCATATCAAGAACTCTCTCTTTTTTCTTGCCAAAATACTTTCAACATTTCTAATCCAACGTGTTATTTAACTGAGCGCTTGCTTATTCTGTTCAATCCTCTGTGCAGAACTCTTTTCTTGCCAAGATGTTATCAACATTCCATATTGGACGCCTTTACTTATGACTTCCTTTTGTTTATTATTCCCTGAATGGACACGCACGGCTTCTACGTGTGACGTCGCCCGCACAACGTGCGCGTGACGTCGCGAGCCCGGCGCACGCGCCACAAAACAATGCTATTACTCTTACATAATTTGAGTGTGTTCCAGGTGAATTGGCGCTGACTTTATTAAGGAAATGGGGATTGGGTCCCTTTACTACATCACATAGGTATTTATACCTCATAATAGCAAGAATAGTTGTTATAACTATTAGACAATTTGCAGGCACATTTGGGCTCAATATATTTTTCTGGTTATTACAGGAATTGAATTTACATACTTCGGATTTATTCACCACATATACTTTATCCTCATCAATTATTACTTAGCATCAGGGTAAGTCATTTTTATTTTTTGACCTACCTTCACTTTTAACCCGTAATTTACTTTGATACTGCCCCACTTAATACTATATTGAAATGGTTATCCTATTTTCCTCAGGTGGCTTTATTCTTGTGCATTAACAGCCATTCCCTCATATCAACTTGATTTTACATGGATAGACGGTATGTTTTCATTCATAGTGCATTAATTATGTAACAAGTGGCCCTCCCTCCATCAATACTTTTCTCTGAAGCTGCCCATAGGCACATCAAGTATACTGTCTCCACACGGGGGACAACACGCCTCCAGTCTCCTTGGTGCTGTTCCTACTTTTGCTCCACACACTTATACATTATTGATTCTTCGCCCACGAGATGTTCCTGGCTCTCTATTTCATTCTCTTACTTTCTGTTTCCATTTTTTACTCAACTGCTTTCAGTTTCCAAATTTTTGGTCAAATGGAGAGTTTTTCTTAACTGTGAGAGTTACCTAACATTACTGTATGATTTTGCTTTTCTCGTTTTGATGCTTATCGCCATGACCACTCTTGCCTCATTTACATCATCCAACTACTGAATCACGGTATGGAACTCAAATCAATTTCATTTAACATTATGTGATTGTGTTCCCATTTTTTGTTTATTTTTTGTCCATTTGTTGTTTCTTACTCATGTTATTTTTGTTATCAATGCTATGTTCATGACTTTATTTTGTGTTTAAATATGAATTTAACTACTGTATCGCCTTGATAACGACCTGGAGGGTCGAAACACATGTCAGCTGGTTCCATGAATTATTTTTTGACACAAATATAAAGATCACTTCTGCTAAAAGATCTGATGTCAAAGAAGCAATTCTTTTAGAAGCAATTTGTTGTACAATATTTGGACTAATGCTAATTGACAATACTCAGGATCAGCGCGTTGGACTTACCTTCGTTCTATAGTTTCCTACTCCTGATATCACTGACCAAGTTTGGAATGTGCCATGGTTTACCAAGCTGGATTTATATGGAGTATGCAGTCTGGTATGGATCCAGAAAGGAGATGAGTGGAAGACTGCCTTCAAGAACAGGTATGGATATTTCAAGTTCATTGTAATGTCTTTCAGCATTTGTAATGCTCCGGCCATCTTTCAACACTTTATCACTGATTTATTCCTTGATTAGTGTAGGGTTTACAAAATTGTGCATATGGACGGTATTCTTTTCTACACCCACAATGTAGGAGACCATATCGAACATGTGTGGGAGGTACTACACTGAATCTAAAAACACAGTTTATATGCTAAAGTGGACAAATGCCAGTTCCAGACGAAGGATATTGAGTTCTTGGGCTATCTTCTCAAGGTGAACATGGATTAGAAGAAGTTACAAGCTGTCTTGAGAAGGCCCCACACCTACAAATATCACAGAACTGCAGTGATTCTTGGGTTCTGCCAACTTTTACTGACAATTTGTGAAAGAGTTTCCCCAGCTGCTGCAACCCCTTAATCAAGTAATCCAACATACCCTTGATTTGGAATAAGAGCACACATGAGGCCTTCACCAATCTTTTGCACAGCACCTATCTTTGTCTAGTGATTCACTCACAAGCCATTTGTGCTGGAAGCAGATGCCTCCATCTATGTCATGGGAGCTGTGCTGTCCCAGAACAGAAAGGATGGGTTATTACACTGTGACCTATCATTCACGAATGCTTGCCTCAACAGAATGTAATTATGTCAATTATGATTTAGAGCTTATCGCTATCAAGGACTGAATCACACAATGGTGTCAACTGCTGGAAAAAGCTTTGTACCCTGTGGAAATAACGATGTACCATAAAATGATGTTCCTAAAGGAAATCTGATATTTGAGCCATTGGCATTCTCACTTGATGTTTTTTTCACCCAATTCAACTGAATGTTGTCTTATCATCCTGGCAAAACACAAATGAAAACTGATGCATTGTTCCACATCAGTTCTAAGTTTATGAAACTGATGGCTACCTATTCTGAAGCTGTTAAACCAACAATAGGACCTCTGTCAGGATTAGATGAGCAACTCAGAGTATTGCTGCAATCGTCTGAGGTAATCAAGCCTGTTCAACAACACCAAGATCTTCAACCAACCACAGAAGTCATGTTATACCTGCAGGATCGACTGTATATACCTTTGCCAGAAAGTTGTTGTAAAGTACTTCCGTGATGTCACAATTCAAAACTGTGTGAAATCGAAACATAGCTATACATAGTTTGTGTACAATAGGAGGAAACTCCACAACTGCCATTAGATGTTCTGGAAAGACCATAAAGGGTTGCAACTATTAACCTCATCACTGAGTTTCTTTCATCATGCAAGAATACTGTTAACTAAGCAGTAGTCAACACATTTTCCCAAATGGGGAATTTCATTCCACTCTGTGTGAATATCTGCAGAAAGCCGGGCCTGTCTGTGTGTGGAAAATGTTTTCCGGCGGCATGGCTTGCCTGCCTGTTCTTGGAGCGTAGGCCTTGGTTCATGGCTGAATTCTGCCATGCTCTGGCTGAAAAACTAGGTTTTCTAAGTTCACCACTCCAGTCTTTTTCACCTGCAAACCGATGGACAGAAGGAAAGCGTTAACCACACGATACAACAATATCTCTGCAGTTTTATATTATTAGGCTAAGGTATCTGGAGTGAACTCCTTCCACTAGTCAGATTTTCCTACAAAACCTATTATCACATATCTATTAATATGTCATCTTTCTACTGCCTAACAGGTTGTCACCCAAGCATGTTCCTTGTCTTTCTGCACAGAGCCAGTCCATTCCCAACATCACAACAGTTAGCCAAGAAGATGGTCTCTGTACACCACACAGCCCAGCATGCACAGCAAAAGGCGAAAGATAGTTACAAGCACTTCTGATTGTAAGCTACTGTCCGCTCCTGTCTATGTTGTCCACAATCAAGTTTTGGGTATGAATGATCAGCATCCAGATTCTTCAATTTCACCACAAGCTCAAGCCCTGCTTTGGTGAATTGAAATTGGCTGGCGATCTACCAGGAGAAGGACATGAAGAATGCCAATGAGCAGCTGTGTGAATTCTCTGATGGCCTGTTGGTGCATACCCAAACTCATGAGCAAAGGAAGAAAGAGGAGCTGTGGAAGGAGACGCCATGTTTTGGATTCTGACACACAGAGAAGACCGAAGAGCCAACAAAGCTGATCCCTGTTTCAGGAAGCCCCAGTGATGTTCCTAGAGACCTAAGGAGGTACAGAGGCACAGGAGGTCCAGAGGGGACACAGGAGCGAGCAGGATAGTTTTCAGGCAGCCCAGTGGGATTGAGACAGTTATTGCATATAGCCCGTATCAGTTGTCCCTCCAGCACCATCTTCCTTGTGTCAGTGGCAGACAGAGACGCATTGACCACCAGGAAAGGGCCAGGTCTCTACCAAAAGTCTGAGAAGGGTCTGGGATGCAAGAGTAGAAACTGAAAGCATCAGAGGAAATCCTCCTCATCGCAGTGGGAAAGAAAAACACTGAACCCAAGAGAAGGGTCTGGGACCCAAGAGTTGACACTGAAGGCATCAGAGGAAGTCTTTCTCATCACAGTGGGATAGAGAAAACCACTGACCACCAAAGAAGGTTCAGGTACTCCAACAAGACTTGGGCCTTTCCTAACAATGGATATGAGTGGCAAAGTGTGCAACAAAACTGAAAGCATTGAGAAAGAACTGTACCCAGTAATACTAAGAGAAGGGAGTCATTCTACTGGAATCGAACCAGGAGTAGTATTAAAGATGCCAGGGGAAGGGAGTCATTCTCCCTGGCTTTGTGAACTCTGCAAAGCCATACCAAGAGAAGGGAGCCATTCTCTTGATCTGGAATGGAGAGACACCAGGGGTAGGTAGTCATTCCCACTAGATATACTGGATGTTTTACAGATCCATACCGAGTCATTCTCCTTGGCATTTCATTGTGTAAGGACTGGATAAAAACGGCAAGCCAGGGTAAGGAAGTTATTCCCCTGGGTGTTTTTGTTGTGAGAGAAAACAAATTCTGAACATTGAAACCTTATGGTACTTTTAATGAAGGCAACACATCGTACGATGGATGAGATGGGGAATAACCCTCACACCAAATAAGAAGACTGACTCAGGAAGTTGGCAAAGTGTCTTTTTTATTCTCAATTATCTAAAATAGGGAGTACAACGGACATCAACGAATGTCGCACAGCATGGTCTCAATACAGTTTATGAAAAACATTACTTTTATAGCAAAAACTAGTCTTGCGTGATGTCATACTACGTGGCAAACTACAAAAACCTACATGGGATTGTTATTGGACTAAGGAGAGTATCTAAGTATACTTCTTATAATGGCTTGAATTGTGGTTGGGTCTCTATAGTCAGGTGGGCAACTCATGTGCTCCCCTAGTGCAAGTCATCTTCAACAGTGATTAGAAACACAATACATCATTGGCTCTCAAAGTATAAGGCCCTTTGTTATAAGGCACTCTATAATTGGTTGACACCCTTGTACCCTGCTGGAACATTCGATTCTCTAGCAGCACGTAAGCTGATATGCCCAGGTGCTGGTGGGTGGACTTGACCGTACCCCCCCACCCAATTAGCCCATCATCTCTCATCACTCATGCCTTCTGCCATTCAGATTGTCTTTGAACTTGGCCTTGTAGTAGCTTTTCTTCTCTCAGAATATAAGGCAGTGTGAGGACGTTCTTGTCAAGGTTCAGGCTTGCATGCCCACGTCTATTTCCATCTTGGACTCATGTGACAGGAGACTGTGAATTGGCCCATTTTATAGCATTTAATTGTCCTGAATTAAGAAACTTGGCACTCATGGTGTTTTCTCTTTGCAACTTGACATGGGATGACTTGGTGTCTCATATTCGCTGTTCTTCAAGGACTGATAACCAGTGTTGGCTGCTTTAGCCTTTGAAACCAGGCCAAGCAGTCTTCCTTCGATCCATCGTCAAGCCTCAGCTTATTTCTTTGCTGTGACACACACACACAGCAATCAATACTCCTTTCTCCACGGGTTGAGCTTACTATAATTGTGACATAAAATATCCAGATTTTACATATATATTGGCAGCACCGCCTGCAGCCTATTCACTACGTATATCCAGGCTTTTCGATGACTTAGTCTACTTGCGTTATGGCATCTGTACAGTTATAAAACGACATGCATTTTCTGCAGTGCTTCTTCACACATGCAATCTTCATTCCACACAAGAAAGTCTTCTCGATTCTGACAAGATCCTTTAGTATTAGTTTTGAGGCAGGGAAACCCCTCTTAGAAATTAGGGATAGTGAGGATCTTTTCTTATCTATTGTGAGGCAGGCATGGTATCAAGAGAGACACAGACTCAAAAGTAACAGTTGAAAACCTGCATTAAAAAAGTTCTGGGGTTGGTGTAATACTTAAAAGGCCTTAACTCTAAAGGGATTGTTCCATCAACTGATATTTCTAAAGGCCATTGATGTCTCTAAGTCCAAAACAAATCTGTCTGTGTCTAAACCTATGCTTGCCCTTACTGTTTGACAATATGTGGTAGGAAGTGTTCTTAAAAGAAAATAGTGGTTCCAAAAAGAAATATAAACCAAGGCTGGCTTTAGGTGGTTTCCCTACCAGGTGTAGTTCTGCAAATGCCATACAAATTTAGTACAAAAAAAAGGATTGTGCGTGAAACCTTCTCCACAGGATTCTTGCAATATTTTCAAACAACTTTCAAGGACTCTGGTTCCTTGGGATTCCCTTTCCCATGTTTCAATTCTTTCAAGTTTCAAACATAATGCAACACAGTTCCTCGTGGACTTCTCAGGATTCCCTTCCTCAAGATTATGCTTCTTTTGTTTAAAAAATAAGTGTTCAGCTTTAGTCGGCCTCTCAGGGTTCCCTTCCCCAAGCTTAGGCCCCCTTGATGTTCAGCTTCCAATAACTCTATAGGCCTCTCAGGGTTTTCTTCCCCAAGCATAGGCCTTCTTTTATGTAACACCAAAGTTACAATTGTTAGGATGCACCCTTCGTTAATCACAGTTCTTTCAGGGACAGTATCACAGACTTCCGAGAACAGCAGGCTCTTTGCTCCTCCTTAGCACGACCATTCTGATGAATAACTCTTCTCCTTTTCTTCTGCTTCCATATGTCTCTTAACCTTCCTGTGATGGGGTTTCCTGCACCCCTTTTCACACTTTCGATGCCTTTCATACTTTCTTCCTGCTTTACTGGGCCACTGTGCATACCTGCACCTGTTTCTTGCTACTTTTCACTTTACTGTGCCTTTTGCACACTCTTTCCTTTGTATTGTGCTCACTCGCACCCTTTTATTGCTTTCAGGTCGCTTGCACTTTCTCCTTGCTTTCAGGTCGTGCGCCCACTCTCTTGATTTCGGGTTACTTGCACCCCCTCCTTCCTTGCTTTCGGGTCGCTTGAACCCTCTGTGTGTTTCTTTCGCTTATCTTGTCTCTGCACCTCTTGTGCCTTTCACTTTTAAAGTTCATTTCTCCCTTTAACTACGCGTGTCTAGTGCATTCAACCTTGCTTCCTTTCTGTCTTCTTTCCTTTTGCAAAACACTTTCCTTTAAACTTTCTTTACTTTCATGCCACCTGCAACAATGTTTCAATCCTGCTCCAGACTCCCACACGCTACCGAGTTTCTCTCTTCTTTTCTGTGAAACTCACTGGTAAGCGCAGCCCTGGCAAGCAGTCTTCTTCTTGTTTTGGTTCGAGGTCAGGTCTTTCCACCTGTCTCTCTGACACCCTTGAGACCAAGACCCATCCCAAGGGAACATGCAGTTCTTTAAACACGATCAGCAGTTTGCAGTCGAGTACCTCGCTCCGGCTCCTTGGAGACACGGCTCCCTAGCCACGCTACACCCCTCTGGCATACTGTGTCAGCGTCTCGGCACTCCGTTCTTTTCCAGGTTCTCACGGTCTTTCTCACTGTTTCCTTCTGCTGCTCCGATTCCGTGCTCCACACTGCAGCTCCAGCTCATTTTTTCACCTGTTCAAAACCACACCTTTTATAGTCCTCAGTGGGGTCAAGTGAAGTCAGGTGTGCACAATTGGGGAAAAGTGCCTGACTTTGCCTGACTCTATTAATGGGGCAATTCAAAGGTGTTAGATGGTATGCCTCACTTTGTATTCCTATGTTGTTTCTATGGGTAAACGAGAGATAGATAGCTTATTTCAACAGTTAGCAACATTAAACATTAACTGTTCATTGATATTCAATTAACAATTTATTAGGACATAAAAAATACATTTTTATCAAAACACCATTATATAAAACACTGTATAAAATATACAATTCATAAATTGTGACAAACACCACCTTTGATCGATTTTCAATTTGGTTTTAGAGGCTCAGATTAGCGTCTCTTAAACACAATATTCAACCACTTGACATATAACTGTTCTCAATAGTTATTTTCATAAACCATTGTCATGTGCTCAACATTTTTCAGTTCTCTTCAATTGTTAACGGAACCTTCATCAGTACTACTGTCACTAGTTAGTCTAAAAAATCAATTACAAGATATACTATTATTGTATAGTGCTGGAGAATTCCTACAGCTTCTTGTAAACAGTGTAACCGCTGTTTTCTTCATGCAATAAAACTGTTGTAACTGTTGATAAAAACTACAAAAGAGAAAATAAGCTCTAAATGCTATATTAGATCTTTGAGAATATTAACTATTCTAGAACAGCCCTAAAGGTAACTATACCTGGTCTATTCTGTGGAGTTCTTGGGGAGACAGTCTTGAATATAGTAAGAGTGTCTTCACTTCGGTCTATTTCCCTCTATTTATAGAGATAATCAACCTGCAAAAAAAATGTTTTTTTGCTTATAAGATCCTGAGTTATTAAACTCTTGGGGCTCACAAGAGGGGCAGAGTAACTAGTTTGAATGCATTAGCTCTAAATTAAACATTTCAACTTTTTAATTAAAATGATCAGGAGTATGTCAGTACCTGTAGCTGATGATAGGAATATCAGCTCTGTATATCCGCGATCTGCTTGATGATCAAAATAAAGGTCTAGGTACCAGTTCTTTCTTTTTGGGTACCTATCAACAAAACATATCACATAATAAAGGGCATATTGACCCTCTGTTAAAGGACTATTTGTGCTTATTTAAGTTTATCCTTCTCTTTACACAGATGTCTCTTACCTAGATGCTGTATCTCAATGTTGATGTAATTCTTAATGGAGAAAAGTGCCTAGAGTCGTCCGGCCTGTTATTGGTCATGTGTTTCTACTCGCCGGTCCCAGTATACATCTGTATCAAAACAGGCAATAATACAGATCCGAGTTGGACTCGGTTTTCCAGCAAAGTGTGGTGGATTCCCCAAATCTAATGGAAGTAACAACGCAAAACTCTGACTCCTTAACATCTTCCTACTACTCCGGACCGGCGACAGCTCCGACGAGGCGGCTCTCAGCATTACTGCACCTATGGTTTCCGGCCAAGAAAACCTTCTTGTGGGAATAAATCCGGTTCTGTGCGGCTTAGTAACCCTGTATGAAATACAGAAAGCTGAGCTTTGCTTTTTAAATTCAACCATGTTGGTGTACATTCGAAACTGAAGGATTTTCTACCTCCTTGCAGACTGCTGCACAGACTGCTTCTTTTGAGCCATAGCATGTGACACAGTGGCAGATTTGACTAGCTCACCTGTTCTGGATCCAGAAGCTTTTCTCTGTCACGGACCAGCTGGTTGGAATCATGTTGCTCTCCACTCTGTGGTAGTCAATAACCAAGAGACTGATGCTACCTCATCGGGACCTCAGCGAGGAAGGCTGTGAAATGAAGGAACTTCTTGCTGAACTAACTCCTTCAACATTGAGGCAGAGCTGCTTAATATTTCAGAAGACGTAGTAGTGGCTGAAATCACTTTGTCCTCCCATTCCACCGCCAACCAAGGGCACGAAGATGCAGAAAATTGTGGGAGCGAATATAATTGAAGAAGAGGGGGATGAAAAGAATTCTAAAATAAGCCTCCACGTAAAGCAGAAGATCAATCCTCACGCAAGTTTCTGCATACCCTGGTTAAACAACCTAACATCATGGCTGCGTTACGAAAGGCCCCACATATGAACATTCCTAAGACCAAGGGCACCAGCAGCAGAAATCAGCCCTTAGGGGACATTAAACCCTATCATTCATAATGAGCAAGAGATCATTTTTCCCTATATCCAACGTGCCACAAAAGGTTCAAACAGGTTCCTCTCTCTGGCAGCCGCTGCCGTCTTCGCCTCCCATGGGGGCAGTAATGTCTATAGTAGGGCAAACTACAGATGTTGCTTTCGTACAGAATGTGGACGGGGAGCATTAATCTTTCTCACCTTCTCGTGTTATCATTCTGGCTAAACTGCCTACTGCCTCGGTTCCCTCTGCTTCTCCAAGTCAGTGTTTTGACTCTGGCCAGTGCTTGGGACTGACTGGTGGAGGCCAGTTTAAAGTGTTTCAATCCCAGCTTGTAGGTTCTACCAGCGCAGGTGTCTTGCGTCTGGAGCGACTTACCATGAACTGATGGCATTAAAAAATTTGAAATGAGAAATGACTGAATTCTTTTTTTTCTAATAATGCGAGAGGAGCCCCCTGCTTCCCCCTCAACCCGTACCTTAACTAATAACTTGCCCCACCCCACACCTATATTTCATTAAAAAAAAAACCACATTTCCAAAAATAGGTTAAAAAAATCTATAATTTTTTCTATGTTTTTTTGTATTTGATCATTTATACGGATACCGTCTGAAGCATCTCAGGGGACCTTGTGATCTCAAGCTGTGTCTCGCTCACGTCTTTCACTTGGCCAGCCAGCCAGTTTTTTGAGAGGCTTCAAGTGCCTAGAGCTATCTGAAGAGAGGGCTACTATTCGTCAGAATAAGGGTCTTGTTGCTAATCTGAGCACTCTTGGCTCGAAATAAAACGTTGGGCAAGACAACAGCTATGAGTTCAAAATCCTGGTTGTTAGTCTGCTTCCGGACAATAGAGATGTTTTGTTAAATCGTGCTAACATTCTTCATCTTCTGGGAGACGTGCCTGAGCTGCGAGCACTGTCCTCTAAGGACACATTGAGCGAGTGGATTTTATTGACTTGCACCAAACAGATTGTATCATACTATAGTTACAGTCTAAAATAGTATTTGACATAATATTGGCTCAGGCACAATCCTTGATACAATTAGACTTTGATTTGCCACCTGACAGAAGTGCCTTCTCCCCCAAGTCCCTCCAGGAGCAAGATGGTCTGTGTGGGCGCGTCCCGCTCCCAAATGAAATCATAAAATTCACTGGAGAGAGGGTAGGATGGCAAGGGAAATGTATTTTGGTAGACCAAGGCCTGAAAATAGGGGCCCTGCTCAGGATTGGTCCTGGATTGCGGGAGCTCTGGGTTCAGCAAGGTTTGGCGGCCATTGACAGCAATGTCCAGAGGCTGGAAGAAGAGGTTTGTTTCTCCATTCTGTCTTGGAACACTAGAGGCCATCACATCTTATTCTCCAATCCAATACTGGGAAAGTGGCTCAAACATCACCAACTAATATTTTTGCAAGATACCTGGGTTACAGAACTTCCAGCATCTGATGACTTCTCTTCATATTATCAACCTGCTCTTAAAGGGCTGCTTGGGCACCCGTCTGGTGGCCTACCAATCCTGGTAAAATGAGATCCAGTTCTACAGTGGTGAAATCTACAGAGATCTGTAGAGGCTTCTTGGCCATTCATGTAACTTTTTCCCAGGCGGGCTCATACTTACATTTTCTATGCGTCAATGTATACTGGCACATCAGTGTTCTCGATCTTGAGAAAGCTTTAATTCATTTGTCATCCCTGGTTAATTAATGACATTCCAACTTTTTTGGAGGCTAAGTCATAGTATTGGGGGACTATAATGCAAACTGTGTAGTGTGAAGGCATCCTGAAGTAAGACACAGACAACAGACTTAAGGTTCAATCAAAAGATATTTATTAACTTAAATGCCAGGATGGTTGAAGGCCTAACTTTCCTTATGCTAAGGTGGGATTTTCCCTACCTGAACGAAACTAAGTAAAGTCTGAGTCAAAGTTCAACTTAAAAATATGTCTGTGTCCAAAACCTATACTTGACCTCATAACTAAATCAATACAATATGTAGTGATGTCAGTAACCAAAGAAACAGTGTTCAAAATAATGTTATGAGCTTCTTCCAACTTGCAGCTTTCTTTCAGCTCCCTTCCCCGCTTGTAAAACATTTCTACAAAAAGTCTCAAGGTAATACAGCTTTAAACAATACTTGGGGCTCCCTTCCCGAGGTTCCAAGCAACACAGTTCAAAACACAAAACGGTTCTTGAGGTGCTGTCCTCAAGATGACCAGGGTAGTTCCTCAAGTCTCAGGGTTCCCTTCCCTAAGACTTGTATTTCATCATCACAAACAGGTGGCCATCTTGGCTGTTCTCTTTATTCCCTTGGCCCATAAAGTTTTATGTTCTTTCTTCATGTTATAGGGTTAACATTTAATTCTCCTTTCGTCTATATATTCATACCATTTGTAGCTTTCAGTTAATTCAGAATTCAACATGCAGTGACTTGGCTTAACTTGTAATTTCCATTCACTTTGTAATTCAACCTGTAGTGGATTTGCTTAATTATACAATTCCATCACTTCTGAGTTCAACATGCGATAGCTTTGCTTAATTGTTAAGTTTGTATTCATTTCGGTATTCAGTGGGCATTGGTTGGGCTTAAGGTTTAGTTTCCATTCAGCCCGATATGTAATATCCATGCGTTTTACTTTAAGTGAACTTCCCAGTACTCAGAGACTTTCAAAAACATTCTTCTTTAAGACACGCAACCACTCTGATACAAAGTATTATTGTGCTTTATCCAACAATGGAAATAATCTGAGCCTGGAGACCTTCGAAAACGTTCTCTTCTGAGACACACAACCACTCTGATACAAAGTATTTCACAACAATGTAAATGTTCAGTCATTCGCACACCGGGTTTCTCATCTAATAAAAACTCACTGGTCTCTAGTAGTTTTCCCCACAGCGCGGGGCACCCAAACTGCAGCTTCTACTGTTAGGGGTCCAACTCCTGCCCCTTGGGCACTCCTGTTTCAGCTTCTAGACAGAGGGAACAAGTGCTTCAGATGAAAGGGAAAGTGGCAGCCTCTCCACAAGGCTCCCTTATCTGCCGTCATTCTGCTCCACAGAGGCCTAGCTCCCACGCCGCACTTCTGAAGACCACTTCTCTTTGCAGTCCCCAATGTCTTGGTGTGGTGCACACAACAGACCATTCCACTTCAGTTCCCTCCAGCGGCTCGCCTCTCCTCCAACAAAGTTCCCTGCTGATCACTCGGGCCTCTCAGCTGCTTCTCCCTGTCGTGCCATCTCCCTCCCAATTTATACGCCTGCAACCTTTCATGGGTTGCAGGTGTGCTTCAATTAAACTTGCCTGACCATATTTAGGGGGACATGCCTGACCTTCACACTACTTTGCAGGCATCTTCTTTGTCCCAGTACTATAGTGGTGACATGGCATAGTGCTCATGACTCTCAGCTGCCTCTTCCTCATCTCAGTACTGTGAAGTGTCACATGAGGGAAAATGATGGGAGCTGACTTGCAATAACCCATAAAGGTTGGAGAAAGGTTGGGTTGTTTGTCAATAGGAAAAGGGGGATACCATGTCTCACCTGGGTGTACTCCGCTCTTTCTCACTATCCTTCTGCATCTTCGAGATTTTTTTTAACACTAGTCTGACCAAGGGAAATGGGGGATCAATAACCTACAAAGGTTTCTGGGATTATGGGTTCATTGTGGAATGTAAAGGGGAAATATCGTGTCTCTTTCAGGATCGTCCTCTCCCAGTCCCCAAAATCCCTCTCCCCAGGTGATCCTCCCTAGCTTCGCTGGCCCCAGGGTCATGATCCAAATCCGATGGCCCTTCCCTGGCCACCTGAGAAGGACATCCGAGGGGAGTAAATGTGAGGATGCCCTCAGGTTTCTGGCAGTACTAACTGACAAGAGCAGCTCTGTAATATCCCCGTCAAAAGTATTAGGCAACAATCACTGGGGGAGACTGTGGTTGAACACGTTACATGATTATGGTTTGCAGATGTTTACGAGAACTGTACAAGGAGACAGTCCTCTCAAACCCACATGGAGAAACTCTAGTTCAAGTTCTGTATTATAATACACATTTATGGGAAGCTTGTTACACTCAAACTGTTCAGCGTTTTGTGCTCTTGACTCTGATTTCAGTGCTCATGGGATGCTGAGGGTGTCCTTTTTATTAGAGTGCAAATTCGCTTCTGCTCATGGTCCCAGAGATCTTCGGGTGACCAATGCGGTCATTAAGATCTCATGGTCCCACGGAACCTCACATTGGTTAATGAGTTACTTCCATCTCTCATGTTGGAGACCTCTTATCCCTGAAAATTAGAAAACTTTACAGCAGACTGTTTGAGCCTTTTGTAGCTGACCTTGTGGAAAGGTCTGTGGGCTTTCGACCTGATTCCAAACAGTCCAATGACCGAAATGTCCACATTTTTGATGTGGAGGTTTCAAATAAATTGAAAGCGGGTGTTGAGAGCTGAGATTAGAGCTATCAAAGTGAGATGTGCAGTTGATTCTGTCACGAGTGTCACCACCATTAAGTGGGCTAAACTGGTCAATAGTTACTGGTTAAAGGGTCCCTGGGGGACCCTGCTACAGTGAGATGCGGAAGCCATGTTGGCCATGTTACAAAATACGAACACGTGAGTTCTGAGACCTCATAAATAGATGTCCTTCTCAACTACAAGACCTTGCTGTCAGCATCCAGAATGAAATCGAATGAATCGAATGAAAACCTGCCAAATTGTACGTCCACTCTCATCAGTTGATTTGCTAGCCTAATGGAACAAGCCAACAACCATTCGGTGATCTGGAATTTACGTGGACGGGACACAATCAGAAAACCCAAATATGTGAAGCTATCAACCCATTCTAAGGGTTGATCTTCAGCCCACCATAGGAACACAGATTTCTTTCTCCATGAAAAATGCATAATTGCTGCTTTCTTCTCGTTAATTGTTAATAAATTACTCTTTACAAAGCTTACTAAAGCCTTCAGCTGCCTTTGAAGGCAGATTTCTGTAGTGTCAAATAATAAGTCATCATCAGCGTAGCTTAAGTACGTAACTCTAAAATTATTCAATTTAGGACGTGCGAGTGCCACCAGATGAATATAGTCCTCCACATCAGACATATAAAGGTTGAACAGTCAGGGGGCCAAAATGCATCACTGTCTGACACCTCTTGGTGTGGCAATAGATCTAGACAAGGCACCAGATGTATTAAGTCTCACGTGAATTACGGACTGTTCATGGAGTGCAAACAGAAGAAAGACCAGTTGGAATCCCCTAGTAGCTTAATTTGGACCAAAGTAGACTTCTGCAAACTGGATCAAATGCAGCAGATAGATCGATGGTGGCTATAAAAACAGAGTTGTATTTTTTTTGCACATACAAGGGATTGGACCTATTTTAGTATCTCTGCATTTAGCAAACTGCTGATATGATTATGAAAGCCAGTCTGCCATTTCTTCAAGATACCGGCCACACTGGCTCAAGACTGTAACTCATCCAACAGCAAGGTTGCAATCCCTTGTGTGTGCAAAAAAATACAACTCTGTATCCCCCCCACCTCCACAAATTAACGTATCTCATTCTCTGTTTGTCGCTCACCCACCGATCTCTAAGAAGTTGTTCCTCCAATCTCGAAACCCCCACACCCCCTCGTGTTTCCTCCCTCCCACTCCGATATTGCTATAATCACTATATGAACTCTGCTGGTTGCTTGGATCACCCCGCGTGTTGGCATAATATAATTTATTCGGCAGTAGGTTTTATGGACGTGCAAATAAAAAGAGTAATCCCGCTCTTGTAGATGGTGCACCCTCCACACAGCATTGACCCCCTCCTCTTCAAAACCTCCTTAGTAGGCATTTAGACATTGTCCCTGTTGCATGCCCTCTGAGACCATCTGACCTATCCCAGACTGGGTCCGCTGCCAGGATGAAGTCTCCAGATACGATCATTTCCCCCTCCCTGCACTTGCCCAGTTGCTCCAGGGATCTTTCCAAAAAACCTTCTTTCCCCTGATTGGGGGCATATACTGACGCCCATGTGTCCATCCGGCCACCCATTTTTCCCTTTCACTTTCAGAAACTTCCCTCCAGGTCCCGTTTAGCCTTGGTCCCTTCTATTTGTAAGGTTTTATGGAATAGGATTGACACCCCTGCCCGTTTAGCTCCCGCATTTGCATGATATTGTAGTGGGTAGTTCCAGCTGCGTAGGCGTCCCTCATCCCCCTTCTTCAAGTGGTTCACTTGTAGGCAAACTATTTCTGCCCCCTCTTTGTCAATTTCCCTCAGGATAGTGACCCTGTTCTTCTGGCTGTTCAGTCCCCTTACATTCCATGAGTTTAACCTATACATCCCTTCCTGCTAGTGTTTGCACCTGCTCACCCTGACACCCACTGTTTCCTCTGGTCAACTGCACCTTTATCTCGTTGTAACTGGCCATCCTCAGAACTGGTTATACATCCCCAACTTGTATTTGTCCATGGATCCATTGTCCAGGTTCTCGATGTGGCCCTCTTCTGCAAACCATGTGTGGCATTCGCCCCTCCTCCCGCCCTTCATTCTCCCAATTTCTTACCCTGCATCAGGCTATGCTCTAGTCCTTTAGTCCTTTGTATAGAGTCTCTACCTGGATCACAGTGTCAGCCTTCATGTCTTCTTCACCTTTTTCATGTACCACCTTTGGGACCCAGATCGCTCCTTGCCCACCCCCTTTTCAGGGTGGGTTTTCTTGCTAGTTTCCCCTGTCTCTCTTTGAGTCACTCCCACGTCCTTCAGACCGTCCTCCAGCCGGGAAACAGTTTTTTCCTCGTTGTCCATGCAAAATCGAAACCTTGTCGGGAAGAGCCATCTATATCTCATTTTTCCTCTTATTCATTTCCTCGGTGAGTGGTTTAAACTAATGTCTCCTTGTTAGTGCGGTTTGGGACAGGTCATCGTAAATCTGAATTTCACAACCCTGCACTCGGATCTTCCCTTTCACCCTGGCCGCTCCCATGACCTGCGCTTTATCCTTTTAGTTATGCAGTTTCACCAGTATGTCTCGAGGCCTCACCCCTGGGTCCGTACTCCGACTGCCCACTCAGTGTGCTCTTTCTATCTCCATATTCCGGCCTGTACCCCCTCTATTTTCTTCTTGAATAATTCCTGGATACAAACTTCCAAGTCAGAGCCCTCCACTCGCAGATCCTTAATCTGGATATTGTCTCTTTGTGTCCTATTGTCTAGGTACGCACATTTCTCTTCCAGGGCCCTTATTCTCTCCTCTGCCTCCTTTGACTGTTGAGCACCCCTTGCTTCCAGCTCTGTCATGCGCTTCTCTATCTCCATTACCCGTTCACCTAAGGATTCAATGTCTCTTCGGTTGCTCGTGATGGCCTGTGAGAGCTCTTCTTATGCTTGCTCCTTCTGCCTTTGCTATCTCAGTGAGTTCCCCCTTAAATTTGGCTAGTGCAGTGAGCAGATCCTCTTTGGTGAGTGCCATATCTCCATCGTTCTGTCCTGCCAGGCTTCCGAAGGGGAGTTTTGTTTGTATATGTCCCTTATGGCCCCTTTCCTGTTTTTTCTCTCTTTGGTTGGTATTCTTCTTTTTTGGTCCTACCCACTGTTCCTAGATTTCTCAGTTGTCCATGCTGGGCCCTTCCTCACCTTTAAGTTCCACTCCTCCCCTGCTTGCTCTTGCCTGATCTGTTTTCCTGCTGCCTGCAGTGCTGCCCCCGGTGGCTCCCGCCGTCCCTCCTCACCAGCCAGACAGTCTCCTCCTGTGCGTTCTGGGGGTCACTCCTCTGATTCTTCCTGGATTTCCCCCCCTGTTATGTCTTAACACTTAGCCTATAGTGCTGTGGGCAAGGGGCCCCCTCGCATTGCCCTGGGGCCTTGAGGTGTCTTCCCTCCTTCCCTCTGGCCTCTGGCATCTCTTTCTCTCCTGATGCACAGTCTTATGGGATTGCTTGACCATTTCCAGGCCCAGACCCCCCTCCAGTCATTATGGGCACCAATCTCCTTTCGCTGGCCGTGTCCCTCTCACCCTGCTGTCCTCCAGTCTTTCAGGGCCCTGTTGCATTGATTCTGCAGGCGTGGGATCCCTGCTTGCAGCCTGCTTTCTTTTCGGCCCTTTGATCCCCCTCTCTCCATGGGCACTCGGCTTCAGTCCTGTTATGCTGGTGCTAGTCCCTCGCCTCCTCCACTCTCCCTCCTCCACTCCTCCACTCCCCAGTGCTGCTCCTCACCTCAGTGCCGTCTGGGCTCCCACAGCTTATCCGGCCACGTCTCCTGAGACTGGATGCTATCCCCTATGTCACGCAGCTCTGCTCCTCCTCTCAGGGGGTGTGCACCTTTCTGATTCTTCTCCAGTGCCCCTGGTCTTCTGTACCTCTGCAGCGGGACGAGAGAGATCTTATTGCTTGCTCCCTCCTTCATCCGATGGCACTGACTACTCGCTTCTGGCCCGAGACCTTGGGGCTGGACTCGCCTCCCGCCATGGACCGTCTTCCTCGGATCTTCCTGCCTCGTGTGTTCCCACTCGGTCCCCCTTCACCTTCTTAATAGCCACACCGGGGAATTTCATGAATCGCTCCGTGTCTTTCCTGCTCAGGGTCAGCTTTCTTTTTGTTTTGGATGGGTCCCAGCAGCCCTTATTTCCCCCACGGCTTGGATCCACCTTTCTCCCCCAGAGTTACAAAACACTGTCCCCCATCTTTCCTGCAGGGCCTTTCCGTCTCACTGCTGCCTCGCCCGTTGCGCCTTCGCTTTCACTTGATGTGGGGGTGCAAGGTCATTTCACTACTCCCTCTTGTCGCCCCATGCTCCTCTTTCCAGCCCGCACCTTTCCAGTTATTTGCAGATGTGCATGATGCCAGTGTCCACATTATTTCATCAGGCGGTGACAGAGCTCTTCCACCACACGTTCTATCAGCCCACCATCTTGGCCATGCCCCCCAAGACACACCCTTTTAAAGGAAACACAAGCAATGCAGACTTTGAGAACAAAGGGACACTATGGGTGTATACAGGGGAGCAGGCAAATTAATTGAGCAGAAAATCCCAATATTTAAAGATATGTCTTTTAAAAGGCAAAGCAGAAACACTTAATAGCCACTAAAGTCATTTGAGGTGGACCAGGGGGACAGGACCTCTTAAAAATACCTTTATCGCTTGCCTTTTTGTAACTTCACAGTGTCAAGCTGAAATTTTACTGGGTCAATTCGACGTTGAGACATTGAAGATTGCTGATCCCACTAGATCACGTGCATTGTGATAGGTCAAGTTGGCTTGAAGAGCTTCACTGGTGCAGTGCAGCCTCTGCAGTGAGGATCCACCGAAGTGCAGGCAATCTATGGGTAGAGTCAGCACCTCAAATCATTTGAGTCTGCTCAAGGTGGTTCAATGGCGAGTTGGGGTGCTTCAGCAGCAATCAGCTTGAATGTGCCTGAGTGCAGGCAAGTGATGGTTGGAGTCAGCAGCTTGACAGCAGATCAGAAAGCAGAGTGTGTCAACGGCAGCCTTGGTGGCTCATGACACAACAAAAAGTGTCTTGAAGTGGTCGAATCATCTCAAAAATGGATCAAAGATGGGAAACGTATTCTAGGGCTGCTCCTTGACTTTTGGGGGCTGGGGATACCCAATCAAGGATCCTCATTGTTCAGGTAAATCCTTTACTTCTGCACCTCACATACCCCAGGGTTGTAGAGCACACTTTCAGGGTCCTGTGTACCAGTGTCTCAGTTGCAGTAGGCTTCGTCTGGAAAGCTGGTCACCCCACATGTGCCCTTCAAATGATTAGGGAGCAGAGCTTGCCTTGCAACCTTCTACCTTTTCTTTTATGTCAGGGAGCTTTGGAATGCACTGTATTCCCAATAGATATCCAGTAAATAATTCTTCTTTTTCTTAAATTCTAAACATCAATCATCTAAGGCTAGGGTCCTTCATCCTTATAAATGCAAAATTGTACAGTGGATTGGTCCAGAGCAGGCCTGTCATCAGGAGTCCAATTTTGCCTGCTAAAGCAAGTGTTCTTTGCCTTTTGACATAATAACCAGAGCAATTTGTCTGAAGGAGGTGGGGAGGGTACATGAAGTGTAGGCAACCCTAGCAGAATCCAAGAAGGTTAAACACCTCTCTAGACCTAACCCTCTACTCTGGCTACTATAAAACAACCTTATTTCTATATGCACATTCTTCAAAAGGACTGCAGTTATCAGCACCATGGTGTGAGAGTGGATATGTTATGTCTGGACTGTTTTTGAAGGCCCATTTGCCAGGGTATATCCTATGGAGGGTTCCTGTGCCCTTGGAGAAAGGTATTGACCTTCCTCAGGTGACCAAAAGGGCAGATTCCTGGGGGTTTTTACACATGGCTGTTGGGGATAAACCCATGCCAGATGGCTAATACAACCAAGGCCTGTCATAGCTTGAGTAATGCTCACCAGGCTGACAACCATATGACTGCCAAATGCTGTGTCTGTATAATTGTGTGACCCTAGTAGCCACATACCATATTGGGGCATGGCTTACATTTACAGTGCCACAAGGCTGACTAGGGCACATACTTGTCATGTTTTTAATCAGAGGTGCAAGCAATTAAAAAGGCCCCTTTGTCTGTTAGAGCAGAAGCTTTCAGTAATGCACATGTGACCTTTGAACCTGACCTGCTGCCACTGCAGGACAGGTGCTGCAGATGTTAGGAGACTTTCTCAGCAATCGAGCATGAGTGCACTATGATTTTGACATGGAGTGTTATGAAAGTGGGGTTAGATTATCAGTCCTCCCTTTCAGAAACAGAATTACATATTTTCTAAAAAGCAAAACACGTCAGGCTCTCCCACCATCACCAGATGGCATTCTGTCACAACTATGGACATAAAAAAAGACGACGTGTATAAAAAAAGAAGACTGTGATCTGGGCTATCATCAATTCTTCCTCCAAGATAATTCCTTTTGTAACTCTGAATATGTTAACTACCAAAGAAACCTTTGCATGACTGTGGACTCTGTGACACATCGCTAGTATTCATCCCTTCTCCCAAAGGCTGAGTGCCCCCTTTGAGACTAAGGAGGGGAGCCCACTCTGCAAGACCCTGCCTAGGCTTCTGGGCAAGTGCGACCTCACTTGGAGTGACGCCCCCTTAGGGGACAAGGACTCCCACTCCCATAGGAAACTCCCTATGCAGGACACTTTATCTGCATACATGGGACTGCCTCTCCTCCAAAATACTGTGTACTCTTTCTGTTTGGCTGTAGGTAATGTTGAATCAAGCACACCGTCTGCATGAAAAGGGAATACCCCTTTATGAACAAGTTAGTATAAAAATGAGATGAGGAGGCCCGAGGAGAAAACGGTACGCCGGGTAAGCCCCCTTACGTCACACCACCATGTAGAGGCTGAGCAAAGTGTGGCTGCTGCATACCGAAAAGTAGAGGATGCTAATCTGCGATGACAGAGGCCCGGCAAAGGGAGCAGCGGGGAAGCTGTTGTCAGGCAGTGAGCGAGGAGCCAACGAGGAGGTCGGCCTGTTGCACGCGTAATAACGCCGAAACCTGGAAGACCGGGAAAGTTGAAAACTCCAATCCGCCGTCGTTCACAGAACGCGGCAAGAGACAGAGATGCTGGAATTGGAACATGCAAGAAGCCTGAAAAGAGTAAGCGAGCAGACTAACCTACCTGAACGATTGCCGAGCCCTGCAAGGCCACCTACAGCAAACACAGGTAATGGGGTGTACTGGAGTATCAGAGGGTCACCGGCAGAGGCTGTAATAAAGAACAGAGACTGTGATGTCCATACGGGCAATAATGGCATAGAGAACCAGCATAATGAGATAAATAAGGCACTGTTCAAAACTCTAAAGAATAAGAATAATGGTGAAGCATTCATAAAGTGTGGACAAAGACCCTGGGGAAGAGAAACAGAACCCCAGGAGATAACTCAAAGATAGATACGTGTTGAGTGGGGAGACAACTTAACGAAAAGTTATAAAATGTGTTGTGAGTTAAGAATACAGAGCAAGATAAACAAGGAGGAAAAGAGTTAAGAACTGGGGAACTTGCAAGCCGATAAAGCAATTGAACAATATAAAGCGAAAGGAAGATGTTTGAGAGACTATCGCAAGGAGAACCAAGATAAGTGTCATCTGATCTGGAAGGCAAGATCCATGAACAGTTGAGAAGAACTACATGAGCTAGTAAACAAGACCTTATCAGAAGAGATCACCATAAATAGCTTTCTTTTCCAAACAGACATTTGCACATTGAAGAGTTTTACTGAATGTGATGCTGGAAATGCATCGGAGGGACAGGGCCTCCATATCCTTGTCCTTTACTGTTTTTATCATGTGTTCTGTTGTGTATTCTATGCAGGAGTTCATGTGGGACTCCTGGCGGTGCATCTCTCTCTTTTGGTTTGGTGTATAGACCCATGGGATACCCTTATGGCTCCCATGGGTGGGGGTACAACCCTGTGCCCCTAGTGTATGTTTTTGGGCACCTGTGTGTGGCCCGCAGAGCAGGGTATGGGCTGGTGGCATCTCCATGCTGAATTTGACAGGTGCTCTGAGTATCCTCCAATTTGGGGATACCCAGGCCCTGCCATTGGAATCAGTTGATTCCTGATAGGAAACAACGTGGCCCCTGTGGCCTCTTGCTTTCTATTGCCTGTTACCTTGTTTTCCCAAAGTCCTGGGAAGCCCTGATTCTGTTCCTTCCCCCTGACTGGCTGTTGGGTAGACGTTCCATATATGGTGTTGGTGTGAAGTCAAGGCCAGTCTGGCTGGAGCCTTCCCAGTGACTGGATGTTGTGGGTACGCCCTGTGGGTGGGACCTGGGTGATTGGAGTGTGTGACCAATATGCACATCTTGTTGTGGATGTCTGGGTTCTGGTGTTTGACACCATGACTGAGACAACCCTGCCTGAAACTGGTATGAATGCAGTGTGGAGTGTTGAATGGCTGGGTACTTGTCCCAATACACATAACATGTTGTGAGTGTCTGGAAAGAAGTGACTGGTCTGAATGCACTATGCACCTGATTGGCTGCCTGCCTGCATGAATGCCCTTCTGGCCGATTGGTTGCCTGAGTGTGACCCAGCAGAATGAATGGGAGATCAACTGGTATATCTGGGGGCTTCTCACTGCTAGAATTTGTGTTCAGAAGCTGAGGTCCACTACAAAGAGCAACTGGAGTAAAACTGAAGCTTAACCTTGAAGCCCTGCTGGAAGAGAAGAATTTCTGTTGCCCTTCATCATCAATCTGAAAGCTGCCGTGTCTCCAAGGACTGATCCAGAGAGGACCTGCGAAGACTCCCTCTTCCCGAGCTACGAGGGACCATTGTGCATCAGCTGATCTTTGCCAAATCTCCCTGGCAGACAGACCTATGACAGGTTGCCGACTGGTGCCGGGGACCTCTGCGGAAGCACAAGGAGAAGCGCCCGGACTTTTGTCCGTCACCGTCGACGACCGCCGTCGCCGACCGGAGCCGCCATGCTCCCATTGCCTAAGAACTTTCGATTCATGGACGCGCTCGTCCGTACCACCACCCGCCTTATCCCGCCGGAGAAGGCCAGGCCGTCGACGCGCCGAGGAGCATCCGCCGGTGGGTTTCCCGCCACCCAAAGACCACAGATGCAGACGACTCGACGCCCTTGCTGGGCCACAGTTCTTCAAACTCTTTGCAGTCCAGAACTATCGACACTGATGTGCCTCGCACGCCTCTTCCTTGCAGGACGTTTACGCTTCCCCGTCGACGATCACTGCTAGGGAAGAAGCTGCCACTTCACGCCGTAGTTCTCCCTGTTCTTCGCTGGATGTTTGGCATTAATTAATCTACAGACTTGTCTAAAATATTAAGCATGTCTACAGTCTTGAAAGGACTATAGCACAACAGGATTCATATGTAACAATATCCTGACTAGTTTTCAAGCAGGAACTGTTTAACCTTCTGTAAATGAGTGAAATCCTGTTAGATTGTGTTTTGTTTTCCTCCTCTTTTCTCTTTTTTTAATTGTCTTTTTTGCTAATTTCAATTTAACTAATTTTCTTCACTTGTGTTTCGTCAGTTCTAAGGATTTTATAAATATACATGTATCTTTTGTTTGTATACACCTTCATCAAAATCCGTTGTATGAATTTGAATAATGTTATATGCTTTTAATGGTTTCCCTTTTCTAATACAAATATATTAAAACTTCAACTTAATCTGAGTATGCTTTCACTTTGTTGCTCTCCCTAGTGACCCTTTGGGCACAGATTCTTACCCCTCCCTCCAAGCTTATCATTTTTCATTAATTAATGACAATGAAATGAATATTGGTCTGCTTGTGGATTTCCTTTTTTGTTCGTTAAACAGTATTTCTTACCCCCTGATCCACATTAGCACTAGAGGTACCCCTATTGTTTGTATTTCTTCGCCGGATGTTCGACAACCCGTGACTCTTGCCTTAAAGGGAGGGCACTCAAGAAGGGCCGTCGATTCCCCGATGAGGAACGCTACAACGCCAGGTACTTTGGGGTTGCTGAACTATTGGAAAGTCTCTTGTGAACAATATATGGACTGGGCTTGTGATATATCTTTATTCTACAGGTGCCCAGGTGGGGGGATCTCCACACAGAACTGGGTCTAGGTAGCAGGGCCAGTATTCTGCCAATTGTTCTAACCAACTGCTTTCCTCTTGTATCTACTGTTGGTTTCCTTTACAAACTGATTTGTGTGACATTTAACCGTACAGTTGATGCACTTTAAAGAGATCTCATAGTAATTATGGTACCATGTAGAACTGTATACATGCCATTATAGATAACCGAGTACAAAGTAAGTTATCATGATATTGTACATAACCTTGAATATTAATTATATAAAGACTGTGTTTTAACTAATACAGTGTGCGGACATTCCTTTGTGGGTACTTGGGGACTACAATGTACTTAAGAACCAGCCTGCATCACCTGATGAGAAGCTAGGCCTTGATTGCTCAACCACGTACCAAAAGTAGAGAATCTTGGCTGTGGTCCTCGGTGCCTCTCCTCTGCCATATAGAGAGCAGAAGTACAGACACACCCCTCCGGTCTTTACACTGAATAGGAAAACCCTGAAGCAACACTGCAAGATAAAAGGCAAAGGGGAGGCCACCAGAAGAGAGACGTTCTTTTGCCTCAGCTTAGTTATTGTTTATTAGTGGTATGATCAGGTAGACTTAGGTTGGGACTGGCGACTTTTTTTTTTTTACTTCTTGACGGCATGACAAACCTCTAGTTTAATTTAGATAGCTAAGGAAGTACCCTAATGTGATAGGGCAGGATAGGCCTTTTCTTTATTATTTAAATAAAAGAACCTCAAAATGTCCACGTTATGTCTGACTCCTTCATCCGCTGTACCACAACTCTGGGGCAAAATCATCGAAGACCTATGATCGCTGTTCACTGTTAAACTCTATCATGTTTTTAGTACCCCACTAGGATTTCAAATACAACTCTCTGCAGTGTTTCATCCCCAAACCAGTGGTTAGCCTGAGCAGGTAAATCAAGTGATCAAAAAGGTATGCCTGAAAACTATGTTTCACAAAATCAAGTCGACTTGTCTGTGTTATTGCCGTTGGCTGGGCTTGCATACACTAATCATCACCATACCCAACCCCTTTGGCATGTCACTATTATTTTGTGTGGTGGGCCCTACTGCTGAATCTAACCTGAACATGTCTCCAATTTTTGCACTGTTTATTTATTTTATTTTATGTATTTATAGCAGTGAACAAAACCCTGAGGCATATAGGCGCTAATCACAGTAGAAATGGTGTTACAAGATGTAATTGCAGGTAGGCTACATTTTCAGCACAAGGAACAAGATAACAGAATTTCATTGGGTAGAGAAATGGACATTAAAATAAGCCATAGGGCCCTCCAAATAATTTGCAGACCACACGATAGGACCAGCTCCTGATTACGTGGCACATGATCATGCCTGTCTACGAAGCAAATCCAGATACCACTTTGGCACCATATGTTAAAGCCTTGGTTCCTGGGTCGTCTTCATATCCTAGAGTTTCTCTTTTGACCATGAAATGGAAGTTACGCAATCGCTGGCACATTTATAGTGTCTTTCATGTGTCCCTACTCCGCCGTGTTGGTCCTGCACCTAATACATCACATGATTGCTGGCGGTCAGTAGCACAGCACGTCTTTCATTACAGAAGTAGAGGACGCAGATTAGAATTCTTACGCCATTGGAAACATCATGCTCCAGTAGAGAGGTCTTGGGTAGTTTCCCCTCACCCATCCCAATAAACCTATTCCTTTTGTTAGGGGCATTGGCCGGACTAGTGGGCCCTGCTCCCCTCCTGTGCCTGACCGGTAATCTCTGTTCCCCTCCTAATCAGGACCCAACAGCTTTGAATCATCCACCGTTCACCTCTCAGCTACCTTTCAAGTGCTTTTAAATGGCCCTCTTATATGGGGGCACGCTGCCTTTGCAATGTGATAACTTGTTCCAGCAGTGATGACCCTTCTTTGTATGGCGCTGCTTGTTTGCTCCCTCTGAACACCCACCATGCTCTCAGCCACTTCACAGCCTGCTTCTGCATCCCTCCCCTCTGTGTGACCTGGAAGGCATTCCTCTATGGTCCTCTGCTGCGTTTCCTGTGCACATAATCCTTCTGGAAGTTTCTTCCTCTACTCGTTCATGATTCTGTGCATCTCTACTGGAGGTCAACCCGTACCAGCCATCCAATTCCTTCTTTCATCTCTCTTCCTCTGTCCTGCTCACCTTCTTAGACTCTATTGTGGGAGGTAAAAAATGTCTTGGGGAAACCGTTCAGGACACTCAAGGAGTGTAAGGTAGAACCAAAGGGGTGGGCTTAATCTCTGTTGGTTGCTTGCCCACATTTCCCAGGCCTCCTCAGCAGGCGCCTTCTTCTGCAAGGGAGCTATGCGTGGGGGTGGAAATCCATAGGAAAAGCATGTCTCATTTTGTGCTGGGATGCGATGCTTCATCCGTGGAGGTAGCAAGCGATGCTGCTGGGAGGGAAAAGAGAAACAGAGAAAAGAGGATCCAAAGTTGGAACCCTCCCGTCTCCTCCACACTGTCAAATCCCGTCATGAGATGTTTAAGTATTCAATTCTGAAGATATCAAGCATTTACATCTATAGCCTATTCAAAAAAGAGAGATGTTTTGTGTTGATTAAAAAACACAGAGATTTAATCAATGAACAATATTGTCAACAAGAATGTATACAAAGTCCAAAATGAATGGCTGACGCGTTTCGAGATTATTCTCTCTTCTTCTTGAGCCAAAGTGAACTGTGGACAGATAATGTCCATAGAGAGAGATGCTGTGAGCATGTCTATCAACTAAAAGATATTTATAACACAAGTCAAACACAAATTAAAAATAACATTCGAAAAATGTTCATAATATGCACATTGATTACCACTACTAAATCTGGATCTAGCACTCCTAATAACTGGTTTCACAGATATCCTAATTCAATACCCGGCTCACATAGAGTGATACTCCACTTCAAAGTAAGAATAGAGAGGAATGAGTTCAACTCATATAAGTGTACTTTTGCCCTCCTTAATGTCTATTCACCTAATCCCATGTAACTCTAAGAGATATCTCTGATCAGGGAGGGAAAAAAGGAACAGCACTGATTCTGGGGCTCTTGAGGGCCGGAGAAGGTCAGTTAAGGATAGCCACACAGCTCAAAATAGCAGATATGTCAAGAAGATTTACGAAGTCAGTTTTAAGGAGTAAACCATTGCCCAATTGAATGCCTTTCATTGGAGGATATCATAGTAAACCCTATTAGATGTTCTCTCCTTCAGCCAAGCTCCTCCCCATCAAGAGATGGTGACCAAAAGCCAATGTGTGGGTGGCGGCATCATTAGCTCACAGCGACAGGCAGCATTAATGCCGAATATTTATCTATGACATCCCCTTTTTGCCCCCCAACCCTGTTTCCTAGAGACACTGTCAAAAGCAGAGTAGCCAGGAAAGAGTGTGGACAGGTGGCTCTCCACAGAGGCTGGAGAGGCACCAGGAGGACACAGATGCCACACCCTTCTCCCACTCCCATATTGTGTACATTGGTGTAGGTGTACAGTGTCTTCGGGAAAGTGTGTGCACAGGTGGCACTCCACAGAAGCTGGAGAGGCAGCAGGAGGACAGAGATGCCACACCCACCTCCCACTCCCATATTGAGTCCATTGGTGGAGGTGTGCAGTGCCTCCGGGAAAGTGTGTGGA